>NW_012114611.1:2284282-2287464 GCF_000951035.1 Colobus angolensis palliatus | reverse complement strand
GGGAACCAGGAGAGAGGGAAGGGAGCAGGCGGCGGAGCCGGGCGGGCGTGGGGCGAGGCCAGGCGTGCAGGCGGGAGCAGCGTGCAGAGCAGCGGCCGGGTTCTGCTCCCGCCTCGGAGCCCCTGGCCCTGGGGAGGGGGAGAGGCCGCTAGCCTGGTCTATGTCTTTTTCTGACTCCAGTGCAACCTTCCTGCTGAACGAGGTAACCGTGGTGGGGGGAGGGAGTCGTGGGAGGGGGGTTCCCCACTGGATGGGAGGAGAGCTCCGCTCCAAGCTAGGAAGGGGGCTTGCGTTTGGGTGAGACTGCACCGATGGGGAGGGAGGGAAACCGGACGAAGTGAAACCAGGGGTGGAAGAGGCACCGGGTTAGAGAGGAGGGAGCGGCCAGAGCTGGCAGCTTCCTAGTACTGGGATTGGATGGGAGGAGAGGACTGACCGGGAAGCCAGAAAAAAGGGGCTAGATTACAAGAAAGGCTCTGCCAAGCTCCCCTAGTGCCTGTCCCCGAGTTCCCTGGCAGCCTAGCAGCCAGAATGGTAGGGGCCTCTATCTGGTCCAGATCTTAAAAACTGCTGGGGAGGATTCTTTAAGTCTTCCCAGAAGGCCTAGCTTCTGCCTCAGTTTCCCCATTCAGTGCCCAGGGACTGGGATCTGCCCAGCTTCCTGGTGCACTTACAGGAGAAGCTAGAATATATTCTGAAACCTCCCAAGAACTCCAGCTCCCAAACCTGATTATTCAGGGTTTTCCTCTTATGTCTTGCTTCCATGACTTGGGTACCTGCCAGCTGCCAGTCTAACAACTCTCTCCTAGAAAGAATCAGCAGGAGGAGCCTCTCCCCTGATCCTTTATTGCCCTCAGCTCTCTCCCTTTATGCCCAGCTATGAAAAAGAAGAGGTTAGCGCTACATGGATACTGACAGGCACATGTCGTGTCACAGGACAAGAAGTCACCAAGTTGGCATTAGAACTGGAGTAGGCAGATGTGGGTGAGATGAAAAAGGAAACGGGCATTGGGTAGCAACCCAGAGATATGAGGAGAAGGAGGGAAGTTCTGAAGCTCCTGCAGGACCCAGGGGAAGGGCCAGGTATGAGGAACTTGAACCCATCTCCTGGGGATGGTTGGCATGGCAACACATGCCTCAGGAGCAGACTTAGACAACCTTGTGGCAGGAGATTACAAGGAGTGTGAGGAAGGAGTGCTGCCCATGGCAGATCCGCTGTTACCTACAGCCCCAGGACCTTCTGTGGGTGGGAGAGTCCCAAAAGGAGAGGCCAACAGAGTGGATGCAGGGATGGGAAGAGAAGCAGCTGCCTCCGCCACTGCTTTCTTCATCAAACCATCTCCCAGGAGAAAAGCACCTTGAGGGTCTTACTCTCTGACACCTCTCTGGGCCCCTGAAAGACAGAAGGAATTGAAAAGAAAGGATGAAAGAGGGGGATACAAGGAATACTGAGTAACTGGGTGAGGGCACAAAAGTGGGCAGTGTCTGGGAACTTCCAATACGAATCCAGTATATGACCAAACCCCAATTGGTGCTGGACTCAGGAGAGGCAACTGTGAAAGCTGACTGCCTCCCCCAATAGCGACGTCCCTTCAGCCACAGGGGCTGTAACAAAGTTGTCTGTCAAACCCAGCATGAGGAAGGTGCTGGGCAGGGCTGCTCTGGGCCACCCACAGTAGACAGACTAAAGATGTCAGTCTGAAGATGAAGCCTCTTCTTTTTCTTGCTAAGATAACACGATAAGTGACACAGGTGGGAAGCTGCTTGGTTTGAGTGGGCTTTCTCTCTCCCATGCACAGTGCCTTCTACCATAAATCTTATTAAGCTATGTCAGAGTTTTGGATGTCTGATTCTCCTCAAGCCTAGGAGGGATGAGCAGATTGCTGAACTCCCGGGTGTGAGAAATTTGGAAAGGAAAAGGACTGAGCTCAGGGCCAAGGGCATGGGCGCCAGGGGGCCTCCAAGTGTACCCTTGTCTATGGATGTCCTCCTTGTGGGGCACAAAGGTAGGCAGTCAAAAATCAAAGAAGGAATTTTGCTCAGGAGATGAAAAAAGGAGGGAGCTCAAATAGGTGGATCTTTGGGGAAAGCTTCCTCGATATAAGGGCTGCGGCTCTCTTACCTCAAATCTCAGTGTTCCTGTGAAGGAGACTGAGTGGTGCAGAGTGGTACAAGCCCTTCTGCTGAGGGGAGAATCTAGCCTTACCCTAGTGACTCTGAGGAGACTGGCCCTTTCCTCGCCCAATCCCAGTGTAGCCAGGATCCCACCCACAACTATCCCCTACCACCACCCTCTGGTTTCTCTCCCCTCCCTTTAGGCTCACCTAAAACAGCCCCTTTCTGACCCAGTTTCCACGGATGCCTTGGCACTGTCTGGCACGATCCTTGGCAGGGAAGTGGGGAAGGGAACCCCCATCCTGGCCGGACTAAGATGAAATCTATCTGTGCAACAGGTGTGGGGAGGCCTACCCAGCTCACGGAAAGTTCCCCCCTTCTCAAGGGCTAGGCAACACCGCCTTTGCCGCAGCGTTCCCGTACTGAGGGGGCCGGGCACCTGTTGGGGCAGGAGTTGCCGTCCTGGCATTAGCCTGGGGGCACTAAGCCCATTCCTCCCCGGGACTACTGCGGGGTTTGCTTTCGGAGCCTCCGGGACGCACGGGCCTCACCCGCACTGCTGTCGCCTGGGACCCCTCCCCCGTCTGCCGCTTGTTCCCGCGCCTCTTCTGTCTCCCAGGGTCTCCCCATTTTCCTGTCCTCCCCATCCTCCCTCTGCCTCTCTCTCTCCGGCTTCCTCGACACCTGCGCCCTCTCCAGTCTCCGCCCGGGTCGCGTCTTCCTCGCGGTCTCAGCGCCCCCTCCCTCCCCCGCCGCAGCCCTTTGTTTCCCGGCGGAGTAGTTCCTGGGTTGCCGAGCGTCTCTGTCTCCGCATCTCTCCTCGCCCCGCCTCCTCCCTGCCTGGATCCGCCCCGCCCGCAGCCTCTCCACCCCTTCCTCCCCGCCGCCAAGGCCCCGTAGGTGCTCGGGGACCCACCTTCTACCCAGCACGGGTCCGTTCCCCTCTCCCGGCCTGGCCCGGGCTCCCCGGTGGCCGCCGCCCCCGCCTTCTCCCAGGGAGGGGGTCAGGTGGGCGGGCACTATTGTTGTAGGAGCGGGCGCCAGATTCCTCAGCCACGCTCGGGGTG
>NW_012114611.1:2269863-2284067 GCF_000951035.1 Colobus angolensis palliatus | reverse complement strand
CCCTGCCTCCGGGCCGCTCCCGCCCCCGGCGCCGCTCGCTTCCCCCACCCGGACTCCCCCATGTATGACGACTCCTACGTGCCCGGGTTTGAGGACTCGGAGGCGGTGAGTGCCCATGGTGAGGGTGGGGGCAGGGAAGTTGGGGTGACACCTCCTCTCCCTTCAACCCTTCCCCCAGTTCAGGACTTTGAAAAACGCCTCAGTGGCAGGGCAGGGTGTGTAGGGGGGCGCTCTAGAAACGTGGGAAGATGGATTTTCATGCCAAGCGCTCCCCAGCGACCCAGACTCAGACCCTGGGGCATCGGGTGTGTGCAGAGAGGGGGCAGTATAGGGAAAGGGCTCAAGCAGGTGGCTCCACGGCCCAGGAAAGAGGGCTGGGAGGAGGCAGGGCTGGAGGCCGAGGGCACAGAGGCTCTGGAGAGGGAACACGCCAAGTCTGGAGTTCCAAATTCTGGATTTCTGGGGTCTGAACATAACAGCTAGGAGAGCCACCGAGGTAGCTGGGGAGGCCGACATTCCAGACCTCTTGTGCCTCAAGCAAACAACACATTAGGGAGCTGAGAGGACACCAGGGAGCCAGGGACCAGCCTCTTTAGACAGAGGGATCCTAAAACTTGAGGAGCTCCATTATTCCCTTCTACCCTCTCCATCTCTGTGCATTGCCTCATCTCCTCACCCTTTCTTTAGCCCAGTTTCTCTCTCAGGCTGAAACCTGGGCACCCAGCACATGGGTAGGCCAGGTGACTGAGCCCCATCCATTCCACAGCCCCCTGCTGAGGCTTCCTCTGAGCAGCGGGCATCCTGAGCTCTTGCCCAGCATGGAGGTCCTGGAGGTGAGGTCAGAGGAGCTGAGGGCCTGGGGATGGAGAGGATGCGCTTTGCTCAGAGAAACAGGCAACCAATAAATATTTAATTCTCCTCTTTGCTTTTATCTCCTGACCCACTGAGACAAATCAGCTCATTAAGCAGTGATTCCCGGAGCTCAGACAGCAGGGAGAGTGCCTGGAAAGATGGGGCAAGAATGCGGAGCAGCTTCTCAGACCCTTGGAGCTGCCAGCTTTCCCTCAAATGTCCTGTAAGAAGGCCTCCTTAGGAGTGGACCACTGGATGGCTTGGAGGGGGACCCAATAGGTTGGAGCACCCCTGGGTTGGAAAGAGGAGTATGGTCCAGTCTTCTCCCATCACTTGCTGCCAGGCCCAGGATAGATGAGTGCTGATGCTCAGAATAGGCAACTGTCCTTTTCTGGGACTGGGTTCCTTCTGGGCTCAATTCTCCATGGGGCCTCTGGGGTAATTATATTGCTGCTAGAGCAGATCATTATCAAGGCTCTGGTGGACACCTCTTTCTGACAGTTGAAGGAACAGCTGGTATAGCCCAGGGTGCCAAGGTGAGCTTGAGAACAAACCTCTCTGTGGGGCTGGAGGGCCCTAGGAGGTTCTTCCCATCCCTGGTGAGAAGGCAAGGGCTATTGCAAGGAACAGACTGACATGTGGATGGTGTTGGAGGGCAGCCTGCTGACCCATTGCTCCCTCCCATCTCTCTCTGGCTCCTGATCACCCTCCCCCACTTCCCTTTCTCTTGCCTGGCTCCTTGCTCTCCCTGAGGCCCCCTCTGAAGCAGTAGGAGGGAGATCAGGCTCTAAATAAATCCAACGGCTCATCTCCCTCCTCTCCTTCCCCCGTGCCAGGCAAGAGAGGAGCTGCAGCCTGCCCACACACTCACTAGGCAAGGGGGGCACCACCAGGGCACTATGCCAACTCCTGGCAGCTCCAAAGTACTGACACTCTGGCTCTTTTGGCGTAGCAGGGTACAGGAAGGGTAAGACCCTAGATCATGCCTGGCAGGGCAGCCCTGGCCTCCCCAAGTAATACCAGAGCATGAGAGATGAGTTAGCCTGGAGGACTTGGGGGTAATGGAGAGGGGCTTCCATTCTGAGCACAACTCATTAAATGTTTAGGGAGAGATCCTGTGATTCCCATCCCAGGGTGAGAGGTCAGGTAACCCCAGATGCCCCAGGCGTTATTACTACTAAATTAGGCCGCAAGATGGCTCAGGCCTGTAATCCCAGCGCTTTGGGTGGCCGAGCCCGGCGGATCACTTGAGGTCAGGAGTTGGAAACCAGCTTGGCCAATATGGTGAAAGCCCGTGTCTACTAAAAATACAGAAATTAGCCTGGCATGGTGGCGCATGCCTGTAGTCCCAACTACTCAGGAGGCTGGGGCAGGAGAAATGCTTGAACCCTGGAGGCAGAGGTTGCAGTGAGCCAACGTCACGCCATTACACTCCAGCCTGGGCATCACAGTAAGACTCCGTCTCAAAAAAAAAAAATTACTAAATTAAACCAGGCACAGAGACTCATGCCTATAGTCCCAGTGCTTTGCGAGGCTAAGGTAGGAAGATGGCTTAAGCCCAGGAGTTTGAGACCAGCCTAGGCAAAATAGCAAGATCCTGTCTCTACAAAAAACTAGTAGGCGGGCCGGGCGCGGTGGCTCAAGCCTGTAATCCCAGCACTTTGGGAGGCCAAGGCGGGCGGATCACGAGGTCAGGAGATCGAGACCATCCTGGCTAACATGGTGAAACCCCGTCTCTACTAAAAAAATACAAAAAACTAGCCGGGTGAGGTGGCGGGCGCCTGTAGTCCCAGCTACTCGGGAGGCTGAGGCAGGAGAATGGCGTAAACCCGGGAGGTGGAGCTTGCAGTGAGCTGAGATCCGGCCACTGCACTCCAGCCTGGGCGACAGCGCGAGACTCCGTCTCAAAAAAAAAAAAAAAAAAAAAAACTAGTAGGCATGGTAGTGCATGCCTATAGTCCTAGCTACTCAGGAGACAGGAGGATCGCTTGAGCCCAGGAGTTCAAGGCTACAGTGAGCCACGATTGTGCCACTGCACTCCAGTCTGGGCGACAGAGCAAGACCTATCTCTAAGTAAATAAATAAAATAATAAAAATAAAGATTACTAAATTGGGCTGAGAGTCTGGAGCACAGGCAGAAAAGGTCAGACTCCTCTTTTAGCATGGTGCTGGGCTTCTGGGAGGTACCCGATGTATCTGTACCAAAGTGAGTGGTCATCTGCCTTGCCTTCTGCCTCCCAGCCTATTGGCCCCTGTCTGGTCGCTTCAGATACCAACATCCCACAGAGGTTTCTCTTGTGTCCTAAGACCCCTAGGAAGGCAGTCCCTCACCCTGTGCCAAGATTATTTCTGGGGTTCAACCCCCACTTTTCCTGCTGCCATCCAGCCTCATTTTGTTCTCAGGAGAAATGAGGAACAGCCGGCAGACTCTACTCTTCTGTAAAACGAAGGATCTTTCCCCCTTGTGCTATCTTCAGGCCTTTGGTGTACTATAGACACTGTCTTTAGCCTAAGGCTTGAGAGCCTGGGCTGACCCCCAGCTGAACAGCCCTCTTGCCCAAGGCAGGGTGGGGGTAGAGGGCACAGTGGACAGCAGGTGTGTGATTTTGCCTTCTCCTCTGAGAGTCTGGCCTCTGCTGCCTTCTGTAGGTGGTCGTGCCCAGTGAGCTTGCGAGAATATTCCTCCACCCAAGGACATTCTAAAGCCCCTTCCCCTATACACACACACACTCCTGCATGAACCCCTTATTTAGGCTTATCCCTTCTCTCTGCCACTGGCATCTCAGAATTGTGGGAAGTATCACTTGAGGCTTCTCCCCCCAGAGAGGGAATACTGAGGCAGGAAACGAAAGACTCTTTCCCTAGGCAGAGGAGGAAACCCAGACATCCTACCCTCTGGGCTCTTGTCTCGAAGTCCAGCATCCCTTACTCATTTGTGCCTCTCCCTCATGGCCTTGAAGCTGAGCTCTGTGACCCTCAAATGCACCCTCATTGCCTAAGACCTTTCCTATGGACAGGACTCAGAGACTCTCCTTGCTCATGTTACCCACTCCCCACATCCCCAGGGTCCTGCTCCATAGCTGAGTTGCCTGGCACTAGCATAGCCTTCTTCTAGGGCCAGTGTCCCCCGGGCCTGGGAAAGGACTGGGGAGATGTAGGCCAAGTGGTAGGCATGGCCCAACCTCACCTGCGTCCAGGGAGACAGCTTTGTGTTCTTCTCGGTCTGTGTCTTGTTTGCTGCCTACATCTGGCCAGTTGCCCCAGCAGGTGTGGGAGGAAGAAAAGTAGGGGGTGGGGAGAGCAAAGGGGAGGTAACTTCTAGGAGTTGGCAGCTTTGTGTCCTCCTCTTCACCCTGGAAGGGTAAGGGCTCACCATTTGAGAGCCTTCAGAGCCTTGTTGGAGTAGGGAAAGTGGGATCTTAGGGGGCAGATGGCTGGATCCCCACACTCAGGACTGGTGCTGTGCCAACCAGCGTCTCTTGACTGTTACTGCTGGCTGGACTCCTGCCAGGCGTCTTAAAGGGATGATGTCCAGGCTGCTTTGCAGGCTGCTGTGAACAAGAGGGCTGGGTCTCCTGGATCCAGAATCGTTTGTAATACATCATCTTCCACACTCCTCCCTTCCCTCAGCTCAGAGGACGTGTTAGAGGGGAGAAAAGGGAGGAAAGAGAGAAGTGAAGGTTCTATTCAAAGCTGTAGTATTAATAGGCTTGGGGGAGGAGGGGTCCAGATCTTTGCACCTATAGATGGGGCCAGCTTTCCCGTAGCCTCAGAGGCACCAGGGCCCTTCTCAGGGGATAGGAGGGGCCATAGGGACCCAGCCACCCCCTTGGAGATGGAGAAACAGGGCAATAGAGGCAACACTGTAAGGTGAGGAGGGTGCCTCCATAGCGTCCTTCACGCCGGAGCCTGGGAGTCACAGCCTGTTTCCCAACCCAGGGTTCAGCTGACTCCTACACCAGCCGCCCATCTCTGGACTCAGACGTCTCCCTGGAGGAGGACCGGGAAAGTGCCCGGCGTGAAGTAGAGAGCCAGGCTCAGCAGCAGCTCGAAAGGGCCAAGGTATACTTTCTGGGCATGGGGCAAGACAGGAGGCCAAACTAGGTGGAAACCTGCACTTGGTCCTAAGTCCCAAGGGTTCCTTGGGCAAGATGTCCTTGAGCGTGTGAGGGGCAGAGGCCACGGCCTTCTGCTGTTGGGGCACTGAAGCTGGAAGGGGTGCTCCGAGGCTTCTCTCACTTGCACTAATGGCCAAATTCTCCAGCACAAACCTGTGGCATTTGCGGTGAGGACCAATGTCAGCTACTGTGGCGTACTGGATGAGGAGTGCCCAGTCCAGGGCTCTGGAGTCAACTTTGAGGCCAAAGATTTTCTGCACATTAAAGAGGTGATCGACCCCCGTGCTCTAACACTTCTAAGCCTCTGACACTTCATTTTCTTGCTCTTGCCCCAGATCCCAATGCTTCTTACTTCAGTCCTCAGTCTAATTCCCCAAGCTAATCAGCTCTTCTCCTTAACACACACCTGTCCACCCCTCATATCTAAGAGCTCATCCCCAGGGTCTCCATCCTTCTGAGACCTGGCTTGGGCCTCAGTCTCCACGTCCATCAAGTGAGCAGTTAGATTAGCTGCCTCCGAGGTCCCCTATGACAGCTGCAGTGCCTCACTCAGAAATCCTGGGTGGCCCGAACTTGGCTGCCCTTTCCCCTGGCCCCTTCTGCCCACCGCCCCTTGCATTGCATTCCTTAGACCAGCTCAGTGACTGCCTCGCTGGCTTCTTCACATTGAAGAACCAGGACTTGGGCAGGGCGCTCCTCTCACCACTCCTTCCTGCTCCACCCACCCCCAGAAGTACAGCAATGACTGGTGGATCGGGCGGCTAGTGAAAGAGGGCGGGGACATCGCTTTCATCCCCAGCCCCCAGCGCCTGGAGAGCATCCGGCTCAAACAGGAGCAGAAGGCCAGGTGAGAGTTGGGCTGTGACTCGGTAAACACACCCCGAACACTTGAACTGTACCCACAGGACACGTCGTCATGCATGCCACACACATGCATATCCCCCTGAAATACACATGCACAAATGCCCAGCTCTACACACTCACACTAAACACGTCTACAAACACACGCGAATGCACACATACTGCATGTACACCTGTCTCACTGGATAAAGCATATGGAAATGTGTACAATTATTAAATAATGCACAGAACATACGTACACAGCGACACATTCTTCTCTCCCTCTCTCTCGCCTCCCTTTCTTCTCAGGAGATCCGGGAACCCTTCCAGCCTGAGTGACATTGGCAACCGACGCTCCCCTCCACCATCTCTAGGTAGCCTCCCCTCAACCCACCCATTTTGGGTAGGTGGGTAGCTAAGACACAGGGAAAGGGGGGATTCTGCCCAAGTGAACTGTGTGGGAAGGGGTTTTGTGGAGGGATCAGAAGGGGTGGGGAGAAGCCAGTATCTCCCTGGGGATGGGGATACCGTGCCCCCAGGGACCTTCCCCCCTTCACCAACTTTAATCTTGTATTTCCTTTTCCGAAAAGCCAAGCAGAAGCAAAAGCAGGTGAGTCAAGGAAGGGGACCTGGGCTGGTGGGGGGATCATGGCTTATGGCTCTGGGGACAGTGTTCTAGGCAGTCATTGTTGGAGGGCAGAACAGAGAAGGGAGGGAGCCCGGAACCTCTGGATCTGCCTTGACACCAAGCAGGCATGAGACAGGCACCAGGGCCATGGTTTCTACTGACCTCACGTCCATTCTGCAGGCGGAACATGTTCCCCCATATGACGTGGTGCCCTCCATGCGGCCTGTGGTGTTGGTTGGACCCTCTCTGAAAGGTTACGAGGTGAGGGAAGGTCCTTGACCCCAAAGAGTCACCTCTACCAAGCCTGCCACAGGAAGTCCCTAGGGAAAGTGGAAAGGGTCTGTCTCCTCCCTCCAGGGTCTGTATGTGGAGGACGTCCACTCTGGGGCCATGCGTGGGGAGGCTGCCTCTCTCCGAAAGGGCCCTTCATCAGTGCCATGTCCACCCACCAGGTCACAGACATGATGCAGAAGGCTCTCTTTGACTTCCTCAAACACAGATTTGATGGCAGGTAAGCTGCCCTGGCCTGAGGTGGCCTGAGAACCAAGGAGAAGCTCATGGCCTACTTCCAGATGCTGTAGCAAGTCTTCTCTAAGGGAAGAGTTAGTGGGAGCTGGGTAAGGAGAGGCTGAGGCACAGGTGTAGAAGCTAGCTGGGGCCGGGCGCGGTGGCTCAAGCCTGTAATCCCAGCACTTTGGGAGGCCGAGACGGGCGGATCACGAGGTCAGGAGATCAAGACCATCCTGGCTAACATGGTGAAACCCCGTCTCTACTAAAAAATACAAAAAATTAGCCGGGCGAGGTGGCGGGCGCCTGTAGTCCCAGCTACTCGGGAGTCTGAGGCAGGAGAATGGCATAAACCTGGGAGGCGGAGCTTGCAGTGAGCTGAGATCCAGCCACTGCACTCCAGCCTGGGCCACAGAGCGAGACTCCGTCTCAAAAAAAAAAAAAAAAAAAAAGCTAGCTGGGATTCTCCACTCCCACCCCAGGATCTCCATCACTCGAGTCACAGCCGACCTCTCCTTGGCAAAGCGATCTGTGCTCAACAATCCTGGCAAGAGGACCATCATTGAGCGCTCCTCTGCCCGCTCTAGCATCGGTGAGAAGTCCCCGCCATCTGCTTCTGTGCCCACTCAAGCACCAGTGAGAACCCCCTTCCTCCCTTTTCTTTCTTTCTTTTTTTTTTTGAGATAGAGTCTCACTCTGTCGCTCAGGCTGGAGTGCAGTGGTGAGATCTCGGCTCACTGCAACCTCCACCTCCTGGGTTCAAGCAATCTTCCCACCTCAGCCTCTTGAGTAGCTGGGACTACAGGTGCCCACCACCATCCCTGGCTAATTTTTGCATTTTTAGTAGACACAGGGTTTGGCCAGGCTGATCTCGAACTCCTGACCTCAAGTGATTGGCCCACCTTGGCCTCCCAAAATGCTGGGATTGCAGGCATGAGCCACCATGCCTGGCCCCTCCTCCTTTTCTCTTCCTTGCCTCCTTGTCTTTCTGCCCAACTCCTCTACCTGCCCCCAGGATTGGCAGGAACACACCCCTCCTCCTCAATTCCCATTCCTCTGCCTGCCCAGGCTTCGATGAATGCCCTTTCCCTCCAATTCCTTCCTGTCCACCATTTGGGAGCCCTCAAAGCCTGCTGGAGTGAGCAGTGGGCAGAGCTCCTGGTGAGCACTGCTGCTGCCTCCCTCCGTAGCGGAAGTGCAGAGTGAGATCGAGCGCATATTTGAGCTGGCCAAATCCCTGCAGCTAGTAGTGTTGGACGCTGACACCATCAACCACCCAGCACAGCTGGCCAAGACCTCGCTGGCCCCCATCATCGTTTTTGTCAAAGTGTCCTCACCAAAGGTAGGTCAGCTGGGGTCATGGAGGAGGCCCACAGGGCTACCCTACTAGAATGTGGCACGACTCTACTTGGTCCCTGCCTGGCACCTGAGTTCCCTTTTCCTGCTGCCCTTAACACGACGCTGAATCATCCTCACCTGCTACTGATGCCACAAGTGGAAGAAATGCCTAGCTCTACCCAGAGTCCTGAGAGACTCCAGGCCTAGCTCTGCCCTCCCCGCTTAGGTACTCCAGCGTCTCATTCGCTCCCGGGGGAAGTCACAGATGAAGCACCTGACCGTACAGATGATGGCATACGATAAGCTGGTTCAGTGTCCACCGGTGAGTGCCTGGGTCAGCTGCTCCTCTGCCCACTCCCCCAGGGCTGCGGCAGTGACAGAGATGGGTTGGGGGCTGCTGCTGAGGGGAAACCAATGTTGCGCCTTCCTCCCCCTCCTCAGGAGTCATTTGATGTGATTCTGGATGAGAACCAGCTGGAGGATGCCTGTGAGCACCTGGCCGAGTACCTGGAGGTTTACTGGCGGGCTACGCACCACCCAGCCCCTGGCTCTGGACTTCTGGGTCCTCCCAGTGTCATCCCCGGACTTCAGGTAACCATTTCCAGTGGGCAGAGATGCTCAAGCTAAGCCAGCCAAAGCACTGCCCCTCCCTGCTCAGAGGACTGTCCTTGGCCTCCAGTTCAGCATGCCAAAGGATTATAGAACTCTCAGCTCTGCTGTACAGAGCTAGTGCAGACGGGCAAAGGAGCTTCCTGAGGAGAGAGGGAATCAATCAATGAGATGGATACATCAGAGATTAGTTTCCTGGGGGTCAAGGGAAACACAATCTCCAAATCTTCTCCCAGGCTGCCTTGAAGGCAGAGCCTGAATTTTGCGGGAGTCGAAGCTCCAGTTTTCTCTCTCGGAAGAGGAAAAATGCTCCAGCATGCTTCTTCCTTGCACTAATTCCTGTACCAGGGAATTGAGAGTTGAGGGGGGAAGAATCTCGCACTTTACCAGAGGACAAGGTGAGGTCTGTACTGCCTCACTCAGAGCTGTTGTGTGGCCCCCAGAACCAGCAGCTGCTCGGGGAGCGTGGCGAGGAGCACTCCCCCCTCGAGCGGGACAGCTTGATGCCCTCCGATGAGGCCAGCGAGAGCTCCCGCCAAGCCTGGACAGGATCTTCGCAGCGTAGCTCCCGCCACCTGGAGGAGGACTATGCAGATGCCTACCAGGACCTGTACCAGCCTCACCGCCAACACACCTCGGGGCTGCCTAGTGCTAACGGGCATGACCCCCAAGACCGGCTTCTAGCCCAGGACTCGGAGCACAACCACAATGACCGGAACTGGCAGCGCAACCGGCCTTGGCCCAAGGATAGCTACTGACAGCCTCCTGCTGCCCTACCCTGGCAGGCACAGGCACAGCTGGCCGGGGGGCCCACTCCAGGCAGGGTGGCGTTAGACTGGCATTAGGCTGGCATTAGGCTCAGCCCCCAAAACCCCCTGCTCAGCCCCAGCTTCAGGGCTGCCTGTGGTCCCAAGGTTCTGGGAGAAACAGGGGGCCCCTCACCTCCTGGGCAGTGACCCCCACTAGGCTCCCATTCCAGGTATTAGCTGTGTGTTCTGTACCCCTGGCACCTTCCTCTTCTCCCACACAGGAAGCTGCCCCACTGGGCAGTGCCCTCAAGCCAGGATCCCCTTAGCAGGGGCCTTCCCACCAGACTCAGGGAAGGGATGCCCCATCAAAGTGACAAAAGGGTGGGGTGTGGGCACCATGGCATGAGGAAGAAACAGGGTCCCTGAGCAGGCGCAAGTCCTGACAGTCAAGGAACTGCTTTGGCATCCGAGGACCTCCAGTCACCTCACTGCCACATATTAGAAATGAGACAATCAAAGCCCCCCCGGGGTGGCACACCTATCCGTCTGCTGGGGTGGGGTATCCACATCCAAGACTGGAGCAGCAGGCTGGCCACACTCGGGCCAGAGAGAGCTCACAGCCGAAGCTCTTGGGGGGGAAGGGCTCTCCTCACTCTGCCAGGAAGCTTCTTAACATGTGACAGGACCAGGGGCCAGAAGCATGGTGAAGCCAAGTGGCAGACGGGAGCTAACCTGGATGGGGGTTTGGGGAAGGAGGGTGTGTGTAGCAGAGAACTTATGGGGGCCTCCTTGCCTTTCTCATTCCTTTGCCCTGCATCCTGTCATTTCTGTTCTTGTCCCTCATACATCCTGGGAGAACCGGGCTCCAGACTTGGTTCCCTGACTCATAGCTGCTGCTTGTTAGGTTAGGGTTAGATGGGGAGAGACAGGGCACAGAGGACCTGTCTCCCTGGCTACTCTCGCCTTATGGCTCTAGTGTGTGACCTACAGAGCATGCTCCACAAGCCCCTGCCTCACCTCACTGTCATCACTAATAAACATCATGCACAGTCCCTCAGGCTTCTGTTCTGTCTGTGATGCGGCCCAAGTCTGGTGGAGGGAAAGATGTGTTCGGGCCGCCCTTCTCTCAGAGAATCTGTCCAGCGGGAAGGGGACAAAGGCAGAGCTGGGGAGGCACTCTACTCCCAGGCATCCCCACTCCTCATGCCCAGGTGTCAAGAGAGAGACATCCAGCAGCATGAAAGGGGCTTGTCCTGGGATGTGGGGAAGAAGACGCTTGGTCACGGCTTTACACTATCCTTGTGCCAGGCCAAAAAGGCCCTAGAAGCAGCTACAACTTGAACTCCATGTACTAGGCCAACTCTTTCTGTGGGGTAAGAAGAGCATGTGAACAAGAGGGGTATGGGGGGAGGACCGCAGCCCGGCGTTCCTATCACCACAGCCTGATACAGCTGAGTCCACCCGTCTTGCACCATCCCCCCCCAGGAGCAATGGGTCCAACTAGGGAGACGCAAGCAAAGATGCTAAGACCAGGCCTTGGGCACACAGCGGCTGAGTGGTTCCAACTGCCTCACCTGCCAAAATTTCACAACTGCTTTCCTTTCTCACCTTGGCCTAAAGCTTCCTAGCGGGTGTCCAGGCCAGGGCCACACATTCCACCAGGCTACAGCAGGGGCAGAAGATGCATTACAGTCCTGCATGGCTTCTGCATCTCCCCTCAAGTCCACCTATGCACTCAAGATTATCAGCAGAGACCCTCTGCTCTGCTCTTAATGTGACTGTCTCTCATTTTCCAAGCCAACCCACCCTGCAACCAGTGGTGTCCCTCCTGCCAGGGAGAAGCTGGGAAATAAGCTAGAACTAGACACAGCCTTAGTATTCATGTATTTATTCTCAGAACATACAAACTTATCTTCTCAGAGAATAGAAAACAGAGATTTCACTCAGTGACAAAGATGGACACAGCCAGTTCACCCTGTTCCCCCATCTACTCAGAAAATCCCCTGGGGGAGGGGATGCCTGGAGCACACAGCACCCCTTGGTGCGGGGCTGTGCACAGGTCTAAAGGCGCTCGACTTTCTTTATCATCCAAACAGGAAAACAGCTGTCCAGATGACGGTAAGATTCCACTGTCCGTAATCCTCATGGTGCCAGGTCCCCTGGGGCATCTAGGGCAACGATGCTGCTGCGGTTTATACAGTTACACAGTCAAGTCTGTGCCAAAGGAGGTCCCATCAGGCAGCCAGGTTTCTGTTCAGTCTGGGCAGCAATGCCAAATGGCTGCCCCCATAGCCTGGCATGAGCTGATGGCCCAGTGCAATCCCAAAGCAAAGAAGGGCAGAGCTGGGCCAAAAAGCTGTGGCAATTTCCTCTCCCTGCCTCCGACAGCGTTGTCCTCTCCTTGTGCAGCCCCACACGCAGGCCTCCCGACCTGAGGGTCTGGGCTAGAGAGTCTGATTGTTTTCCTAAGCCCCCTTAACCCAAGAATGAGGACCTGGAAAGAGGGATGTGAGGTTTCTGAAGAACAGGCATCAGGTAGCTTTGGAGATGCCCCTCAGCCCACAGGAAGAGTGCTGTGTCAGGCAAAGATAGTCTCTTCCCGGCGCTTCTTGGTGAGGATGGTGCCTGGCTTATGCTGGGCATCTGGGTGGTTGGCTAGTTCGGGGGGACAGGAAGACACTGGGCTTTCCAGGATGGCTTGCTTCAGCTCGTAGAACACAGCAGAGTCCTCTTTTGTGAGGAAGGTGATGGCCACCCCACTCTTGCCTGCTCGTCCCGTGCGGCCAATGCGATGGATGTAATCTGGGGAATGGGAAGAACGTCACTCAGCACAGCCCAGATGCCCGGGGGAGCCGTGTCTGATGCCTCCACTTCTACAGGCGTCCTTCCCACCCCATCTCCAAAGGCGGGAATACAGCACATGCTGCCTGAAACTGAGGTGCCCCCCGTGCCCTCTCCAGGTGCCCATCTCCCCTGTCCTCCTACTGACTGTAGTCCCCACCACACTAAGACCCACAGCTGCCTAGCTTCATTCTTCACACTCTTGAGGACACAAGTGTCAGTCATCCCAGCTGCTGGGACAACAAACCCAGGTAAGATAAAAGACAGGAGCACTTCTCATGGGAGCAAACAATCCCAGACTTGGAGCTGAGGAAGGCAGTAACAGCCTTCCATGGACAGCACCCTGACTTCGAGTGGGACACCATAAGGAATCTGACTTCACCCTGGATTGAAGCTGCTTTTCCTGGAACTTACCTTCAATATTTTTAGCCATATCATAGTTGACAACCATAGACACATCTTGGATGTCAATACCACGACCAGCCACATCTGTAGCCACCAAAATATCCTTGGCCCCAGCCTTGAGGTTGGACAATGCAAACTCTCGCTGCTCCTGGCCTTTTCCACCATGCAGTGTGCAAGCATTATACTGTTGGAAGAATGGTAGAGTGAGCAGTGTGATCAAGGAGAGACACAGGAGTTCAGAGGAATGGGACAGACACAGAGGGAGGGTTGGAGAGGGCAGCAGGATAGGAGAAAGGGAAGGAGGCAAGAGAAAGAATGACTGCAGTGAAAGGAAGGAAAGAACAAGTGAGCTGAAGAGATGGACGAGAGGAAAAGGTGTGGTGCGGCAGGGACACACAGAGTCAGGTCAAAGGCAAAGCAGCTGGGAGAGCTGTGGAGCCAGACAGATGAGTTCTCAGAGAATTAGGGGCAAGATCAGGGTAGAAAGCAGGGATCAAGAAGTTTAAGGAAGTTGAAGAGCTGAGTGGCAGGGACACACCCTTCCCCTCAAGCACCAGTAACAGGAGTAAAGGACACTGATTATCAGCTCCCTTCTGACCCCATCACCTCCTCTCCTCAACAAGCACAGTTTTACCTACTCTTTTCTATATCCTCAGACTCTGCCAGGATATGGGTCCAAACCTTTCCCTGGCTCCACCTCACCAGGATGAAGACCTAACGCAGCTCTGGCTGGCATTACTGCAGCAGACAGGGAGTCCCAGCAACTGACTCCATTCTTTTCATTCCCTCAAACCACCCTTTACCCTGGTGCTGACTTGTTGATTGCTGGACAGGTTAAACAAAGGGTGAGAATCGAAAGGAAGAGCCTAGGGGGCCTTGCTAGATTCAGAAAGCAGTGCCACAGAGGCCAGATTTTGTTCTCCCCTGCCAGACACACCCCCATCTTCTCCAGGGATTTGGCCAACACGTCGCAGCCCTTCTTCTGGTTGACAAAAATAATGATGGGTGGGTCAAAGCCTTGCTCCAAGATTGCCAGCAGCTTTTTCCTGGAGGGAAGAGGAGAAAGACGAGATGCATAATACCTCCCGCTCCAAGTGAAATGCCCAACCCTGATCTGTGAACACTACTTTCAGGGTCTTCAATGCCCATGACATTCTGCCCAAGAAAACAGCAGCTCGCCGGGCGCAGTGGCTCAAGCCTGTAATCCCAGCACTTTGGGACGCCGAGACGGGCGGATCACGAGGTCAGGAGTTCGAGACCATCCTGGCTAACACGGTGAAACCCCGTCTCTACTAAAAAATACAAAAAGCTAGCCGG
>NW_012114611.1:2259158-2269813 GCF_000951035.1 Colobus angolensis palliatus | reverse complement strand
AAAAAAAAAATGCCTAATACTGGAGGCATCAGAAGAACCAAGAAGGAAGAAATCTGAAATGCACTCTCCCTTCTCATGTAACAATATACAAAGTTACTTTACCTTTCTGCAGATTTGGAACGGGAACGAGAGCGAGAACGGCTGCCTCCTCGACGTCTGTCCCTTGAACGATGCCGCTTTCTATCTTTAGATGGGGAAGACTTCCGGTCCCGGTCTCTATCCCGCTCTCTGTCAGGAGTCCGTGACCGCTTCCTTTCCTCCTTGGAAGGTGATGCATCACGGTCCTTTTTGTCAGCCAGCTCTCCTGCCATCTGTAATGAGTAGGAAGAGTACTTACAATGTACTAGGCAGTGCTCTAAACTGCTTATATATAATTCACTTACCCTCAAAACAACCCTATGAGGTGGATATATTAGTATGTCTACCGTACAGATGAGAAGACTGAAGCTCAGGTATATAAAGGAACTTGTCTTAGGGCAGACAGGTAGTGGCAGAGTTGCAGGCAGTCTGGCTCCACAGACCATTGTTACTCACTATACTATATTGTCTCCCAGTAATTCCTTTCAGGGTCTCACTCTGTCACCCAGGCTGGAGTGCAGTAGTGCAATCATTAGGTCACTGCAGCTTCAACTTCCTGAGCTCAAGCCATCCTCCTGCCTCGCCTGGCTAATTTATTTTTTGTAGAGACAGAGTCTCACTATGTTGCCCAGGCTGGTCTTAAATTCCTGACCTCAAGCAATCCTCCTGCCTCAGCCTCTAAAAGGCTGAGATTACAGGCGTGAGCCACAGTGCCTGGCCGATTCCTTTGTATATATTCATTTCTAGATCTGTACAGTGAATATACCGTATTTTTGTAATTAGACTGCAAAAGAGTATTAAAAGAAGTGTTAGTGTATGAATAGTGTACCGCTTCTAGAAACATCCTACATTGCTTACTTTGAAGTTTATTAGGTCTGCCAACCCACTAGGATCAGTCAGCACACATACATCTGAGAGAGACATTTCTCCAGCTCATAAAGAGAGCTCAATGGAGAAAAAAGTTTAACTTTGAGATCTGGATCATATTATAATTAGCACCACAAGGAAAACCTGAATTTAAGTGGAGAAACACACTTTTACTCAGATTAAAGAAATATACCTCTAGTTATGCAATAGGAAAAATTTGGTGAAGGGTACACAGGACCTCTACACACATTTTCTAACTTCCTGTGAAACTATAATTATTTCAAAATATATATTTTTTAAATACCCAAAACTAGAGGTTGCAGAAGTCCCGACTGACACTCCCTATTCAGATTTTCACAACCTTGGTCATCTGCATAACCCAGTTTTGTGAAAGGTTTCAGCAGGAATTTTTTCTGTCTCCCTCCTACCTGGGAGACACCGAACACCACTCCCACACTGTCAACTATTCTTTGGACTATGAAATCTAGTTCAGCCAGGAGCTAAAACTGCAGCAAGCCTGAATCTGCAACCACCTCATCATCATCCCAAAGACTTGGGATACATTTCTCGCAACTTATTTTATCCCCAGATGGTTCAGCTCAAATAGCTCCTTAAGCTTTAGCTTACAAGTCCCCTTTCTCATGCCATTCCCCGCCATATATCCTTAAGGAAGATTGTATAAAGATAAGAAAAGAAAAATGAACAAGAAGCACTTTCAAAATGTGAGGACAACCCATTTGATCTCACAATCACCTGAGAAATGACTGACTGTTCTGTATCAGTACATCATGCATATCACATAGAAATAGCTATGTCTTGGGCTGGGAGTGGTGGCTCACACCTGTAATCCCAGCACTTTGGGAGGCCGAGGCAGGCAGATCACAAGGTCAGGAGATCGAGACCATCCTGGCAAACATGGTGAAACCCCGTCTCTACTAAAAATACAAAAGTTAGCTGGGCGTGGTGGTGCGTGCCTGTAGTCCCAGCTACTCAGGAGGCTGAGGCAGGAGAATCGCTTGAACCTGGGAGGCGGAAGTTGCAGTGAGCAGAGATCCAGCCACTGCACTCCAGCCCGGGCGACAGAGCGAGACTCCGTCTAAAAAAAAAAAAAAAATTCTGAGAACCATTTCATTCTCCACCCTGTTTCCCCTGGCTCAGGTGCCCTCGTACCTCTTTTCTGACTCTGACATGAGGAAGACCTTCTGTTCCACACGCTCATGGGGCTTGCCTGCGGAGCCAATGTACACCACAGCAGGTCGCCGAAGATAGCTCCTGGCCAGACGCTCCACTGCTGGGGGCATGGTAGCCGTGAACATGACTGTCTACGAAAACAAGAGGCTCAGCCCTGCACCCAGGCAGGCATAATTACATATCCCACTGTCACCAACCCAGCCCAGACTCAAGAATCTAAAATGTGCCACAGTATAGGCTTTGATAGCCACCACCTTAGAAAATAGTGTCCTCTGAATTCCCATCCTTCCCTAGTACCCGTTCATCAAGGCACGTTCCATCTTATGATGACAGGAAGGCCTGCGAGCATTTGCTAGCACCTGTGGTCCCGGTAACAGCTTAAGTCTTTGGAATCATTTTTCCAGGGCTAAGCTAAACGGCTCCATCCTTACGACTGTCAGAGGACCGTACCTAGGCACACTTCATTCTAGAAACATGTACTCTGAGCCCACCTAAGGCAAAAAAGGCCCAAAAGGAGGTTGGCAAACTTGTACAACTTTTCTTTTTTTTTTTTTTTGAGACAGGGCCTCACTCTGTTGCCCAGGTTGGAGTGGAATAGTGGCACGACCTCAGCTCACTGCAACCTCGGCTCACTGCAATCTCGGCCTCCCAGGCTTAAGAGGTCCTCCCACCTCAGCCTCCGGAGTGGCTGGGACCACAGGTGCACACCACCGTGCCCAGCTAATTTTTGTAATTTTTGTAGAGATGGGGTTTCGCCATGTTGCCAGGCTGTCTCAAACTCCTGAGCTCAAGTGATCCACCTGCCTTGGCCTGTCCCACTTTTCCCAGCCCAGGGAAGCAGCCTTACTTGGCGGTACTTATGTTTTCCCGATTCAAAGTTGGCCAGCATCTTCTCAGGGTCCTCAGCCTCATCTGTGTCTGGCTTCTGGTTGCTGACAGGCATGTGCTCCAGGATCTTCTGGACATCTGGCTCAAAGCCCATGTCAATCATCCTATCTGCCTCATCCAGAACCACATAGGTACAGCGGCTCAGCACCAGGTAGCGGTTCTCCAGCACATCAATCAAACGCCCAGGGGTAGCGATCACAATCTGAGTAGTACAGTATAATCATTTACAGCCCAGCAGGTGCCCCTTCTTTTATTTCCTGTGAACTATCCACCCACTTGCGTGACAGACCTCCAATGCTGAGGAACTTGGACCCCAACCTCTGGTTATGTTTAGCAGTAAAGGCTCCTGCAAACCGGCATGAAATCACTTGTTGCCTGGATTTTCTCAGGAACGAATGAGGTCTCTGAGTAAGATGCAGGGATTAGACAGAGGAGGCAAAATCAGTAGAAACTTTTTTTTTTTTTTGGCAAATCATTTCAGATCCTGAAGAAGGAACCTTCTTAGACAGGAGAGACTAAGGGATACTATGAAGGGGGCTGTATTAAGACTAAATTAAAAAAAAAAATGTAAAAAGACTAAATTTCTACAGCAGATTTCTCATAAAAAGCTCTCCTCCACTTTCCTGAGATGAACGCAATGCACAAAGTCAAAGATTTGGTCTGGCAGAGTAAAGAGGAACAGGCTATGGATAAGAATCTCAGCTCTGCCCACTGCCAGCTTTTGTGACTTCAGGCAGTTATTAACCTGGACCTCAGCTTGATCTATAACAAGGAAATACCACTACCTACTCTCATACATTATTGTGAGAATTAATGAGCTAATATATATGATATATACTATTTGTAATATAAACTCTGGTGCATAAGTTCTCAATAAATAGCACATATATATAAACCAGCTCCTGTCTTCATTCTACTGCACATCTATTCCAGAAACTAGAAACAAAGCCCCAAGACAGCCTTCCCAGACAGCAGGCTGGCTGCTAGACAGAAAAACAAACCTCACAACCCATGCGCAGCCTGAAGCCCTGGTCTTCTCTGGAGATGCCACCAATGACAGCCACAGTGCGGATACCTAGCGGCTTCCCAAACTTGATGGTCTCTTCCTCAATCTGTTGAGCCAACTCACGGGTGGGAGCCAGGATGATGGCATAAGGGCCTTGGTCTGATTCTTCGATTCTGTGGTAAATGGGGCATCCCACAGCTTTGTGAGCTTTAGTTCTTATCCAACCACAAGCCAGAGCAAGACAAAGTCACTCTTATGGGAAGCGATGGGAATGGGGAGGATGATGAGAAAAGAATGCAACAATCTCACTTAAAAATCAGAGGCCGGGGCCGGGCGCTATGGCTCACACCTGTAATCCCAGAACTGTGGGAGGCTGAGGCAGGCGGATCACCTGAGGTCAGGAGTTTGAGATCACCCTGGCCAACATGGTGAAACCCTGCCTCTAATAAAAATACAAAAATTAGCCAGGAGTGGTGGCTGGCGCCTGTAATACCAGCTACTCGGGAGGCTGAGGCAGGAGAATCATCGCTTGAACCCAGGAGATGGAGGTTGCAGTGAGCTGAGATCGTGCCACTGCACTCCAGCCTGACAGAGACACTCTGTCTCAAAAAAAAAAAAAAAAAAGTAAGTCCAGAGGCCAGGCAAGATGGTACAAGCCTATAATCCCAGCACTTTGGGAGGCCGAGGTGGGTGAATCGCTTGAGCCCAGGAGTTTGAGACCAGCCTAGGCAACATGGTGAAACCCTGTTCTACAAAAAATACAAAAATTAGCTGGGTATGTTGGAACACACCTGTAATCCCAGCTACTTGGGAGGCTGAGATGGGAGGATCTGCGCCTGGGAGGCAACGGTTGCAGTAAGCCAAGATCACACCACTGCACTCCAGCCTGGTCAACAAAGCATGACTCCATCTCAAAAAAAACAAAAATAAATAATAAATAAATAAATAAATAAAAATCAGAGATTCGGCCAGGTGTAGTGGTTCACGCCTGTAATCCCAGCACTTTGGGAGGCCAAGGCAGGCAGATCACTTGAAATCAGGAGTTTGAGACCAACCTGGCCAACATGGTGAAACCTTATCTCTACTAAAAATACAAAAATTAAGGACGGGCGCAGTGGCTCGTGCCTGTAATCCCAACACTTTGGGAGGCTGAGGCAGGTGGATCACCTGAGGTCAGGAGTTAAGAGACCAGCCTGAACAACATGGAGACCCCGTCTCTACTAAAAATACAAAAAAATTAGCCGGGCATGGTGACGGGTGCCTATAATCCCAGCTACTCAGGAGGCTGAAGGAGGAGAATCACTTGAACCTGGGAGGAGGAGGTTGCAGTGAGCCAAGACTGCGCCACTGCACTCCAGCCTGGGCAACAAGAGCGAAACTCCGTCTCAAAAAACAAAACAAAACAAAAAAACAAAAGTTAGCTGGGTGTGGTGGCACATGCCTGTAATCCCCAGCTACTCAGGAGGATGAGGTAGGAAAATCACCTGAACCTGGGAGGCAGAAGTTGCAGTAAGCTGAGATCGTGCCACTGCACTCCAGCCTGGGTGACAGAGTGAGACTCTGCCTCAAAAGAATAAATAAAATAAAATAAAATAAATAAAAATCAGAGACTCCAGGATAGCAAAGTTCTCCAGGTCTTTGCCAGCAACATATACTTCTTTGATATCATGATCCAATTATTCCCTAATATCAAACCAAGAATAAAGAAGCAAGCTTCCGATTATAGATGTGAAACAAAAACCAAACATTCTTTTGCCACTTTCACCTTTCCTACCCAGACAGACCCACTCCAGCTGGTGCCAGCTGACCCCACCTGTCAATTTTGGGAAGTGTGGTGATCCAGACCAGCAGTGGGATGAGGAAGGCTGCTGTCTTGCCGCTGCCAGTCTCAGCCACGCCAATGATGTCACGATTCTGTAGCCCAATGGGAATTGCCTGACGCTGGATAGGTGTTGGTTCCTGTAGTGACCCCGAGAAAGAGTAATAGGTACAGGCAGAATTATACAACCTGGGCTACCACTGATAGTAGTAAGCACATCTGCTAGTGCAATGGAAGGATGCCAACTACAGTTCACAGAAATGGGGACCCCAAGAAGAAACATAATCACTAAAAGCTGACGCTTCTACCAGAAAGTGACAGAAAAGGTCACATTGGTACCCACTAGCAGTGATGGCTCCAAATAGTCAAGGAACAAAGTTCTCTATTCCCAAACTAGTGCAGCAACATTTCAGATCTTTTGGGCCAATCTACCCCTCCTTACCTTATAGCCACACTTATCAATGACCTCCAAGATGTGTGGGGGCAGAGAGGAGTCTTTCCAGGATCGGATGGGATTGGGGATCTTGCCACCTTTGGTGGTGATGCTGTAGTCCTCACGGAAGATCCGCCAGTCCCTGTCTGTCATCTCATCTAACTTTTTCTGAGACCAATGACGATCATCCCAGCGCTGCTTGGCTTCCTTCTTACGAAGTTTGCGGAGTCTTGCCCTGGAGCAGGGTGTGAGGGGTAAGTAGAATCAGTGCCCTCCAACTCCTTTCTGTAGAGCCTCTGGGCTCTGTCCAGCCACCCTAGCCTTGATCACTCACTCCTCCTGCTCTTTTTCTTCCAGGGTTCGCCTCTTCTCCATTAGGTCTCCATAGAAACGTGACTGCTCTCGTTTCTGCTGCTTGAGGTCAATGCCTGCAATGAAGCCTCGCCCTAACAACTGCACCTGGTGCCGTTCTTTATACCTGGGATTGAGACAGAAGAAACGAAAAAAGAAGGAGCTGTTACAGCAGTAGGAGGGAAGGGCAGACTACTAATATGAAACAGTTCCTCCTGGACAGGGTCCTTCTTCCACCAGAGGGCTGGCTGACTACCAGTCTACCAATTTTCCATCCCGGCTTGTCTTACTTCCTCCACCTCTGTAGTCATCAGCTCTCTAGGATTGCCTAGTGGAAAAGACCTAGAATTCAGGCCTGAAGCCACTCACAGGGGGTTGTAGTCAATGGATGTGTCCTCAGATGCATCCCACTCAAAAACAAATTTTCGGTCATTGAGATGTCTCGTTCGGCGCCGTTTTTTGATGCCACCCAGGTAACGTTCCTGCCCAGGGAGGGAACACAAAGCACATGAGCCTTGAGGCCCAATTCTCACATGCAGAGATCACAATGGCCAAATAACTAAACCTCATTTTTGTGTGTGGGAGAGAAGTGAAGATGGATCCAAGGCCTGCACCTTAATGGCATGCAGTTCCTTGCTCTTATCCTTCTCTTCCCGGATCTTCTGCCGCCCTTCCTCATCCTCATTTCCATTCGTCTCCCGTTCCATCCTCTCCCTGCGTTCCCGACGTTCCCGTTCCTGAGGATCTTCTGCAGATCAAAGAAAGCAAAGCTGCAGAAGAGCTCATGGAAGAAAAGAGGAGAGGGAATGGAGGGAATCCAGACGAGGAACATCAAATGAAGAAAAAAAGGGCTAGATTTATGATATGGGGTAAATGGAGATCTAACAGAAAAATGTTTTCTCATAAACTCCCACCATCCTTCCCTTTTCCAAACTCCAGAGTGAACAGGTTTCTATCTCTCCTAAGAGACACTGTATCTCATCCCACCCTTTCCTCTTCCATCTAGGGGCTACACAGGGTAGAATAACGAACCCAACATCTTCCTGCCCAAGTCTTGGAACTGTTTCCTTTTCTTCCTCTCTTCTTCAAGCATCCTCTGCCGCTCTTCCACCTCCTGCTGCCGTCGCTTTAGAGCTTCAGCCTCTCGTTCTGCTTTGGAGAGGAACTTGGGCTACAAAACAGATTGGAACTGTCAACAAAGGATCTGGGAGCAAGGTACAATCACATCACTGATGGGGAGATGGCACGGAACCCAAAAACATTTGCTCAAGCATTAAGCCTGTTGAGGAAAACATAAATAGGCCTTGGACTCGGTTATGGACTGAACTACGTCCCCTACAGAATTCTGTGTTTTTTCAGGCTGGACATGGTGGCGCATGCCTGTAGTCCCAGTGCTTTGGGAGACCTAGATGGGAGGATTGCTTGAGGCCAGGAGTTCAAGACCAGCCTGGGCAACATAGCAAGATCTTGTTTCTACAAAAATAAAAAAACTCAGCCAGACATGATGGCATGTGCCTATAGTCCCAGCTACTCAGGAGGCTGAGGCAGGAAAATCATAAGAGCTCAGGAGTTTGAGGTTATAGTGAGCGGTGATTGCACCACTCTACTTCAGCCTAGGCAAAAAAACAAGACCTTATCTCTTTAAAAAAATGTGATCGGGCACAGTGGCTTGTGCCTATAAATCCCAGCACTTTGGGAGGCCAAGGCAGACAGATCACGAGGTCAGGAGTTCGAGACAAGCCTGGCCAGCACAGTGAAACCCTGTCTCTACTAAAAAATACAAAAAATCAGCCGGGCATGGTGGCGCGTGCCTGTAATCCCAGCTACTCAGGAGGCTGGGTCAGGAGAACTGCCTGAACCTGGGAGACGGAGGTTGCAGTGAGCCGAGATCGTGCCACTGCACTCCAGCCTGGGCAACAGAGCGAGACTCCATCTCAAAAGAAACAAACAAACAAAAAATACATGTGTTATATATATTTTTTGCGACAGACTCTTGCTCTGTTGCCCAGGCTGCAGTACAGTGGTGTCATCATGGCTCACTACAGCTTCAACCTCCTGGGCTCAAGCAATATCCTTGCCTCAGCCTCCTAAGTAGCTGGGACTACACATGCATGCTACCACAGATGGCTAATTTTTAAAATTTTATAGAGATGGGTTTTCACCATGTTGCCCAGGCTGGTCTAAAAATCCCTGGCTCAAGTGATCCTCCCATCTTGGCCTTCCAAAATATTGGGATTACAGGTGTGAGCCACTGTACCCAGCTCAAAATTCGTATGTGGAAGCCCTAACCCCTAGTATCTCAGAATGTGACTGTATGTGGAGACAGGGCATGTAAAGAGGTGATTAAGTTAAAACGAGCCCATTAGGCTGGGCACAGTAGCTCATGCCTGTAATCCTAGCACTTTGTGAGGCCAAGGAGGGCAAATCACTTGAGCCCAGGGGTTCCAGACCAGCCTGGGCAACATGGTGAAATCCTGACTACAAAAAATACAAAAATTAGCTGGGCGTTGTGGCACGCACCTGTAGTCCCAGATATTTGGGAGGCTGAGGTGGGAGGATTGCTTCAGCTTGGGAGGCAGAGGTTGAAGTGAGCCGATATCACGCCACTGTACTCCATCCCGGGTGACAGAGTGAGACTCTGTCTCAACAACAACAAAAAAAGGCCTTTTAGGGTGAGCCCTAATCCAATACAAGGGGTACATGTGTACACAGGGAAGACCATGTGAAGAGCTGAGGAAGAAGACAGTTTTATAAGCCAAGGAGAGAGGCCTCAGAAGAAAACAACCCTGCCGACACTCTGCTCTCAGACTTCCAGCCACCAGAACTATGAGGAAATTAATTTGTTGTTGAAGTCACCCAGTCTGTGGTATTTTGTTATGGCAGCCTGAGCAGATGCATGGAGACCCCCAAGTACTTACCTTAGCCTCAGCTTCTTCCTCAGCCTTTTTCTTGGCCAGAAGTTCCTCCAGGGATAATGGCTGGGCCTGAACATAAAACACGGAACTTTAGTCTATAAAGGCTCTCTTCCCTTTAAAGATCAACAAAGCAACGCACAAGTTGAAGATGAAAAATATCCTTCCTCTCCTTCACCTTAGGCTTCTTATCACCATGTTCATCCTCTTCATCCTTCTTAGAGTCTCTGTCCTTCCGAGATTTAAAGTCTTTTCCTCGGCCAGGAGATAAGCTTTGAGGAAAAGGAACAAGAAAGGTCCACATCACTCTTACTTCAGCCTCTGGATGAGGTTCAAGTTAAGCCCCAAAAACAGAATGGAAGTTTCCCCATGACTCAACAAGACTGGCCCACGGTCATCTATCACGTCTTGAAACTCTCTTAGCAGGCATGGTCATTCTGCCAGCTCTGAAACCTAATTATGGCCCTGTCTTGGCCCCTTTCTACCCAAATCTCCTTTTGAGACTAATCTCCTTTGGGAAGTGGGACTTTACTACTGATGTCAAAAATATTTCCTCTAGGCCAGGCACAGTGTCTCACGCCTGTAATCCCAGCACTTTGGAAGGCCAACGCAGGTGGGTCACCTGAGGTCAGGAGTTCCAAGACCAGCCTGGCCAACATGGCAAAACCCTGTCTCTGCTAAAAACACAAAAATTAGCCAGGTGTGGCTGTTTTAAATTTTTTTTTTTTTTTTGGAGACGCAGTGTCACTCTGTTGCCCCGGCTGGAGTGCAATGGTGTGATCTCGGCTCACTGCAACCTCTGCCTCCTGGGTTCAAGCAATTCTGCCTCAGCTTCCCGAGTAGCTGGGACTACAGGTGCGTACCGCCACCACTGGCTAATTTTTTTTTTTTTTTTTTTGAGACGGAGTCTTGCTCTGTCGCAATCTCTGCTCACTGCAAGCTCTGTCACCTCCCAGGTTCACGCCATTCTCCTGCCTCAGCCTCCCGAGAAGTTGGGACTACAGGAGCCCGCCACCACACCCAACTAATTTTTTTTCGTATTTTTAGTAGAGACGGGGTTTCACCATGTTCTCCAGGATGGTGTCGCTCTCCTGACCTCGTGATCTGCCC
>NW_012114611.1:2250636-2259077 GCF_000951035.1 Colobus angolensis palliatus | reverse complement strand
GCGACAGAGCGAGACTCCGTCTCAAAAAAAAAAAAGAAAAATAAAATTTTACATTTATAAAAATCAGCCGGAGGCTGGGTGCAGTGGCTCACGCCTGTAATCTCAGCACTTTGGGAGGCTGAGGTAGGTGGATCATGAGGTCAGGGGTTTGAGACCAGCCTGGCCAACAGGGTGAAACCCTATCTCTACTAAAAATACAAAAATTAGCCAGGCATAGTGTCAGGCGTCTGTAATCCCAGGTACTCGGAAGGCTGAGGCAGAACTGCTTGAACCCAGGAGGTGGGGGATGTTTTGAGCCAAGATAGCGCCACTGCACTCCAGCCTGGGTGACAGAGCAAGACTCCCTCTGTCTCGAGGAAAAAAAAAAAAAAAACCAGCCAGGTGTGGTGGTTCACACCTGTAATCCCAGCACTTTGGGAGGCTGAGGGTGGGTGGAATGCTTGAGTTCAAAAGTGTTCAAGAGCTCATAGGCAGAGGCCTGGGAGGAAAATAAAGGAAAACATCATCCGGGAACATGGCTTGCACCCCCAGGAGCCAATACTACCTATGGGGCCCATGCTCCTTTGCTCCTGCCTGGGGAGGATTACCTGAGCCCAGGCTGAGGTGGGAAGACTTCTTGAGCCTGGGAAGCACTGATGCAGGGGGAATACTGATTCAAGATGAGTTCAGTGAGCTGGGCAGGAGTCAGATAACGAAAATGTGTTACAGGTCAGAGTAAACTGGATTTTAACTGCAATGGGGATCTTAGAAGAGCTTTAAACAGGAAGCAATCTAATACTTTGGTGACTTGCAAGAAAATATATAGCAGAGAGGCACAGAGAAAGCAAAACCACTGAGAGTGCTATTATGGTACTCTAGGCAAGAGATGGCAGTGGCTTGTTCTAGGAAGGTGGCAATGGAGATGGAAAAAAGTAGGCAGCGTCAGAGCATATTTTGGAGGCAAAGCTGACAGGACTTACTGAAGGGAGATACGGAAAGAAGAGACACAAAGATAGCTCCTAAATTTATAGTTTCAGCAACCTAATAGTTTGCAGTGCCATAGCAAACAAACTGGAAAAGACTAGTGAAGGAATAGATTTAAGAAGAAATCAAACATTTCATTTTGGCCAGGTTAATGTGAGATGTCAGCAAGACAACCAAGTGGAGATTCCCAGAAGGCAAGTAGAAATGCAAATCTGGAACTTAGGGAAGAGGGTCTGTAGACAAAAACCTGAGTCACCAATACACAGATAGCTTTTAAAGCCATGGGACACTAAATGATATTACCTAAGTAGGCAGCACAGTGACAGAAAAAAATAGAGAAGAAGCTCCAGGATTGAGCTCTGGAACACCTTTAACAGGAGTTAGCCACGGGATGAACCACAGAAAAAGAATGGAAAGAACCAGCAGCCAGTGAGAAAGGACAAAGAAAAGTATGGCAACGAAGAAGCCGAAAACATGTTTCAAGGAGGGAGGGGTCAACGGTATCAAGTACCAACGAAGTGGAGAGGGAATAAGGGACAGAGAAGCAACCACTGAATTTGGAAAAATGGAGATTATTGGTGACCTTGACAAGAGCTGTTTCAGTGGCATTGAGGGAATGGAAGCCCAAGTGGAATGAGTTTGGAAGAGAATGAAAAATGAGGAGATAGTAAATACAGGCAATTTTTATCACAGGTTCTATTATCACAAGGGCCAAATAACCAGGCTGACTCTGGCCATGCTTCCCAGCAGCCTTCCTCTCAAACCTCCAGATCTTCAGGTCCTCAGTTCTTGCAGGGCAGGGGCACATTCTTTTTTTTCATTCAATGACGTATTTACCAAGCATCTACTGTATGCAAGACACAGTGCTAGGTGCTGTGTGAGTCACAAAAATAAATTCTGTTCACAGCAAGTTTTTAGAACAGGGGTTATCAGGCCGGACGTGGTGGCTCACACCTGTAATCCTAACACTTTAAGAGGCCGAGGCAGGTGGAATGCCTGACCTCAGGAGTTCGAGACCAGCTTGGGGAACACGGTGAAACCCCGTCTCTACTAAAAATACAAAAAATTAGCTGGGCGTGACGACGTGCGCCTGTAATCCCAGCTACTTGGGAGGCTGAGACAGGAGAATCGCTTGAACCCGGGAGGCGGAGGTTGCAGTGAGCAGAGATCGCGCCATTGCACACCAGCCTGGGCGACAGAGCGAGACTCCGTCTCAAAAAAAAAAAAAAAAAAAAAAAAACAGAAGAGCTGGTTCCAGGCAGAAGAAATACCTTATTTCAGGCGGGGTGATTTTGCTCATGCCTATACTCCTAGCACTTTGGAGGCCGAGATGGGCGGATCGCTCACTTGAGCTCAGGAGTTGGAGACTAGCCTGACCAACATAGTAAAATCCCTTCTCTCCTAAAAATACAAAAATTAGCAGTACATGATGGCTCACACCTGTAGTCCCAGCTACTCGGGATGTTGAAAAGGGAGAATCGCCTGAGCCGGGGAGGTTGTGAGGCTGCAGTGAGCCGAGATTATACCACTGCACTCCAGCCTGGACGACAGAGTGAGACTCTCGTCTCAAAAAAAAACAAAAAAGAAAAACGAATACCTTATTTCAGGCCCTGACAAAGTAAAGACCACTTAGATTCCAGGAAGAGAGAAAAACCTTGTCAAGATTGATAAATCTGGAGACAGAGGCACCAGGTGACTTCCTGGTATATTGATCCTACTATTTTTTAAATGTTCCAGCTGGCAGCAGGGCGTGGTGGCACACACCCATAATTCCCAACACTTTCGGAGGCCGAGGCTGGCAGATCACTTGAGGTCAGGAGTTTGAGACAGCCTGGCCAACGTGACGGAACCCATACAAAAAATTAGCCAGGCATGGTGTGGCACGCCTGTAATCCCAGCTACTCGGGAGACTGAGGCAGGAGAATTGCTTGAACCTAGGGGGTAAAGGTTGCAGTGAGTCAAGATGGCACCACTGCACTCCAACCTGGGTGACAGAGCGACACTGCATATCAATAAAAATAAATAAATAGAGCCAGGCATGGTGGCTCACGCCTGTAATCCCAGCACTTTGGGAGGCCAAGGTGGGTACATCACCTGGGGTTGGGAGTTCAAGACCAGCCTGACCAAACCCCGTTTCTACTAAAAAATACAAAATTAGCCCGGCGTGGTGGCGGACGCCTGTAATCCCAGCTAATTGGGAGGCTGAGGCAGGAGAATCGCTTGAACCTGGGAGGCGGAGGTTGCGGTGAGCAGAGATCGCGCCATTGCACACCAGCCTGGGCGACAGAGCGAGACTCCGTCTCAAAAAAAAAAAAAAAAAAAGAACAATAGGGGGTCTGAGACACATACCAAGAAGAGTATCAAGGCTCAGATGTAGTAATACAGGTGTTCAAAGGCGTTTCCTTTCACTTGTAAAAGGTGATGTGGAAGGCTTGGTAGAGGAAATGACGCTTGAGCCTTTAAGTATAAGTAGAATTTGAAGATATGTAATTAAGGACGCGGAAAAGAAGTCATTCCCGGCAAAAGAAATAACAGAGGCGGAGCAGAGGCGGGAAAACATGGACTGATTGCGAGAGAAAAGCCTGAGTTCCAGTTTGGCTGCAGCAAAGGCTACTTGAAGCATGAAAGAATAAGGTCAGACTGGGGGTATCAGAGGCGCTGTGCCCATGGGCAGAGTCCTGGGAGGAAAATATCCTGCAGGGACGTGGCCTGTGCTCGGAGGAGCCAACACTACCCCTGGGGCCTGCGCCCCTTCACTCATGCCCGCCCGAGCTTCCCGGATTCATGCCCCTTTTCTGAGGCGTTCTTTCCCGCCTCGTCCAGGAGGCAGGGGCCACCGCTGTGCCCCGACTCTCGCCCTCTCTGTAAGCTCGTGGGAACCGCCTCCACCGCCCGGGACTCACCACCCTGAGTCTGAACCGCCCAACGCGGCCTCAACGTCGCGGAGCCGTCGCCATCTTTCCCGTTTCCTGGTCGCGGCGATGAACCCCCCCCGGCCGCAAGGCAAGCTGGGAAGGCGAGTTCCTGGAGCTGGGCGAACAGGCCGACACTGAGGCCCAGGAACTACCAATCCCAGAATGCACGGCTAGAGCGCCGGCCCCAGGCTGCGGGGTCTGCCGGGCAATGTGGTTTGCCAGACGTTAGCGTCCGGGAAAGAAGAGTTTTTCGCGAATAGGCTTCCGGCATTCGGTTGTCCCGCCGAGCATCCTTCTTGGAATTGGCTGGTCTTCCTAGAAACTACAGTCGATGACAATCGTTGCCCGTGGCTTACAGTGGAGGAATTTAAGGGCATCCTGAGATATCTATAGCACGTAATTATAGCTAACAACTGCAGTAACAACAATAAATATCATTCGTGGAAAAGCGGTTTTTATAACAATTCTGTGAGAATGGGGCTAGTCCCATTGTACAGTTGGACAAACTAAAGACAAACTAAAGATTAGGTTACAGGAGTAGGTTCACAAGGAGGGTGATACAATTCTCCATTGTGTGTGGAACTATCCCAGGCTTAGGAGGACCTTTTAGCAAAACCTTGGCCCCTGCAGCCGGGTGAATGCCATAACAACCCCCAGTTATTGTTACAGCTCCAAATGAGCCCACACAATGGACTCTAAAGTCCTCCCGGAAGGATGGTATCTCCTGGGCTCTAGCACCTGTTTTCTCAACATTCCAGATAGAACCCTGGTTTCCTCAATTTTTTTGCCCTTTGGAATGTGACCAATTGTTGAGCTGTCTTGGTATTTTTGCTTCTTTCTTCCCCCAGATTCCCCTACTTCAGTCTTCCACTGAGTTTTGTTGTTGTTGTTGTTTTAACCCCAAATCGTAAGTTAACTTTATGTTTCTCTTTGGTCTTATGGGTTCATAACTCTTTCCCTCAAAACAAAACAAAACACTGCAATTGCGGCAACGGTTTAGATAACCGGAAGTATCTTGGACCTCCCTTCCCATTTTGCCAGCAGCAGGTTTGTTGCTTGAATTCCACATGGCTGTAGGTCTGGCTTTTCTCTCCGAATATGCCTTAAGCTCTCAAGCAAAGCCTCAGGATAGACCCAAGTAATCCTAAAGCCCTGAGCATCATGCACAATGGCCCGAAGTAACCCTTGGAGACACACACTTCTCTTAGAATCTGCAGCCTTTCACCTCCCTGCTTCTACTCCAGAGAGAACGGAAGGCAAAGAAGAGAGCTGAGATCTGCTAGGTGTAAGTCACCAAGAAAGCACGAGAGGGCGCTCGACTCACAGATTCACAGATTCAACTAAGAATCAGACCAACCATGGTAGGCCAGAATCTTCAAAACCTGCAGCCACTTTTTGTTGAGAATCTTCTAAGTTCCCAACTCTGGGCTGGACACTTAACCTACCTTATTTGTTTTACCTAGTTCTCATAGCAGTATGAGATGAGTGCTATCTCCATTTTACTGCTAAGGAGATTGCGGCCCAGAAAGAGTAATTATGCCTTCAAAGGCCACATAGTTAAAAGAATGGGCCAGGTGAGGTGGCTCACGCTTGTATCTAAGCACTTTGGGAGGCCAATGCAGGAGGACCACTTGAGCCCAGGAGGTCGAGGTTGCAGTGAGCCATGCTCGTGCCACTGCACTACAGCCTGGGTGACAGAGCAAAACCCTGACTGGAAAAAAAAAAAAAGAAAGAAAGAAAAAAGAAAAGAATGGAGCCAAAATTCAGGTTCATTTAACTTCAGAGTCCATTACCTTTCCCCATTTTCAGACTGCCATCTTAACTCTCTTTAAAGATGAGTAAATTGAGCTCCTGGAGGGTGATAAAGCTTGTCCCAGTTCGTAGTGGCAGAGTTCCTCTAGTACTTGTGCACACCTCTCATGACACATGTAGGGCTTCAAAGATACTTGTTATTTGTCTTGCCCCACTAGCTTTCTCACAAACGTGCATCTTTGTTTTCTTATTTGTTTGTATTTTTATTTTATTTTATTTACTTATTTTTGAGATGGAGTCTCGCTCTGTCACCAGGCTGGAGTGCAGTGGTGCAATCTCGGCTCACTGCAATCTCCAACTCCCTGGTCCAAGCGATTCTCCTGCCTCAACCTCCCAAGTAGCTGGGATTACAGGCATGTGCCACCACGCCTGGCTAATTTTTGTGTTTTCAGTAGGGAAGGGGTTTCATCATGTTAGCCAGGATGGTCTCGATCTCCTGACCTCGTGATGCACCTGCCTCGGCCTCCCAAAGTGCTGGGATTACAGGCGTGAGCCACCGTGCCCAGCTTATTTACTCATTTATTTTTGAGACAGGATTTCACTTTGTTGCCCAGTTTGAAGTGGAGTGGCACAAACAGCTCACTGCAGCCCTGACTTGGGCTCAAGCGATCCTCCTGCCTCATCCTCCCAAGTAGCTGGGACCACAGGTGCACCCCATCACGCCTGGCTAATCGTTTTATTTTCTGTAGAGACAGGGTCTTGCAATGTTGTCCAGTCTGATCTCAAACTCCTGGCCTCAAGCAATCCGCCCGGCTCATCCTCCCAAAGTGCTGGAACTACAGGCATCAGTCACCGCACCCAAACCATCTTTGGAGATGGAGACAGAGGAATGGTGTTCTAGTAAGAACCATAACTGGAGATACCTATTTAGGTACAACATGCCTACCAGTAAGGGGTCCATAGGATTTTGGTTAACAGTGAGATCTGGTTTGAATCTTGGCTCAATTACTTACTAGTACTGTGATCTTGTGCAAATTATATGGCATCTCTGGCTTTTCTCTTTCCTCATTTACAGAACAGAGATAGTACCACTTTCCTCACAGGACAGGACAGCAGAGCAGGTTAGAGTGCATGGTGTGCAGCCAGATTGCCTGGATTTGTATCCATGTTCAGCCACTTTCTAGCTGTGTGACCTTGTGCACATTACCTAATCTCTCTGAACCTCGGTCTTCTTTTTCTGTAAAATGAAGTAGATAGTGGCTGGGCACCGTGGCTCACGCCTGTAATCCCAGCACTTTGGGAGGCTGAGGTGGGTGGATCACCTGAGGTCGGGAGTTCGAAACCAGCCTGACCAACATGGAGAAACCTCATCTCTACTAAAAATACAAAAATTAGTCAGGCGTGGCGGCGCATGCCTGTATTCCCAGCTACTTGGGAGGTTGAGGCAGGAAAACTGTCTGAACCCAAGAGGCGGAGGTTGCAGTGAGCTGAGATCGTGCCATTGCACTCTAGCCTGGGCAACAGGACAAAAACTCCGTCTCAAAAAAAAAACAAAAACAAACCAAAATCTGGTGGCAGATGCCTGTAGTCCAGCTACTCAGGAGGCTGAGGTGGGTGGGTCACCTAAGCCTGGGGAAGTCAAGGCTGCAGTAAGCTGTGATCACACCACTGCACTCCAGACTGGGTAAGAAAGTGAGACTCTGCTTTAAAAAAATAAATAAAATAAAAATAAATAAGATAAAGAGCTCTGTAATAACCACCAACAGAATCTGTTAAGAGAAATCTACTTTCATAAGAAGCTGAGTCAACTCAGGTGCAGAGAAGAAATGGCAGCATTCCCCTAAAGCCCCCTCATTCCTTCATGTACCTGGATCGTTTCCGGTCCTTGTCCCGTCTGTGTCCATCCTTGTCTCGATCTCGGTCCTTCTTATTCCGATCTCGCTCCTTATCTCGTTCTCGTTCTTTGTGCCGTCGTTCTCTGGAAGACCGCAAATTTAAGAATTCACTGGTATTTCCAAAGTATCTTGCTTCACTGCAGCCCTGAGAAAGTTCCTATACTCTCATGCCAAAGTAATGTTTTACAAATTAGAGAATGTATCTCTCACGGAAATAACGAGGGAATTCTAAGAAGCTTCTATAGATCAGAGATGTACTGTTAAGTATTAATGGCAATGACAGGTCATTGACTATGCGAACAGATGAAACTTCCTTTTTTATTTTTTTGAGATGGAGTCTCGCTCTGTCGCCTAGACTGGAGTGCAGTGGTGCGATCTCGGCTCACTGCAGTCTCCGCCTCCCGGGTTCAAGGAATTGTCATGCCTCAGCCTCCTGAGTAGCTGGGAATACAGACATGCACCACCACACCTGGCTAATTTTTGTATTTTTAGAAGAGACGGGGTTTTGCCATGTTGGCCAGGCTGGTCTCAAACTCCTCACCTCAAGTAATCCACCCACCTCGGCCTCACAAAGTGCTAGGATTACAGGTATGAGCCACCACACCTGGCCACAAATGAACCTTCCTTGACAACCCGGACCTTCATCTTACAAGTTCCCTCTCAACTTTTAAGAGTTGGGTCACTGAGGAAAACTGAAAACACCTGCAGATCCAACTGGGATAGGAGTAGATTAATGTACAAAAAGTAGATGCCTAGCCGGGCACAGTGGCTCACGCCTGTAATCCCAGTACTTTGGGAGGCTGAGGTGGGTGGATCACCTGAGGTCAGGAGATCAAGATCAGCCTGACCAACGTGGAGAAACCCCGTCTCTACACGGGGTTTTACAAATTAATAATTTGTAAAAATACAAAATTAG
>NW_012114611.1:2239215-2250586 GCF_000951035.1 Colobus angolensis palliatus | reverse complement strand
CATCTCAGCTCACTGCACTTTGCCTCCTGGGTTTAAGCAGTTCTCCTGCCTCAGCTTACAGGCACATGCCACCATGCCCAGCTAATTTTTTGCATTTTAGTAGAGATGGAGTTTCATCCTGTTAGCCAGGATGGTCTCGATCTCCTGACCTTGTGATCCACCCACCTCACCCTTCCAAAGTGCTGAGATTATGGGCGTGAGCCACTGCGCCTGACCTAGTACATGTTAACTTTATTTCTAGCACTAGCACTACACTATGGCACTTGGAAAACAAGAGCTATAAGTCACTGAGAAAGGAAGAGTTAAGGTCCCTGAGCTGCCATCAGTAGGCATCGGAATTGGAAGGTCATGAAGGCAAATGTCACCTCTCCTTGAACTCAGAGGAGACCAGAATCCCAGGAGCCTCCCCCAGCTTTGGCTTAGTCTGTCCACCTATGTGGGGTGGGATCTCAGCAGTTTGGATTCTCTACTGATCATTTCATCAAACCTTTTTCTCTCCTCTAGACTCTCCAGGGCAGTGGTTCTCAACCAGAATTTTTCCACAGGGATCATTTAGCAATGTCTGGAGACATTTTTGGGTGTGATAGCTGGAGAGTGGGGGTACTGTCTTCTAGCATCCACTAGATGTCTGGAACACTGCTAAACATCTTGGGCTGCATAGGACAGTCCCTCACAACAAAGCATTATCCAGTTCAAAATGTCAATAGTTCCAGGGTTGAGAACCCCTGTACCTCTGCTCTAGGGCTAAGGAACCCTTCCTTGGTTTAGCAGGTCTTGGGCAGGTCTAGGGTAGGAGGATGGGGGAGTAGAGAAGCTCCTTCTTGGAGGAGCTGGGGAATGGTAGAGGCAGCCCCTCTGCAACCCACAGAAAGGGCCCCAGGACAGCTTTTCTCTCATTATCATCAATCAAAGGGCTCAGCACAGTGGCTCATGCCTGTAATCCCAGCTCTTAGGGAGGCAGAGATGTGAGAATAGCTTGAACCCAGGAGTTCGAGACCTGCCTGAGCAATATAGGGAGACCCTGTGCTCCACGAAAAGGAAAAAAAAAAAAAAAAAAGACACACACACACACAAAAATACCAATTGTAACAACTAAAGAAAACAGAAAAAAATACGGAGCCAAACTCTTTATATGTATTATATTTTTCATTAATAAATAGGTTTTCTTCATTAAACACAGAACATGTAACAGATTGAAACACTCCCCCCTCCCCCCAGTTCCAAAGACAAGAGTCTATAAAACAAATGCCAGCTGTACTGCCCTAAGGGCAGAAAAAGTCTGGTGACCCCCACCCAGCCCTGCCCCTGCAGCACCACCACCCCCACACTCTGCAAGAGAAGGGGGTCTGGGGCTTCTCCCTTGGACCCTGGGGACTTAGGTGAGAAGCATGTGAATGTATGATGTCACCTCTCCATGAGGCATGGGCTATGCAAAGATGAGGTTTCCTTCTCATTGGCTCTGACCAGCTCCTGCACTTCCGATTGCATTTACGAAGCACCTGGGCTAAACCCCCAAGGGAGCTGCCACTCGGCTTCCCCACTCTGTTCAACTGCTGCCTCCTTAGAGGGGAAGGGAAGGGCTCTGGGACCCCTCCCATCCCCTGGCCTGCATGGAAACGCCGTGTGGAAGAGGCATGATGCTGAAGGTGAGGCTGCTGTAGGCCCCCAAGCCCAGGAGGCCAGCATGCCCCCCGTCCCCCACAGCTTTCCTTCCTCTGGAGCAGGGGGGCTCTGGGGTAGCCGCCCCCTCCACAACCTAGTGCCTAGCTTGGGGTATGATGGTTCTATCTCAGCATCAGGTCCTCATGCCGGGCCTGGCTCCTTCCTCGCCCCATTCCTGTCTCCTTCCAAGCCCTCACCATGGCCATCTGAAAAATTCATGTCCAGTATCCTAAATTGTCTCATCCTCCCTCTCCCCGTGCCTCTGCACCCCAAGGGAGGAAGTAGGGGGTTGTCTCCCCCCTCCAATTTCCACTTCACATAATGGAACAGCTTTTGGCCTTTTCCTTCTTGAAGGTAGAAGAGATGAGTTCAGAGCGACTGGGGAGGTGGAGCAGTCGTTTGGAGAGGCTTCGGACAGGGCTCTTCTGGGGTAGTGGGCTAGGCTTGTTCAGACACACCATGGATGCCATCCGAAAGATGCTGTGGATGCTCTTTTCTGAGGTGAAAGCCGAACCTTCCAGGTAGATTTCTGCACCTAGCTGCTTGGCTATTGCACAACCCTGCAGGAGGGGGTGAGGGCATTAATGCAGTGGGCCACAATGGCTCTGGGACGCTGCCTCTTGTGTGTCACTCCCCAGGGCCACTCCAGAGGGGACCCAGCTGCCAATCTCCAAATACCACCCTCTGCCGATTATTCGATTGTCTTGTCTTTTTTTTTTTTTTGGCATACAGCCTGTCTGATGATGCCTCTTTTTCTTAAGACGATGCGTGACTGCACATTATAAATCACCTGGAATACTCTTAAAACTATATTGATGCCAAACTAAATCAGAATTTCTGGGGATAGCTGGGGCAGTGGCTAGTGCCTCTAGTCCCAGCTACTCAGGAGGCTGTGGTAGGAGGATCACTTGAGGAGGCCAGGAGTTCAAGACCAGCCTAGGCGGCCAGGCGCGGTGGCTCATACCCGTAATCCCAGCACTTTGGGGTTACAAAAATAAACCTCAAAAATAAAAATAATAAAATAATAAAAACTTTTAAAAAATGTTTAAACATTCGCTGGAAGTGGGCCCAAAACTATAGTCTCAAATACTAGGGAGGATCCCTTGAGACCAGGAGTTCTACCCTGCAGTGAGCTAGGATCATACCATTGCACTTCATTCTGGGTGACAGAGTAAGACCCTGTCTCTGGGAGAAAAAAAAAGGAAAAGGAAAAAAAAAAATCTGGGTATAGAGCCAAAGCATTAGTATTCTTTTTCTTTTTTCATTTTTGAGACAGAGTCTTGCTCTGTGCCCAGGCTGAAGTGCAGTGGCATAATCTCAGCTCACTACAAGCTCCGCCTTCTGGGTTCACACCATTCTCCTGTCTCAGCCTCCTGAGTAGCTGGGACTACAGGCGCCCAACACCATGCCCGGCTAATTTTTTGTATTTTTGGTAGAGACAGGGTTTCACCGTGTTACAACAGGATGGTCTCCATCTCCTGACCTTGTTATCCACCTACCTCAGCCTCCCAAAGTGCTGGGATTACAGGCGTGAGCCACCGCACCCAGCCAGCATTAGTATTCTTAAGAGCTCCCCAGGTCAGGTGCGGTGGAGGCCAAGGCAGGTGGATCACCTGAGGTCAGGAGTTCGAGACCAGCCTGGCCAACATGGTGAAACCCCATCTCTACTAAAAATAACAAAAATTAGCCGGGTGTGTTGGCAGACACCTGTAATCCCAGCTACTTGGGAGGCTGAGACAGGAGAATCACTTGAACCCAGGAGGCAAAGGTTGCAGTGAGCTGAGATCGCACCACTGCACTCCAGCCTGGGTGACAAGAGCAAAACTCCGTCCCCCAACCCTATGCTCTCATGCACATAAGAAATTATCAAGGGGTCTTATCAAAAATGCAGATTCCAGGCCAGGTGTGGTGACTCACACCTGTAATCCCAGCACTTTGGGAGGCCAAGGTGGGAGAATCACTTGATGTCAGGAGTTCAAGAACAACCTGGGAAACATAATGAGACCTTGTCTCTACAAAAAATGTTAAAGATTAGCTAGCCATGGGGCTCGTACCTATAGTTCCAGCTACTAGGGAGACAGGAGGGAGGATCACTTGAGTCTGGGAGGCCAAGGCTGCATAAACAACTATTATGCGACTGCATTCCAGCCTAGGCAGATCACTTCTTTTTTTTCTTGAAACAGAGTCTCACTCTGTCACCCAGGGATTACAGGTGTGCACCACCATCCCTGGCTAATTTTTGGTATTTTTTGTAGAGACGGGGTTTCACCATGTTGACCAGGCTGGTCTTGAACTCCTGACCTCAAGCGATCCACCTGCCTCGGTCTCCCAAAGTGCTGGGATTACAGGCGTGAGCTACCACACCTGGCTCTTTTTTTTTTTTTTTTTTTTCCTTGAGACAGAGTCTTTCATTCTGTCACCCAGGCTGGAGTGCAGTGGCACATTCTCAGCTAACTGCAACCTCCATCTCCCACGTTCAAGTGATTCTCCTGCCTCAGCCTCCCAAGTAGCTGGGATTACAGGTGCATGCCACCACAACCTGCTAATTTTGGTATTTTTAGTAGAGACAGTGTTTTGCCATGTTGGCCAGGCTAGTCCTGAATTCCTGAGCTCAAGTGATCCATCGGCCTCAGCCTCCCAAAGTGCTAGGATTACAGGTGTGAGCCACTGTGCACAGTGCCCCTCCTCCTTTATTTATTATTTTTTTTTGAGACAGGGTCTCTTTTTTTGTGTGTGTGAAATTCTTTTTTTTTTGAGACGGAGTCTCACTCTGTTGCCCAGGCTGGAGTGCAGTGGCCGGATCTCAGCTCACTGCAAGCTCCGCCTCCCGGGTTTATGCTATTCTCCTGCCTCAGCCTCCCGAGTAGCTGGGACTACAGGCACCCGCCACCTCGCCCGGCTAGTTTTTTTGTATTTTTTTAGTAGAGATGGGGTTTCACCGTGTTAGCCAGGATGGTCTCGATCTCCTGACCTCGTGATCCGCCCGTCTCGGCCTCCCAAAGTGCTGGGATTACAGGCTTGAGCCACCGCGCCCGGCCCCGTGTGTGTGAAATTCTAATGAACACCTCTAATGATTCTAACGCAGGTGGTCAGAATACAGTCTTAGAAATGTGGGCACACACAGGAATAACTCGCCTGCTAACTGACAGCATACATCTGGGTAAGCAGGTACCCACCACCTCTCTCCAGGTGAATCATTTGCTAATTATTACAGCAGTTGTCTCTTGCCATAGTGGAAGAGTTTGAGCCAGGGCCATATTTCAAGCTGTCTGCCTCTAGCCTTCCTCACTTCACCCTACAACACGCATTTGCACGTGCACATACCTGCTCATACGAGATGGGTGCCTGCTTCTGGTGGGACAGCTCCATCAGAGTACTCAGGTCTGTTCGCAGGTCTGTCTTGCAGCCAATGAGCAAAACGCGGGTACTGGGACAATAATCTAGGATTTCTGTCCTCCACTGAGGGGTCGAGCAGGAAGAAGGGAAGGAGAAGGAGGAAAGGAGGAGAGTTAGTGGTAGACAGATACCAGGAGAAGCTTGGCTGGCAACATCACACACATCACCTCACTTATCACCAGCGCAGTCCTCCCTCTGAGTCACAGCATCGCCACTGCACTAATTACATCATCTTCCTGCCCATGAGGCCTTTGGGGTCCCCAGAGTGCTAACCCAGGAGTCTGTTCCCCCAGTCTATGGCCCAGTCACCAGAGAGAGCACAAGGGCAGTTCTCTTCCCACTCTCTGCCAAGCATACAGAGCATGGATCTGCCCCCTCACCCCAAAGGGCCTCACAAGTCCAGAATGCCAGGGGGAAGCCAACCAGTCTCTTCCCAAGGGAAGAACGTGATCCCAGCATCTTCTATACTATACTAGATACACAAGGTTTCCTAGGACTCCTCAGCATTGGCGGATCTGCCCAGACCCAAGCATTTCATACCAGCAGCTCAGCTCAGACCTGCCTAGCTTGCCCATTCTCAGTGGGACTGGGACCAGGATATATAGAAGCTGCCTCCAAAGATCCCATGCATGACCCTCATACCATATCACTTAAAGGTTCTCTGACTCTCTGTCCTCTGCTTCCTGAGTCTTCAACACCACCCTCCCCTGTGGGGCCTCTGGCAAGGCAGCACGGGATAACAAAAAGGGTGGGAGGCAGCGGGGTAAGCAGACCCAAGTTCCAGTCCCAGAGCTGTAGCTAATGGTGTGGCCTCGGGCAAATCTCTTCCTTCCCGGGCTTCCGTTTCTTGATGTTATACAAGAGGGCATTCATGACAAGGTCCCCACGATTCCTTCTTGATCCTCATGCTGAGTTAGAGATTGAAGAGTTGATCTAGTCTTACCTTCTTGAGTGCGCTGTCCACTGTCTCTGGACGGCTGATGTCAAAACATAGTAATACTGCATCCGAGTCGCTGTAGCAGAGTGGACGGACATTATCGTAGTAGGGAGATCCTGGTGTAGGCCAGAAAGAGTTGATGGTGATCCATGGTGCTTTCCTTCCCCAATAGGCCTAAGCCCTAAAGCCCTGGGAATACCACCCATGATCCCTGAGGATCCACCCATCTCCCAGGGGGAATGTGCTATGGCTGGAAGCTTGGGACCTGACCGTCTGCCAGAAGGTCATGCAAGAATATCATCCCCCTTGGTCCAGAAAAAGGGAAAGAAGGCAAAATAAAGTGGGTGGAGTTTAATTTGGCCCTGTCTGGGTCTCCTACAGCAGCTTAATTGGACATCTACTAGTTTTCTGAGTCCCAGAAGATGCTTCCAGCCCGGCAGAGAGACAGCGCTTATTTCAGGGTTCCTCTCTTCTAGAGCCTGCCTGCTGCCCAATTTCGCTCCCCTCTGCTCCAGGGTCTCCCCAGTGAAGAGACAAACCTGCCTGTTACGTAACCTGGCTGCTGCTTTGCCATGGGGGTCAGAACTTTAGGAGGCTAGCAGGGGAGGGAAAGAATCAAGGGTTCAGTGCCCCACTTCTGCACCCACCCAGATCGGCTTACACTGAAAAGGGCAAAAGGAAAGCTGTACCCCCTGACCCCTGCACATCTCAGAAAGGCAGTCTCAAAGACAGCAGCACCGATGGCTGGGGATTTAGAGACTAGAGCAAGAGTCCTTCATTGGGGGGGAAACAGGTAATGCAGACCCAGGTGGTCCCATATGAGAGAATGCTAGGGTCTGAGCCTAACCCCTCCACCCTGGGGAAGGAGCAGTAGCGGATTTGGAACCCAGACAATCCGTGCTCAGAATAGCAAGCAGCCCCTCTCCCTGCACCGCAATCGCCATGGAAACTGGGGGGAATCCAAGCTGGTGGGGGGATGTTGATCATTAAAAAAAAGGAATACAGGGGAGTTGGGATAGCTGCCTGCTCCTTTAGCAAGCCTCCCCCATCCCCTTCTGAGGTGGGGTCTTACTACTGCAGCACTGAGCGGAAGCACTGCAGCATTGGGGAAGGGGGAGGGGAGGAGGCCTCCATTTTGGCTCCAAGCAATCCCCCTCCCTTAAGACCAGCAAGTGAATAATGGGAACAGGGTCAACCCTGACCCCAACATTGGGAAACCCTATCCCACACACCACGGCCACTTCCTCCTTCCTTATGGGAACCTAATCTGAAAGAGGGAGTTTGAGAATAACTGACAGCCTTTATTCTTTCGGAAATTGGGGGTTGGAGGTGTGACACAGGAAATAGAGACTACACTTGCTGATTTTCCATGATCTGGTTTGGGATTTGAGGGCTGCATTCTGACTGTGGAAGGAGGGAGAAGGTGAGGGGAGGGGGTTTGGGCAGTGGTAGTGAAAAGAGATGAGCTGCAGTAAGATTCTGGGAAGATTGGAAGGTGGGAGGGTACAGCAGATGAACAACCAAAAAATTATACATCATGCAGTCAAACTGCATTCTAGTCCGATCTAGCCAGCATAGCACAGCCCAGGAGAACCAGAACCCTGCCTCCCAAGCCCTGAAACTGCAACAGGGGAAAAGCACACCAGGTTGGGGAATTTTTGTTTGGGGAGGAAAGGCTCATTGTCTGTCTAACCATCCCCTAGCCCCAGTCTTTTCAGACCTCAGACCTGGAGCATGGGAACAACGACTGTTGGAGGAGCAGGACAGCATATTTATTATGTAGCAGGAAACACCCAGTGATTTATGGTCCCTTTTAAAACTCAGCCTGAATATGCATTTTTGGGGAGGGGTAGATTTTATTTTCTTTCTCCTATTCCCGGCTTTTACGCCTTTATTATGACTCTGAGTCAGTCTTTTGAAAAAGATATGGGGTAAAGAGATAATGGGAAGGGGTCAGAATTAAGGCAAAGGATAGCCTAGCACTAAGGGCTTGGGGCTGAGAGGCTGGAAAAACATTGTTTCTACATTCTAGAGAGACAGGGCATCTTCTACCTCACCCCAGTAGAGGGAAAACAGTCAGAGCCAACCTCCCCTCTGCCCTGCCAGCCACTATTCACAACTGACTATGCCCTATATTAAGCCATCTCCCCCACCCTCCAAAACATCGATGATGCATCGCTTCATCCCCGAGCTGCAGCGGTGTGACGAGTGGGGCTGAGCTGCGGCAGGAGGACAGCAGTGGCCCAAGATGGAATGCAGGAGACGAAACTGAGTCTGAGCAATCTTTCCCCAAAGCAGACTTGTCTCCGCACCCCAACCACACTGCCTCCAGCAGCACTGCCTCTTGCCTCTTATTTGGCTTTGCTCTGGGGAAGTAAAAAGTGTGTGTGTGTGTGTGTGTGTGTGTGTGTGTGTGTGTGTGTGCGCGCGCGCGCGCGCCCACGCATTTGGTTGCAGGGAAGGAAAAGGAGAAGTCCTGTTTTACTGCCCTCCCACCTCAGGAATATTCATGGATCCCTTCACCTCATCATCCCAGCCCTCTAAAGGGTAGAACTAGACCCAGGGAAGAGAGTGGTTCCTGGGCTTCACCTACTCTGTACCCTTGGACCATGCAACTGAGTCGACCAACTGTCACCCTTCCCCATAACTAATGAGTCTTCAGATTCTCTTCTTTCACTTCTCCCCACCAAAGGGGAAAACAATTTCTAGAAGACAGCAGCTACACAGCAGACCAGTGGGGGTGGGAAAGGGGCATTTGGAGTCGAATTCTTACCTGAGGTATCCCAGAGACTAAGCTCCACCCTCTGCTCCTCCGTCTCCAAACAGGCTGTGTAATTTTCGAACACGGTGGGCACATAGGTCTGTGAAAAGAGAGGAAACATTCACCCCGGGCACCCCTACCCTCAGATCCCCTGGTTAGTGCTGGCTACACACGCACTCACCAGAGAGACAGTAAAGTCACAGCAGACAAGAAACCAGAGGAGATTCCTGGGTCAGGAGGGAAGGGACTGTGGAGGACCGGGCACTTTGCTCTGTGGCAGTGAGAAATGTGAATGACACCCCCCACCACCACCACCGCCGCACCAGGGGTAATCCCCTCATATCCTAGACGATCAGGGACACACACACACACGCAGATTCCTCCCATCCCCAGATTTGTGTTTCCCAGTTTGAGAGAGCCACAGGCCAAAGCCAATCCTAGCTCATCTCCTCTCAAACCCCTCCAGTATGGTGAAGAGAGGGCTGCAGAAGCCTGCCTGGAGGCACTGGCATAGAGCCTTTGAGGAGCAGGTGAGGGGATAGGCAGGGATTACGTCAAGAAGAAACCCCAGACTCTCAAATGCCTCCAGTGCCCTCTCCTGAGAGCAGACTCCAGGGACGCAGGAAGGTGGAGGGGATCTGATGGGGCCTTTGGGTGAAGAGACGAGGAGGAGCCAGCGGGGCGGCAGAAGTGGAGCAGGTCTCAGGGGAAGCTAAGGCAGGGCAGTCCTCCAGCCAAAAAGCAGCGGAGGATGGGAAAGCCTCAGAAAGCGGCTGAGGATGAGCTGGGGCTGGGGGAGCCACGTCTCCTGGGCAGGTGGAAATCTACCCCAAGTCGGGCTGGCAGAGAGAAAAGCCGGCCACTGGGCGGGCAGGCAGCTCACCTCTGGATAGCAATCCTTCGCTAACACTTGTAACATCGCGGTCTTCCCACACTGCACGTCCCCGACCAGAACGAGCTTACATCTGGCCACGACTGGCTGGGGGGCCCGTCTCTCTTTCATGGTTGCAGTGTCCGCGGGACTTGAATTTCGATTCAGAAGGGAGGGTTGCGCCAGGTGCGTCTCAGCACAACAATGCGGCCGGATTCCTTTCCTCCCTCCAACTGAGGAGGAGGCCGGCACAGCCGCCTTTTATTTCTCTGGCTGAGCCAATCACAAGAGGAGGCGGACTCTGTTACGCCCAATCCCTGAGGTGGGATTCCCTCCAGCAGCCAATGGATCTGAGGATCTGAGTCAGCGCCCCCTTCCTCCCTTCCCTTTCTCTTAAAGCTGCACCGTTGCTTCCCCCAGAAAGGGGATTCCCACGTTGTTTTGCATTTGTATTAGGAAGGGGAAAGGGTACTAGAAGCAAAATGAAATGATCTGGAGTGTCTACCAATAAGTGTCAAAAAAACAAACTAGCTATGGAAGCAGGAAGTGAGGTCAGGCTGGAGTTGCAGGGACTGTCCGGGGTGGGTTAGAAGAGCAGGACCTGCTTAGACTATAGACAGATGTGTGTGTGTGTTGGAGGAGCGGGGGGTAGGGGAGGTGGCTCAGAGCTTCTCTGACCTTTTTTTTCTTTTTTTTTCCTTACATCTTTTGTTTTAAGTAGAGACAGCGGTCTCACCATGTTGCCCAGGCTGGTCTTGAACCTCTGGACTCAAGCAATCCGCCTGTCTCAGCCTCCCAAAGTGCTGGGACTACAGACATGAGCCACAGCACCTGGCCTGATGTCTGACTTTTTTGTTTTTTCTAACTCCCATCCAAACCAGTTCTTGCTTCCCCTTATTTCCCCTCCCAATATCAGCTCCTGCTGTACCTCTTTTATTTTTATTTTTATTTGTGTGTTTATTTATTCATTCATTTTGAGACGGAGTATCCCTCTTGTTGCCCAGGCTGGAGTGCAATGGCGCGATCTCAGCTCACTGCAACCTCCACCTCCCTAGTTGAAGCAATTCTCCTGCCTCAGCCTCCTGAGGAGCTGGGATTACAGGCACCCACCTCGATGCCCTGCTAATTTTTGTATTTTTGGTAGAGAGGGAGTTTCTCCATGTTGGTCAGGCTGGTCTCAAGCTCCCGAACTCAGGTGATCCGCCCGCCTTGGCCTGCCAAAGTGGTGGGATTATAGGCGTGAGTCAGCATGCCTGCCTGGCCACTGCCCCCTTTAAAGCCTTCTCTTCTTCAAGAATCACCTTCACCACCAAAGAGAGAGAGAGAGAGAGAGAGAGAAAGAGAGAAAGAAAGCTTTCTAGAGTCGTCCAGAAAAAACTACACACCACCTGACCCAGTGACGGATAGAGAGAAATGAGGGACTCTGGCAAGTGGAGATGGGAGAGAGGAAGAAGACAAAGCAAACACACTCACTGTTTGGCCAGACAGCCTCTCACCCATGCCTACCAGGAGCTGCTTAGGGGTGTTTGTTCTGTGGCCTAGGCTCAGCTTCCTGGATGAATCAGGCACAGGTCCAGTTCCATGTTAACGCCCACTGAAACTGACACACTAATTGTGTCACCTGGTTAAAGTTCAGACTGGACCCAGGATTTTGGGATTAGAAGCTGGAGGACAATCTAAGGTTGAGATGAACTACAGAACTTTTTTTTTTTTTTTTTTTTTTGAGATGGAGTCTCACTCTGTT
>NW_012114611.1:2234394-2238060 GCF_000951035.1 Colobus angolensis palliatus | reverse complement strand
TCCCAAAGTGCTGGGATTACAGGCGTGAGCCACTATGCCCCAGGCTGAGCTTTACTCTTAATTCATAGTCATTGCTGCCCCACCCAGGGATAGTTTCCCTGTGATAAAGGATGCCTGAAAGCCTTCCACAGACCCAAAGGGACAGATCTCTAAGAGTGAGATTTCCAGTGCCCACTATAGGCAGTAGGAGAGTGGATGTTGTTTTGAGAATACAGCCTAGCCAGTGTTCCTCCAGTCAAATCTCGTGGCTCTGGGGTCAAGGCCTACACCTGCTCTCCACCCCTATCCTAAGCTCCATTCACTTCCTGGGATGGATAATGGCCTGAGGGAAACTTCAGAGTGGAAAGGGCATTATCCAGGTGTTGCCATTAGCTGGCTGCCTCTTCTCCCAGGCTTTCTGAAGGTTTCTGCCCTTTACCTCCCCTCATCCTCTGCCCTCAGATAATGTTCTGTTGATAGAATTCGTCCTCTTCTTGCCCTTTTCCAGCAGGCTGACAGCCTCTCTGAGCTGTATATAAGTGGGGTTTGGGAGAGTTCCAGGAACAACTATAAGATCATGGACTGCCTCAATCTGGAATCCTTTCCCACAGCCTGACCTTCTCCTTCTGTATCCTCCTGTCCCCTACCTTCAGTCTCATCTGGACTTAGTTATGGAAGCATCAGTAGAGTTCCCATACATACTGTTTTGTTTTGTTTTTTTTCTTTTTCGGGACAGAGTCTTGCTCTGTTGCTCAGGCTGGAGTGCAGAGGCATGATCTCTGCTCACTGCAGCTTCCACCTCCTGGGTTCAAGCAATTCTCCTGCCTCAGCCTCCCAAGTAGCTGGGATTACAGGCACATGCAACCAGGCCCAGCTAATTTTTGTATTCTTAGTAGAGACAGGGTTTCACCATGTTGGCCAGGCTGGTCTCAAACTCTTGACCTTGTGATCCGCCCGCCTCGGCCTCCCAAAGTGCTAGGATTACAGACGTGAGCCGCCTCACCCAGTCCCCCATACATCCTCTTAACTCTTAACTGAGTTCCCTCCAATCACAGCCCCACAGGAGTTAGCCTTCTCTCCATGTTCTCCACCAGCCTCCTCCTACACACACCATTCATCCACCACTCCAAATAAACTTTCAGAATAAGTAAAAACTGTTCCTGCTAAACAAACAGCTTCTTCTGGCTCCTAAGAACATTGTCATTCCTGAGCTCCTCCCAGACAGAAATTCTGAGAGCTGGTGCCAACACTGATTCTTCCCTGGGTGACTGCATTTCAGGGTCAAGTAGCAGAAGGCCTGAACCATTATACAGAGCAGCCTCCACCATGGCCGAGGCCCAAGATGTGTCTCCAAAGATATTTTGTGGGTCATATGTTTATGAGTTTTGGTGGAAAACGTGTTATGTGTGTGAAAGCGTGTGTGTTAGATCAAGTGGCAGGGATGTAACAGGAAAAGGATGGAACTAAAGTTTAGCAGGTCTAGGCCTTGGACCTTGCTCTGCCTTTAACAAACTGTGTGCCTTTGGGTAAGTTACTTCCCTCTCTGGGTGCCTATTTCCTTAAATGCAATGTGAGGGATTTAACCAGAGAAGGAGTTTTTAGATGTTATTTAATTAATTAATTAATTAATTTTTTTGAGACAGAGTTTCACTCTTGTTGCCCAGGCTGGAGTGCAATGGCACAATCTTGGCTCACTGCAACCTCCACCTCCCAGGTTCAAGTGATTCTCCTGTCTCAGCCCCCCGAGTAGCTGGGATTACAGGCATGCACCACCACACCCAGCTAATTTTTATATTTTTAGTAGGGATGTTGGTCAGGCTGGTCTCGAACTCCAGACCTCAGGTGATCCACCAGCCTTGGCCTCCCAAAGTGCTGGGATTACAGATGTGAACCAGCACGCTTGGTCTAGCTGTTATTATTATTATTATTATTATTTAGCGGTTAGACTCGCTCCTCCAAATTTGTTTAAACCTCTTTTAAATAACTTTATTTCAAACTCCATAGCCAAGACCAGGTGTGGTGGCTCACACCTATAATCCCAGGATTTGGGGAGGCTGAGGTAGGAGGATCACTTGAGGCCAGGAGTTCAAGACCAGCTTGGGCAATGGAGTGAGACCCCCCCCATCTCTACAAGAAAAATTTAAAAATCAAATAAAAGTATGTGGCCAGATTAATACATTAAAGTGGCTCTTCTGGGTCAGGCACAGTGACTCACACCTGTAATCTCAGCACTTTGGGAGGCTGAGGTGGGTGGACCACTTGTGGTCAAGAGTTCGAGACCAGCCTGGCCAACATGGTGAAACCCCATCTCTACTAAAAATACAAAAATTAGCCAGGCTGGTGGCAGGTGTCTGTAATCCCAGCTACTCGGGAGGGTGAGGTAGGAGAATAGCTTGAACCTCAGGAGGCAGAGGTTGCAGTGAGCCGAAATTACGCCACTGCACTCCAGCCTGGGCAACCGAGGGAGATGCTGTCTCACAAAAACAAACAAACAAGCAAACAAACAAAAAAAGCAAAGGTGCCTCTTCCCTATCAAGATCAGACAAATTTAAAACAAGGTTATAGTTGGAAACATTATGCCAAGGTGAAAGAAGCCAACCACAAAAGACCATATAGACTGTGTCCATTTATATGAAATGTCCAGAATAGGCAAATCTGAAAAAACAGAAAGTAGACTCATAGTTTCCTAGGTCTGTGGAGTTGAGGAGGAAATGGGGAGTGACTGAAAAACCATCAAATTGTATAGTTCAAACTGGTGAATTCAGGGTAGGCACAGTGGTTCATGCTTGTAATCCAACACTTTGGGAGGCCGATGCAGACAGATTGCTTGAGCTCAGGAGTTCAAGACCAGCCTGGGCAACATGGTGAAACTCTGAATCTACAAAAAAATACAAAAATTAGCTGGGCGTGGTGGCATGTGCCAGTGGTCTTAGCTACTCCGGAGGCTAAGGAGGGAGGATTGCTTGACCCTGGGGAGGTTGAGGCTGCAGTGAGCCGTGATCATGCCACCTCACTCCAGCTTGGGCAACCAAGTGTGACCCTGTCTCAAAATAAAATAAAATAAAACTACTGGTCTGGATAATACCCTCTAGCACAAATATGTGTGTGTATACCACATGCTCAAAGTTCAGGGCTGCCCTATCTTTTTTGGTTCTGATTACTCTTGATAAGTTCCCTATCTGGGACAGTGGCATAATATACAAAGATGTTCAGGGTTGTAACAAATTAAAATTCATGCTGACTTGTACTAGAGAATACACAAGCCTCATACTTTCTCTGCCCTAGGGATTCTTTGCAAAGAGCTCCCAGGCACGCTGCCACCTGCATCTCCCAGAACAAGGCCCATTATCCCCTTCCCTTCACATGACGCAGGTGCTGCACTCCTCAGTCCTAAGCAATAACTTGTGATCTCAGGGATCTCTGGTCCCTGGCACCTGGGAACACCTGACCTTTTGACTGCTGATCTTTTAACTGAGCACTCTAAGACACAGTCCTGCCTTGGGGGAGTTTACAGGTAAGCAGGGAGACAAGAAAGAAGCAGGCCAGGAGCAGTGGCTCACGCCTATGATCCTAGCACTTTGGGAGGCAAAGGCGGGTGAATCACTTGAGGTTAGGAGTTCGAGACCAGCCTGGCCAACATGGTAAAACCCCTGTCTCTACTAAAATACAAAAATTAGCTAGGCATGG
>NW_012114611.1:2214685-2233688 GCF_000951035.1 Colobus angolensis palliatus | reverse complement strand
GGCGGATCACCTGAGGTCAGGAGTTCAAGACCAGCCTGACCAACATGGTGAAACCCTGTCTCTACTAAAAATACAAAAATTAGCCGGGCCTGGTGACACTTGCCTGCAATCCCAGCTACTCAGGAGGCTGAGGCAAGAGAATCACATGAACCCGGAAGGCAGAGGTTGCGGTGAGCTGAAATCGTGCCATTGCACTCTAGCGTGGGTGACAGAGTGAGACTCCATCTCAAAAAAAACAAAAAACAGAAAACAAAAACTGGGTCTCAATTTGTCACCCAGCCTAGGGTGATGCAGTGGTGAGATCATAGCTTACTACAGCCTTGAACTCTGGGGCTCAAGTGATCCTCCCGCCTCAGCCTCCCAAAGTACTGTGATTAGAGGTGGGAGCCATTGTGGCTGGCAGACTAGTTTCAATAAGAACACGTGCCATGGTGGAACTGTGGCACATCCAATAAATGAGTGTTAGAAAGGACTTAGGATCTGAGCTTACATTTGGTGATTTGGGGAAGAGGTAAAGGAAGTGAGGCTCTTCTCAGGATTGGATGCTGGTCAGAAAGTGAGGTATCCAGGAGGCAGAGGCTGCAGTAAGCTGAGATCATGCCACTGCACTATAGTCTGGGCAACAGAGCGAGACTCCAACTCAAGAAAAAAAAAAAAAGAAAGAAAGAAAAGAAAGAAAAAGAAAGTAGAGTATCAATAAATCTTCTGTCCTGTACAAGGTGGGAGGAATGAAGCAAGGCTAAGTGCGGTAAAGAAGCAGCATGGGCTCATGTTAGCTTGGATGCATGGATGGTTGGTTATTCTTGTGGTTTGGACAATGTTCTTGTTTCTGTCTTTGTTCAGATATGATTACTAAGAGATCTTGTTTCTGTCTGGATCTCTTGAGGTCGGTCACAGTGTGGCCTTGCCTGATGTTGGTATTCTGTGAAATGCTTACGAGAAAACCAAAGCATTGCTGAGAGTGCCAGGCAAGTTCCTGACTGCCGGGAGCTGCTTTCTCCTTCTCAGCTCCTCTTCTGCTCCTCTTCCTGGGAGCTGGGCATTGTTACATAAGTGGTGAGAGAGCTAAAGGAAAAACAAAAAGAAAGACAATTTTCCAGGAAAACTTTCTGGAAAAAGTAGCACTGAGCTATGAGGCAAAGCAAGAATAGAATGCTGAGAGTTGGGCCAGAGTACAGGGAATGTTCTAGGAGAAGGGGGTGGCTTGGAAGCAGGAGAAGGAGGCCTGGGGAAGAGGACCAGTGCATGTGTGTGTATGCATGTGTGAATAGGAGGAGAAAAAACAAAACAAGTCACCTGAGCTGGACTAAGAATGAGGAGGGAGGCTGGGCACAGTGACTCACACCTGTATTCCCAGCACTTTGCGAGGCCAAGACGGGCAGATCACCTGAGGTAAGGAGTTTAAAACCTGGCCAACACGGAAAAACCCTGTCTTTACTAAAAATACAAAAATTAGCCGGGAATGGTGTGTGCGCCTGTAATCCCAGCTGCCCCAGAGGATGAGGCAGGACAATCCCTTGAACCCAGGAAGCAGAGGTTGCAGTGAGCTGAGATCGCACCACGGCACTCCAGACTGGGCAACAGAGTGAGACTCTGTTTCAGAAGAAGAAGAAAGAAGAGGAAGAAGAAGAGGAAGAAGAAGGAGGAGGAGGAGGAGGAGCCTTCTCAAACTAAAGTTAGTTGGAGCCTTCTCAAACTTCTTTAGTTGGAGCCTTCTCAAACTAAAAAAAAGAGAGAGAGAATCAGCAGGGAGGTACAGAGGTGGCCAAGGATGGGGCCAGAGTGAAAATAGAGGAAGGGGCCAGGTGCAGTGGCTCACGCCTGTAATCCCAACAGTTTGGGAGGCCAAGGCAGGAGGGTCACTTGAACCCAGGAGTTGGAAACCAGCCTGATCAACCTAGTAAGACCCGTCTCTACAAAATTAAAAAATGAAAACCTAGCCGGGCATGGTGGTGCATGCACCTGTAGTCCCAGCTACTCAGGAGGCTGAGGTGGGAGGATCACTTGGGCCCAAGAGATCGAGGCTGCAGTGAGCTGTGATAGAACCACTGCACTACAACCTGGGTGACAGAGCAAGACCCTGTCTCAAAAAATAAAATTAAATTAAACAACAGCAACAACAACAACAAAAAAAAAACAGAAGAAGGCGGTGAAGATAGTGGTGGTGAAGAAGCCTGTATTCTGTCTGGTTCCGGCTGAGTTGGGGGTAGGGAATGGAAGCACAGAGAGGAGCAGAGGGCAGCTGAAGGGAGCTCAGAGTAGCCACACTTGGAGTCAGGAGACCGGAGACCACACATGCAGACCTTCCTGCCATCTCTTGCCACTACCCCAGGGCTTGGCCAAGACTAAGGTGAACACTTGCTGGGTGAATGGGAGACAGTAATTCCAAGGCATGAAAGGACCTCAGGAGCACAGGAGTGAGTTAGGAAATGATGCGGACCCTGAGCCAGGCCTACTTCCTCTCCAGTTCACTCCTCCTCATCCTCCCAGGTAGCACCAATTCCCTCAGCCTGTTTTACCCTCTTTTTTTTTTTTTCTTCAGACGGTCTCGCTCTGTTGCCCAGGCTGGAGTGCAGTGGCACAATCTTGGCTCACTGCAACCTGCACCTCCCGGGTTCAAGCGATTCTCCTGTCTCAGCCTCCCCAGTAGCTGGGATTACAGGCAGGTGCCACCACACCCAGCTAATTTTTGTATTTTTAGTAGAGATGGGGTTTCACCATGTTGGCCAGACTGGTCTTGAACTCCTGACCTCAGGTGATCCACCTGCCTTGGCCTCCCAAAGTGCTGGGATTACAGGTGTGAGCCACTGTGCTCGGCCTGTTTTACCTTCTTTTTTTTTTTTTTTAAAGGCAGAGTTTCGCTCTTTTTGCCCAGCCTGGAGTGCAATGGCACAATCTCGGCTCACCGCAACCTCCACCTCCCAGGTTCAAGCGATTCTCTTGCCTCAGCCTCCTGAGTAGCTGGGATTACTGGCATGCACCACCACCCCAGCTAATTTTGTATTTTTAGTGGAGACAGGGTTTCTCCATGTTGGTCAGGCTGGTCTTGAACTCCCAACCTCAGGTGATCCACCCGCCTTGGCCTCCCAAAGTGCTGGGATTACAGGCGTGAGCCACCGTGCCCAGCTTCTGTTTTACTCTCTTTTGATCCTTCTCCTTCTCACCCCCCCGTGACAGCCTTCCTGGGGATGTTCTTGCATCTACTCTCCTGGGCCCCTCTGGGAGGTCTTTCTTGATCTGGCAAGGTGGACATAAGTCTAAGCTTCCCCTGCCCATCCCTGGATTTTTCGCCTGCAAAAGGGAGGTAAACCAGTTATGATAGGAAAATGACTATAAGGAGACGTAGTTTCTCTATTTCTAAATGGCTAGGTTAAAAACAAACACAAGAGGCTGGGCGCAGTGGCTCATGCCTGTAATCCCAGCTAAACCCCTACTAAAAATAAAAAAATTAGCTGGGCATGGTGGCACGTGCCTGTTATCCCAGCTATTCCGGAGGCTGAGGCAGGAGAATCACTTGTACCTGGGGTGACAGAGCAAGACTCTGTCTCAAACAAACAAACAAACAAACAAAGCACAAGAAACTACACAGATAATGTTCATCCTCTGCTTAGTCTTACTGTGGTGTCAACTTTTTTTTTTCAGACAGTCTCACTCTGTCACCTAGGCTGCAGTGCAGTGGCTTGATTACGGCTCACTGCAGCCTCCACCTCCTGAGTTCAAGCGATCCTCCCACCTCAGCTTCCCAAGCAGCTGCGACCGCAGACGTGCACCAGCAAACCTGGCTAATTTTTGTATTTTTTGTAGAGATGGGGTCTCACTATGTTGCCCAGGCTAGTCTTGAACTCCTGGGCTCAAGGGATCTCCCACCTTGGCCTCCCAAATTGCTGGGATTACAGGCCTAAACCACTTTGCCTGGCTTTTTTTTTTTTTCCGATTGGGACAGGGTCTCACTCTGTCATCCAGGCTTGAGTCCAGTGGTGTGATCACGGCTCACTGAAGCCTCAACTTCCTGGGTTCAATCAATCTGCCTAACTCAGCCTCCTGAGTAGCTGGGACTTAAAGGCATGAGCCACCATGACTGGCTCATTTTTTAATGTATTTTTTGTAGAGACAGAGGTCTCCCTATGTTGCCCAGACTGGTCTTGAACTCCTGGGCTCAAGCAATCTGCCCACCTCAGCCACCAAAAATGCTGAGATTACAGGCGTGAGCCACCAAGCCCAGCCATCAAGTCCATTTGAACAAAATCCAGCTTCTTATCCTGGTTCCTAGAGCCCTACATGACCTATGCTTGCCCCTTGGCTGACCTCATCTCCTGCAGTTCTTCTCTCTCCAACCACATTGAACTTTTTAAAATTCCTCCAATAATGGCTTTAAAACTTTTCTGTTCACAAGCCACAGTCAGAAATTCATGTTATATCACAAACCAAAACATACACTCATGTTATATTTACAGATATAGATATGTCAATATATATCATGCATCATGCTATATGTATCTCTGCATGCATATATATATATATCTGCATGCATATATATATGCACACACATATATATATATCTCCTAAAGTTTCCTCAAACATTTACCTTTACAATGCACTCTGATATTTTCTTTTCTACTTTTTTCTTTTTTAAGACGGAGTCTTGTTCTGTCACCAGGCTGGAGTGCAGTGGCACGATCTTGGCTGACTGCAACCTCCTCCTGCCTCAGCCTCTCAAGTAGCTGGGACTCCAGGAGTGCGCCACCATGCCCAGCTAAATTTTGTATTTTTAGTAGAGACGGGGTTTTACCATTTTGGCTTGGGTGGTCTTGATCTCCTGACCTCGTGATCTGCCTGCCTCAGCCTCCCAAAGTGCTGGGATTACAGGTGTTAGGCACTGCGCCCAGCTACTTCATTTTTTGAATGCTTGTCAGTACTCACTAAATCGATTTCACTATCCACTGTGCTCACACACCAAGCTTATACTCAGGGCCTTTTCACTGGCTGTTTCCTCTATCAACAGTGCCCTTCCCCCTGACTGCCCCCACTGGCACCTTTTCATCCTTTAGATCTCAGGTTAAGTGTCTCCTGCCCAGAGAAGTCACCCAGCCTGAAGTAGCCACCTGATCCTTCTCTTTCATCTTCTCAGTATGGTCTTTATCACTCTGATATCCTTCTAGTTTGTGTTTTTTGTTGACCTATTTTTTTGTTGATTGTCTTTCTCCCTCACTATGATAAGGTGGACTCTGTAGATGCAGTGACCTTCTCACTTTGGTGTAATAACTAGAACAGTGCCTGGAAACAGCAGGTACTCAGTATTATTAGTAGACTGTGAGAATGGGCCTAGTCAAGACTCTTGCACTCTTTGGGCCTCGGCATTCTCCTCTATACAGTGTGAGGTCGGAGCCACTCCCCAAGAGCCCCTCCAGCTCTATCAATCCAGTTTTCCAAGAAACACCAGAGGATGTGCTCCAGAAACCCAGGGTTGGGCCAGTAGGTGGGACAGAGATGGCCAAGCAGTTAACTGAGGACAGATGCTGAGAGGGGGCCTTGCTTCCAGGCTGCTGAAGGCCAAGGATATAAACCCAGGCACAAAACAAAGAATGGAAAGGCAGAACTGGAGCCAGCCGGACATCATGAAGACAACGGTGTTGATGTACTTCCCGTGTGCTCTGCCTGCATCGTCTCATTCAATGCTTGGTCCTCTGAGGGTGGAAGAGGTGGTACCGAACATCATGATGCATTCTGGCTCTGGAGTCAGCCAAATCAGATTCAAAACATGACTACAACACTTGCACAGGTGGAGAATGCAGGCTGGGGCCACAATGCCTGGGTTTGAATCCTAGCCCTGCCAGTTACTACTTACTTGACTTTGAGTAAATCACTCAGCCTCTCACCGTCCTTTTTTTTTTTTGAGACTGAGTCTCACCCTGTTGCCCAGGTTGGAGTGCAATGGTGCAATCTCAGCTCACTGCAACCTCCGTCTCCTGGGTTCAAGCTATTCTCCTGCCTTGGCCTCCCGAGTAGCTGGGATTATAGGCTCATGCCACCACGCTCGGCTAATTTTTTGTATGTTTAGTAGAGACGGTGTTTCACCACATTGGCCAGGCTGGTCTTGAATTCCTGACCTCGTGATCCACCTGCCTTGGCCTCCCAAAGTGCTGGGATTACAGGTGTGAGCCACCACGCCAGCCCTCACTATGCTTTCTTGTGTCTTTTTTCTTTTTTTCTTTTTTATTTTATTTACTTATTTTTTTTGAGATGGAGTCTCACTCACTCTGTCACCCAGGCTGGAGTGCAGTGGTGCAATCTCAACTCACTGCAACCTCCACCTTCCAGGTTCAAGCAATTCCCATGCCTCAGGCTCCCAAGTAGCTGGGACTATAGGTGAGTGCTACCACGCCCAGCTAATTTTTGTATTTTTAGTAGAGATGGGGTTTCGCCATGTTGGCCAGACTGGCCTTGAACTCCTGACCTCAAGTGATCTGCCCACCTCAGCCACCCAGAGTGCTGGGATTACAGGCATGAGCCATAACACCCAGCCTGAGCTTTCTTTTGTCTTAATGGGGGTGCATTCATTGCATTTTGCATTAACTCATTCTCTTTCCAGCACATTTCTGGAAAGCTTTCCTGGGGATTAGTAATGCTAAACAAACTTAGAATCTCCCATTGGCTTCCAACCCGTGGGCTGCTGGCCTCTGAGTATAGTTTGCCGATTGGAAGGCTCAAAGCTGAGGTCTGAGTCCAGAGTTCAGCACTTAACTAACTTGCGACCTTAGATAAGCCACAACTTCTGGGAACCTCAGTTTTCTCACAAGGACTTAGGATTTCCTGAGCCAGGGTTTTATCCATAGCTGGAATGTTCTGACAGCCAGCCTCAGTCTCCCCTACCTCAACATTTTCTCTTCCCTGAAGGAGAGAAAACAGAATTGCCACAAAGAGCCCTAACTCTGTTATCACTAAGAATCTTGGCCAGGAGTGGTGGCTTGGCCAAGATTCTTAATTCCAACACTTTGAGAGGCTGAGGCGGGTGGATGGCTCGAGCCCAGGACTTTGTGACCAGCCTGGGCAACATAGGGAGACTTTGTCTCTACAAAAAATAAAATAATTAGCCGGGCATGGTGGTGAGCACCTGTGGTCCCAGTTACTCAGGAGGCTGAGGCAGGGGGATCACTTGAGCCCAGGAGGTTGAGAGTGCAGTGAGCCATGATGGCACCATTGTACTCCAGCCTGGGTGACAGAGTGAGACCCTGTCTTAAAAAAAAAAAAAAAAAAAAAAATCTGCTGGGCTTGGTGGCTCATCCCTGTAATCTCAGCACTTTGGGAGGCAGAGGTGGGTGGATCACCTGAGGGAAGGAGTTCAAAACCAGCTTGGCCAACATGGTGAAACCCCATCTCTACTCTCTACTAAAAATACAAAAATTAGCCAAGCGTGGTGGCAGGCGCCTGTAATCCCAGCTACTTGGGAGACTGAGACAGGAGAATCACTTGAACTGGGGAGGTGGAGGTTGCAGAGAGCCAAGATCGTGCCATTGCGCTCCAGCCTGGGAGACAAGAGTGCAACTCTGTCTCAAAAAAAAAAAAAATCTTTTTTTTTTCCTCTTCCAACTTTCTCCAGGTTGAATAATGAAAACTCTTTCTTTTTTTTCTTTTTCTTTCTTTCTTCTTTTTTTTTTTTGAGACAGAGTTTCACTCTTGTCGCCCAGGCTGAAGTGCAGTGGTACAATCTTGGCTCAAGTTCAAGTGATTCTCCTCCCTCAGCCTCCCAAGTAGCTGGAATTACAGGTGTTTGCCACCATGCCTGGCTAATTTTTGTATTTTTAGTAGAGATGGGGTTTCACCATGTTGACCAGGTTGGTCTTGAACTCCTGACTTCAGATGATCCTCCCGCCTTGGCTTCCCAAAGTGCTGGGATTACAGGCGTGAGCCACTGCACCCAGCTAAAAATCCCTCTCTTGCTCTCACAAATCTAATTCTCTCAGTCCTTTCCCACATCTGTCCTTTGCCACCTCCCTGTATCACCTGTTTCTTCTGACACTGACAACACCAAGTCCAGCTTCACCCCTTTGGCTGGGATTTGAACTGAATTGAGCAAGAGGGCTGAGAAATAACCCTGTGTCCCTCAGACCTCTCAGCTCCAGGGAATCAACGGCTTCATTCCTGAGGTCATTGCCACTTGGAAGGCACTGTGCTAAGTGCTGTTGGGGCTCAGAAACCAATATCCCAAAATACAGTGTTTTGTCATGCTGAACTGAAGAAGCTTCAAGGTGTCTCTGACCCTTTCCCCACCCACTGTCTCCCAAAGTGAACTTCCTTTATCTGCCTAAGATCCAGAACCACCAAAAGGAACAACTGTTTTTTCTTCCCCTTTCTGTAAGAACAAGAATGTAAGTAACCACACCTGAACAGACCCTTTTGCAAGATAATGTACAGGTTAGTTTCTGTTTCCCAGATGCATTCCTTCTCTCTAGAAATCTCCTCAACAGAATTCCTCTTCTCCTGCCTCCCATCCTCGTTTGCCAGGATGGTATACAAGCTCCTGAATCCCATCAGGGAGTGGGCAATCACCATGATTCTCCTCATGTACATGTGTTAAATACATTTGTATGCTTTTCCTCCAATTAATCTGCCTTTTGTGATTTGATTTTTCAGCGAACCCTTAGAGGAAGAAGAGAAAAGTTTCTCGTAGCCCCTACAGTGCCCTCATTGCATGATCTCATGTAAACCTTTCTGCAACTCTACTAAATATAATACTATTGTATTGATGATGAAACCTAAACATAATTGGTGGGGTACAGGGTTCTGGGTTCATCTGACTCTGTTAGGGAAACAGCATAGGAGAACCAGGGTGACACCATTTTAAAATCAACTCCATATTAAAACTAGCCAGGCATGGACCAGGCGCGGTGGCTCACACCTGTAATCCCAGCACCTTAGGAAGTCAAGGGGGCCAGATCATTTGAGGTCAGAGGTTAGAGACCAACGTGGCCAACATGGTGAAACCTCATCTCAACAAAAATACAAAAATGAGCCAGGCGTGGTGGCAGGCGCCTGTAATCCCAGCTACTTGGAAGGCTGAGGCAGGAGAATCACTTGAACCCAGGAGGCAGAGGCTGCAGTGTGCTAAAATCACGCCATTGCACTCCAGCCTGAATGACAGAACGGACCCTGTCTCAATAAATAAATAAATAAATAAACAAAAATAAAACTATTAAGGCACATTCCTTGCCAGTCACAACCCATGGTCATAAGATGTTTATGACTAAGGAAGCAGCTTAATAATGCCTGCAAGGACAAACTCCTATCACAACAGAATATCTGGATACCCTGAGACTGCATAACAATTATGCTTGTAAGATAGTCATAGTTATGCTTTTATGTACTTATGCCCTAAAAAGGTAATAATAATAAGGATAGTTTTCTTTAAATCAACAGAATAACACATTTTGCCATGCTATCAGCCCACCCATATGTAGACATAGCTTAGTTTTTACATAGATAAGACCCCTATATAAGAAGAGTCGGCCGGGCGTGGTGCCTCATGCCTGTAATCACTTTGGGAGGCTGAGGCAGGCGGATCACTTGAGGTCAGGGATTCAAGACCAGCCTGGCCAACATGGTGAAACCCCGTCTCTACAAAAAATACGGGAAGAATTAGCTGGGCGTGGTGATGCACACTTGTAATCCCAGCTACTTGGGAGGCTGAGACAGGAGAATCACTTGAACCCGGGAGGTGGAGGTTGCAGTGAGCCGATGCACTCCAGCCTGGGTGACAAGAGTGAAACTCGGTCTCAAAAAAAAAAAAAGAAAAAGAAGAGTGGGCACATTACTCCTCCTCTTTCTTTCTTTCTTTTTAAATTTTTTGTTATTTCTTTGATTGAGAGGGAGTCTCGCTCTGTCGCCCAGGCTGGAGTGCAGTGGCGCCATCTCGGCTCGCTGCAAGCTCCGCCTCCTGGGTTCTCGCCATTCTCCTGCCTCAGACTCCCAAGTAACTGGGACTACAGGCGCCCGCCACCACGCCCGGCTAATTTTTTTGTATTTTTAGTAGAGACGGGATTTGACGTGTTAGCCAGGATGATCTCGATCTCCTGACCTCGTGATCCTCCCACCTCGGCCTCCCAAAGTGCTGGGATTGCCTCCTCCTCTTGCTTTCTAAGGATGCCCTACTCTGTAACTGAGTAGCTTTCAATCAATTATCTCTTCTCACTGCGCCCTGTGGCTTGCCTTGAATTCCTTCCTGCACGAGATCCAAGAATCCTCTCTTGTGGTTTGGATGAGGACCCCTTTTTCCGGCAACAACTTCACAGCTCGTTTGAAACAGGGTGCTACTGCAGTGGGACAAGCCAGAACCGCAGGGATAGAGTTGCCTTTTCTGAAACAGGGGGAAAATGTCGTAGTGAAAAAGGAGGAGGAATTTCTAGAAGGGAAACAAGATAAAAAGGATAAGGGGCCGGGCGCCGTGGCTCACGCCTGTAATCCCAGTACTTTGAGAGGCCCAGACGGGCGGATCACGAGGTCAGGAGATGGAGACCATCCTGGCTAACACGGTGAAACTCCGTCTCTACTAAAATACAAAAAAAATTAGCCAGGCGAGGTGGCAGGCGCCTGTAGTCCCAGCTACTCGGGAGGCTGAGGCAGGAGAATGGCGTGAACCCGGGAGCTGGAGCTTGCAGTGAGCCGAGATCGCGCCACTGCACTCCAGCCTGGGCGACAGAGTAAGACTCCGTCTCAAAAAAAAAAAAAAAAAAAAGAAAGATAAGGAACCCAGAGACTCAGAATTGTGTCACAATCTGCATATATCAGTCCAGCCTAGGTAGGGATATACTCAGTACTGAGGGGACAGGAGAGACAGAGAGAAGGGAGGAGGGTGGGGTAAGTCCGGGAATTCTCAACAGAAGGTAAGGATGTGTGCTGGAGGGTGGAAGTCTGGGAACAGGAGACAGGGTTGAAGAAAGGTCAGGGGAAGAAGTGGCCCCACCCCCATGCCTGCGGAGAACTGAAAGATTGGGAAGGTGCTAGCATGTGAAATGTGTTTATTTTTTCCAAAGACTAAAAATACAGTGAAAAGGAAACACACACACACAAACTAACCTAACCAGAAATGGGGAAGAGTGGTCACAGCCACAGCTGAGAAATCTGAGACAAGAATTTCAGGAACTGGGATAACTCAGTGACCTGAGCTTGGAAATTCCACCGCATGACGAGTCTCTGGAGAGCTACTGCTTCCCATCAGCGTCTGGAGCTCTTTCCAGCAGCCTGAGGTGGAGCAGAGAGGGAATAAGGGAAGGAGTCAGGAGGAGGTGAATGCACCCGATTGAGAGGGCAGACCTGTCACCTCCAGGGAATATAGGTATAGGATGGATAAGGCGGGGACCCTCTATTTAGCCCACACTCAGAGTAATCATAACTATCTCAACAACAACCTCTTACTAAGATGCCAACAGTCTTGCGAAGTAGTATCATCTCCACTTTATAGATGAGGACACAGAGACACAGAGGTTAAGCAATTTGACTGAGGTCTCACAGCCAGCAAATGGCTGGCTGTGCCTTTCTGATATCACAGAGCCCTTTCCTGGGATCTAATGAAAGCTATGTACCCAGTACCTAGGAAAAAGCCTTATAATGAACTTACACATATTACATTCAATTTCAGGGAGATCAAAGAGCCCCAAAGCCCATTCCATGGCAAAGAAATTGGACAGTAGGCCAGCGTAGAATGATCTCCCACCCTTATCCCTGACCCCACAGTCCAGTAAACAAAGCAACAGTGCATATGGGGGGTGCTTACAGCAATTGCACACCATCGCTTCCTTGAAACCTCTACTGGCCTGGGAGGTGGGTTTTGCCCTAGTTGATTTGAAAGGCCTCCCCAGCCTGCTCTGGCATGAGATGGTGATCGGGGTGGCAGCTGGGAGGGGGTGGGCTGGGAAAGCCATAACAGACTTTGTGGGGAAGCCGGAATTGTGCTATATTGGAGGACAACACTTCTTCCTCACCCCCTCAGGGTATCCTTTTTCGGGTTGAGATTTGGAACTGCCCAGCCTGGAAGGGATGAAGGCCTCCTCCCTTAATTAAATGCCCAGGGGTTGCTATGGAAACCAGAGCTTCCAAATCCTGGCCAGACAATGGGGAGAAGAGCTGTCTCCAGCCTAGAGGAGTGAAGCTTCAGGGGCCTTTCTGGGGACAGGAATGGGACCAGAGGGTGAGAAAAAAGGGGGTGCCAACTGAGGAGCTCAGCCTCCTCTCTCCTGGAGCTGTGGGAAGGAGCCTGTCAGAGCCAAGGGGTCTGAGACAGGGGCAACCCTCCTGGAAAGGGGAGATGATGAGGGCGGGGAGCTGGAGCCAGGCACTGCCCAGAACTGAACACCTCCTTTGTTTCCAGAGGAGAAAGCCAGCCAAGTTGGTAAACAAAGGAAAGAGGCCAGAGGGCAGACAGCTAAGTGATAAGGCCTGGGACCGCAGAGAGCTGAGGAGTGGAGCCCCAGAGACGAGGGGAATCTCCCTCCGTGGTCCCACTAACAGGCAGGACATGCAGCAGGCCTGCATACATTGCCACACTGACACACACAGTCACAGTGATCACACAGGACACATAGGTGTTCCTACAGAAACAATGGTCTTTGAAGACACTCAGATCCCCTGCCCCTTTGTTCCCGGCCTCTCCTCTGGAGCCCATTAGTCTCCCTTCTTTGGAATGTTTAGGGAAGGCAGAGGACAGTCCTCTCTTTCATGAGCGTGGGCTCCCAGAGCTGCATGCAGGGTTCAGGGACGTCAGGTCATAGATCCTGTTACCTCACTTTGAGAGGAGAGACCCTCGTTTGGAAAACATCACAACACAGATCATTCACTTACATGCCGGGCACTGTGCTGAAGGCAATATAGTCTCTAGCTTAATGCCCCCTACAATTCTGTGAGGTAAAAATGACTGTCCTCTTCTACTAGAGAGAGGAATCTGAGGGGAACTTAGGTAAATCAGGCGCGCACTCACAGCTGGTAAGTGGAAGAGCTGGGATTAAACCCAGGTTTGTCTGACTTTTCCCATTTTTCCTACATTTGCTTCAAAAACTTCTTGGAAACTTTTCTGAGAGAGCCCACTCTGTTCTCTCCCTTCCCTCTCCCACTCGGTGTTACCTAAATACTTCTCTAGAAGCAGTTCCCAATTTGCAAGCTGGTTATTTAAAGGGTCTATATATAACTTGGTTGTTTGGAACCCATACACATTTTTCCCAAGACAAAATGTTAAATGGGCTGGGCACAGTGGCTCACGCCTGTAATCCCAGCACTTTGGGAGGCCAAGGCAGGCGGATCACCTGAGGTCAGGAGTTTGAGATCCGCCACCAAGAGGTGGGCGGATCACGAGGTCAGGATTTCGATCAGGATTTCGAGACCAGCCTGGTCAACATGATGAAACCTCGTCTGTACTAAAAATATAAAAACGTAGTCAGGAGTGGTGGCACACACTTGTAATATCAGCTACTCGGGAGGCTGAGGCAAGAGAATCGCTTGAACCTAGGAGGTGGAGGTTTCGGTGAGCAGAGATTGTACCATTGTATTACAGCCTGGGTTATAGAGCAAGAATCCATCTAAAAAAAAAAAGTTAAATGAGTCCAGAAAGGCCACTTGACCCAGGATGTAGCCAACAATGCTACATCTAGTTCAGGATTAGCCTGGGGACCCAACCGTCAGTACTAATAGTGTTTTCTGGGAAATATACCTGGTTAGACAGTGAGAAAGAAACAGCCTTCTTTTCTCACTTTCTCCTCCCTTATCCTGCCACATCTGTATTGCAGTTGCTGGAGTGCCTGGGTGAATGAGAATAGATGGCAAATCTGGTGCTGACCAAAGGGAGTTTCTTGAGAAGGGTAGAGAAGAAGGGTAGAAGCTGGGTGCGGTGGCTGATGCCTGTAATCCCAGCCCTTTGGGAGGCCAAGGCAGGCGGATCACCTGAGGTCAGGAGTTTGAAACCAGCCTGACCAACACAGTGAAACCCCGTCTCTACTAAAAGTACAAAAATTATCCAGGCTTGGTGGCGGGCACCTGTAGAGGCAGCTACTCGGGAGGCTGAGACAGGAGAATTGCTGAAACCCTACAGGTGGAGGTTGCAGTGATCCGAGATTGTGCCACTGTACTCCAGCCTGGGCAACAGAGCGAGATTCCATCTCAAAATAAATAAATAAACAAAAAGAAAATAAAAAAGAAAGACAAGAAAGATTGAGAAGGGAGTTTCTTGAGAAGGTGAGGAAAGGGTTGAGAATCCAAGCCTTCCTAAGCTGAAAGAACTATTGAGATGGCACAGTGAAAGCTGAGGGCGGAGGGAGAGGCCAGCAGGACAGCTGTCTGCATCCATTTCAAGGACACAATTCCAGAGGGCCAGTCTAGGACTGAGGGGTGACAGATGATCAGAGTTTTCTTCAATAAGAAGAACTTTCTAACTATTAAATCTCTCCAAAAGTAAATGGACCTCTTGGTGAAGTAGTGAGTGCTCTGCTGCTGGGAATATTCGGGGAGAAGGTAAATAGCCTATTGAACATATGGTGAAAGGAAAGAAGCATTGGACGAGTAGACTTCTGATTTCTCTAAATTTATAAGCCCATTTAGCAAAATGTTATATAGTATCTACATGTGCCCAGCACTATGCCAGAAACAAAGCTTATAGCAAGGTTTCTTGCCCTCATAGAGCTTATAGTCTAATGGGAGAGTCAAGCATTGAATAAACACAACTGAATATATATATATATATTTTTTGAGATGGAGTCTTGCTCTGTCGCCCAGGCTGGAGTGCAGTGGCCGGATCTCAGCTCACTGCAAGCTCCGCCTCCCGGGTTTATGCCATTCTCCTGCCTCAGCCTCCCGAGTAGTTGGGACTACAGGGGCCTGCCACCTTGCCCAGCTAGTTTTTTGTATTTTTTAGTAGAGACGGGGTTTCACCATGTTAGCCAGGATGGTCTCGATCTCCTGACCTCATGATCCACCCATCTCAGCCTCCCAAAGTGCTGGGATTACAGGCTTGAACCACCGTGCCGGTCTATATATTTTTATATTTACGTATTTATTTTTTAGTGACAGGGGTCTTGGCTGTGTTCCCCAGTCTAGTTTCAAACTTCTGGCCTCAAGCAATCCTCTTGTCTTGGCCTCCCAAAGTGCTGGGATTATAGGCATGAGCCACCACACCTAGCCCACAACTAAATACATAATTTCAAATTGTGATACAGATTACAATGGAAAATAATAGGGCACTACTGTGAGAGACTAAGAGAAGGGATCTAATCTAGAGGGACTCTTTGAGGAACTGACAGTGAGGCTGAGATCTGGAGGATGAGGGGGGTCAGCCTGGAAAAGGGCAGGTGTATGTGTATGTTTATAGGGAAAGGTTCAGGGTAGAAGCAACGTCAAGGAAGAAGGCCCTAGGGCAGGAAAGAACAGTGTGACTGGAAAATTGTGAGTGAGGGGAGAGCAGCGAGAGATGACACTGACAAGGGAGGCAGGGCTAGATCTCATAGGCGACAGTAGGAGCTTCCATGCTGCCTAATACCCTGACAATATTTTTCTCTCTTTTTTTTTTAATATTTGGAAATGTCGGGGGAGGGTCTTACTGTGTTGCCCAGGCTGGAATGCAGTGGCTATTCACAGGTGCAATCATAGCACATTGCAGCCTTAAACTCCTGGCTTCAAGCGAACCTCCTGCCTTAGGCCTGGAATAGCTAGAACTACAGGCATGTGTCACCATGCCCAACTTGACCTTATCTTTTTTTTTTTTTTTTTTTTTTTTTTTTGAGGCGGAGTCTCGCTCTGTCGCCCGGACTGGAGTGCAGTGGCCGGATCTCAGCTCACTGCAAGCTCCGCCTCCCGGGTTGACGCCATTCTCCTGCCTCAGCCTCCGGAGTAGCTGGGACTACAGGCGCCCGCCACCTGGCCCGGCTAGTTTTTGTATTTTTAGTAGAGACGGGGTTTCACCGTGTTAGCCAGGATGGTCTCGATCTCCTGACCTCGTGATCCGCCCGTCTCGGCCTCCCAAAGTGCTGGGATTACAGGCCTGAGGCACTGCACCCGGCCAGTAGCCCCTTTTCATCCGTGTAACTGAAACTATGGAAGAGAAGACCACGGATAAGAAGGGGCTACTGTTTATGAGTGTTTTTTTTTCTTTTCTTTTTTTTTCTTTTGTTTTTTTGGAGGCGGGATCTCACTATTTGCCCAGGCTGGTCTCAAACTCCTGGGCTCAAGTGATCCTCCTGCATTGGCCTCCCAAAGTGCTAGGATTACAGGCATGAGCCACTGTGCCCGACTCAGAGTGTTTCTTAAATGAAATCACCAGCAATAAATCACTACAACATCTCCTGTTTTCCTAGCTCATCCCATGCTCTCCCAGTCCCACCTCTAGGTCTACAGCAGGGAGCAAGAGGCCCAGCTTGCTGTTCTCTCTACTCACCCACTTTTTTGTCCAAGGCTTCCTCTGGTCACAACTCTGGTACTTAAAAAAACAGCCACGTGTGGTGGCATGCACCCGTAGTCCCAGCTACTCAAGAGGCTAAGTGGAGAGGATCATTTGAGCCCAGGAGTTTGAGTTTAGCCAGGGCAACATAAAAAAAGGAATAGGTAGAGCTGAGCTCATCCCCACTCAGCCCTCCTCACCACCAGAATAAAAGATGTTCCTAATGGTTGGTTGCAGTCAAATCAAGGTGCATAGGTGACTCCCTTTCCTTCTCTTTCCCTCCTCCTCTCCCCTCACCTCTTCCCTCCAGCTGTTTTCAGGGGCTGAGAGTATTCTGAATATACTAAATATATCACTAATTCACCTGCATCTAGAGCCCCGCTTTCTGAGCCTTGGTCCTGATCCCCATGGCTGAGTTCAGTGCTCATCCACATACTCCCATACCACCCAATGCTCATTCCCAATGTGGAACTTAACACTTCTGCATCATAACCACCGGTTTTCTCGTCAGTGTCCTTGAGGGGAGCAGCTGTCTGCCTGTTCTCTCTTGCATCCCAGGGCCTACATATGGCACTTATGACTCTAGCTTCATTTCTCACCAGTCCTGCTCCTGGCATCTCTGAGCCAGCCACAAGGGCTTGCTGTCAGCTTCTCAGGTCTGCTGTTCCCTCTCAGGGCCTTTCCAGGTATTTCCCTCCTGCCCAAAGTGCTCCTCCCCAGGTCCTCGCCTGGCCAGCTCCTACTCCTTCTTCAGGTCTCTCAGCTTACCTGTCACTCCAGGAAGCCTTCCATGAAGCCCCTGGGTCTAGGTAAGTGGCCTTCCTTTGGGGTCTTCCAGCACAGGCATTGGCGCTATATTTTAAGCATCTCTTTGTGCCTCCCACTTGCCTACAGAACTCAGGCAGGGCAGGGACTATGCTTATCTAATTTGCGGTTGCATCCCTAGTGCCTAGCCCAGAGCCCAGCCCAAAATAGACCAGGGTTTATGCCCTGGGGCCCATGGATTAGCTGCCTGGGGTTCATGACGCTCGCTCCCAAAATCACATGAAAATATTTGTATGCTTATAGTGCATTCTTTTTGGAAGATAATCTGTATTTTTTATATCATACTCTCAAAGGATATGTGACACTCCTGCCCCCTAAAAAAGGTTAAGAATCAGTGTGTATAAGCTTTCTGTAAATACTCTTTTTTGACTGGATGCATCCATCGTGACAATAATAGATGATACTCAATAAACATTATTGAATGAATGAATGAGCCTCCTCTTCACAATTAGAGTGTTTTAAATGTTTTCAATGGATTGAGAAAAACCTCAGAAGAAACCTTTGCCAGAAAAAGTTAAAGTGCCCCTTGCTTCAGCCCTTGACTCTGTGGTCCTTAATACGCGGCTCCTCAGTGGGGCCCACAGCTTAAGACCAACGCTTCATAGGCTCACAGCCCCTGCCAGAACCCATCTCCTGCTCTGAAATCCACCTACTGCGCCTTTGCAGCCTGTCAGCTGAAAATAATCCCAGTGAAGGCAGGGGCGAGGTGGAAGCAGAGAAGCAGGCCCACACACGACTTTAATGCGGGGGGCTCTGCCCCCTGCTGGCTGCCCGGCTCCCCTTCAGCGACCGGCCGAGAGCCCAGTGGCTCCGACTGAGGACAGAGCGGGGAGAGGAGAGGGAGGGAGCGAGGCGGAGGCGCCTCGGGAGGGGGCCATCGCCCACTGGGCAGTCTTCCTACTGACGATTAGGCTTTGTCTTCAAAGCAAGTTAGAGGTGGTGGCTTCTGCTTTGGAGCCCCCTCACTTCTCTTCCCGACTCTCCCGTCTTCGACTTCCAAATTAGGAGCTTAGGGAGGGCAGGGGGCGTGGTGGGGGTGGAGGTCCAGTCATCCAGACTTGGCTTTCTCATCGATCCCTTTTCCCAGAGCCTGGTTACTGCCGGCACCTTTGGATCCTCGGCCAATTCTCTGCTTCGCCTACACTTGGCGTGCGGTGTACCAGCCTCCCCGCGTCACCATGGAAACAGGAGCCTCTGCATCCATCCCACAGCTGATCTGTGAAGCTATGAGAAGAATCTGGAGGGGTGTGTGTGTGTGTGTGTGTGTGTGTTGGGGGGGGCAGAGAGATAAAGGAAGGGCAAAAGGGAAAAGATTCAGAGAAAATATGGAGAGAGAGAGAGAGAAAGAAATCTGGGTGAAGGGGCGGGATTGCTTTATAAGGGTTATTGAATAACTGGTACCCTGTGGAGAGGGTCAACTTCCCTGACAGACCATAAATGCAGTCCTCTCATAGTCCGAACCTCCTCACGGACTGTCAGTTAGTAGCCATGTAACCTTGAGTGAGTGACTTAGCCCCTCTAAGCATCACTTTTCTTATCTGTAAAATAAAAATAATAGCAGCACTCTACAGGGTTATTGTAAAAATCAATGAGGGGTGATTCATATAGAGCACTTAATACAGTGCTTAGTGGCCAGGCGCGGTGGCTCACGCCTGTAATCCCCCAGCACTTCGGGAGGCCGAGACGGGCGGATCACGAGGTCAGGAGATTGAGACCATCCTGGCTAACACGGTGAAATCCTGTCTCTACTAAAAATACAAAAAAATTAGC
>NW_012114611.1:2210224-2212876 GCF_000951035.1 Colobus angolensis palliatus | reverse complement strand
GTTGCCCAAGCTGGAGCAGTGGCATGATCTCGGCTCACTGCAACCTCCACCTCCAGGGTTCAAGTGATTCTCCTGCCTTAGCCTCCCGAGTTGCTGGGATTACAGGCACATGCCACCATGCCTGGATAATTTTTATATTTTTAGTAGAGACGGGGTTTCACCGTGTTAGCCAGGCTGCTCTCGAACTCCTGACCTTGTGATCCTCCTGACTCGGCCTCCCAAAGTGCTGGGGTTACAGGCAGCAGCCACCGCACCTGGCCCCTTTCCTTTTTTAAAGACAGGGTCTCACTCTATCACCCAGACTGGAGTGCAGTGGCGCTATCATGGTTCACTGCAGCCTTGACCTCCCAGGCTCAGGTGATTCTCCCACCTCAGCCTCCCAAGGGGCTGGGACTACAGAGGCATGCCCCTATGCTAATTTTTTGTGCTTTTTGTAGAGACAGGGTTTTCTCCTGTGGCCTAGGCTTACAATTTTCAAGGTGCGGCCGCGTGCAGTGGCTGATGCTTGTAATCCCAGCACTTTGGGAAACTGAGGTGGGTGGATCACCTGAGGTCAAGAGTTTGAGACCAGCCTAGCCAACATGGTGAAACCCCGTCTCTACTGAAAAATACAAAAATTAGCCAGGCGTGGTGGTATGGGCCTGTAATCCCAGCTACTCAGGAGGCTGAGGCGGGAGAATCGCTTGAATTAGGGAAGCAGAGGTGGCCAGTGGCCGTGAGCCGAGATCGTGCCACTCCACTCCAGCATGGGTGACAGAGACTCTGTCTCAAAAAAACAAAAACGAAAACAACAATTTTCAAAGTGCTTTTACACACATTCTCTCATTTGGTCCACTCCAATCCTGAAAAATACAGAAGGGATTACTCACCCCACTTTGCAGATGAAGATAGAAATTCAGAATTTAACCTTGTTCAAAGGCTTGTCTCTGAACTGGTGCTAAATTTTAGGGTTCTATACAGCCAGGATTCAGTGCCCCATCAACTTATGTTCTTTCTCTGTCTCTGTTCCCAGCATGGTGCCACAAACAGCACCTCATCATTGTTTGGTGCCAGTCAGCACCTCATTGTTTGGTGGCATTGATTCTGTGGAGCAGACCTCTCAGGGAAGAGCTAATCCTGAAATGTGGGCACTTGGGTTTGACCATGAAGGAAGGAGAAAATGCCTAATTAAATCTATACTTTTTTTTTTTTTTTTGAGACGGAGTCTCCCTCTGTCATCCAGGCTGGAGTGCAGTGGTGCAGTCTTGGCTCACTACAATCTCTGCTTCCCAGGTTCAAGCAATTCTCCTGCCTCAGCCTCCTGAGTAGCTGGAACTATAGGCGCCTGCCACCACCCTCAGCTAATTTTTTGTGTTTTTAGTAAAAGACAGAGTTTCACCATGTTGGCCAGGCTGGTCTCAAACTCCTGACCTCAAGTGATCTGCCCGCCTCAGCCTCTCAAACTGCTAGGATTACAGGCATGAGCCATTGCGCCCAACCAGGAATATTTTTAATATATATAAATAGTTTAATATTAATATATTTTAATTATAGATTTAATAGCCTTTGTGAAAGAGTGAGACTCTGTCTCAAAAGAAAAAAAAATCCTACAGAAGGGGAATGACTGCTAATGGCTAAGCTTTCTTTATGTCCTAAATTTGAAAATGTTCTAAATGTTGTAAATTTGGTTGAGGTGATGGTTGCACAAGTCTGTAAATAACTAAAAATCATTCAATTGTACATTTTTTTCACGCCTCTGAGACAAGTTCAAGAATCGTACATTTTAAATGGGAGATTTGCTTGGCATGTGAATTATGTCTCAATACAGCTGTTATTTTTTAAATTCACACAAATCAAATCCCAGGCCCAGATGTGGCACCAGTGAATTCTACCAAACATTTAAGGAAGAAATAATGCCAACTGGACATAAATGCTTGCAAATAATAGAAATAAACAGCTGGACCCAGTGGCTCATGCCTGTAATACCAGCTCTTTGGGAGGCCAAGGCAGGTGGATCACTTGAGCCCAGGAGTTTGAGACTAGCATGGGCAACATGGTGAAACCTGATCTCTACAAAAAAATACAAAGAACGGCCGGGCGCGGTGGCTCAAGCCTGTAATCCCAGCACTTTGGGAGGCCGAGACGGGCGGATCACGAGGTCAGGAGATCGAGACCATCCTGGCTAACACGATGAAACCCCGTCTCTACTAAAAAAATACAAAAATGAACTAGCCATGCAAGGTGGCATGCACCTGTAGTCCCAGCTACTTGGGAGGCTTGCGGTGGGAGGAGTGCCTGAGTAGGGGAGGTTGAGGCTGCAGTGAGCCATGATTGTGCCATTGCACTCCAGCTTGGGTGACAGAGTGAGATTGTCTCAAAAAGAAAAACAAAAACAAAAAGAAAGAAGAAGACAGAAAAGAAAAGAAAGGCTACTCTCCCCAATTCATTTTATTAGACAAACATAACCTTGATATTAAATCCAATAAAGACATTATAAGAAAGAGGGGTGGGCACAATGGCTCACACATGTAATCCCAGCACTTTGGGAGGCTTAGGCAGGAGGATCACTTGAGGTCAAGAGTTCTCAACCTGGGCAACATAGTGAGACCTCATCTCTACAAAAGATTTTTTTTTTCTAATTAGCCAATTTAAAATATTTTTAGGCCAGGCCTA
>NW_012114611.1:2205096-2207704 GCF_000951035.1 Colobus angolensis palliatus | reverse complement strand
AGGAGGCAAAGGTTGCAGTGAGCCAAGATCACACCATTGCATTCTATCCAGAGCAACAAAGCAAGACTCTGTCTCAAAAAAAAAAAAAAAAAGAAAGAAAGAAAAAAGAAAAAAAGTAGGTCAATGGGATAATGGGATAGAATAAAAAATCCAAACACAAACCCACACATAGATGTACACTTGATTTATGACAAAAGGGACGACAGTGCAGAGCAGTGAGGAAGTATCTCTAAGGCATATATAAAATCACAATAACAAAAATCAACCCAGGTGAATTGTATATACAAATGTAAAAGGCAGAACAATAAAGCCTCTAGAAATATGGTAGAAAGTTATCTTCATGACCTTAGGATAGAAAAAAGACATCTGTTTTTTTGAAAAATTTCTTAAACAGTATACAAAAACCAAATAGTAAGCCTAAAGAAAAAGACTGATATACTTGACTACATTTTAAAATTATTAGTATTTTAAATTTTTGTGGGTACATAGTAGGTGTATATATTTATGGGTACATAGTAGGTGTATATATTTATGGGGTACATGACATGTTCTGATACAGTCATGTAATTTACTACATTAAAAGTTTTAAATATTCTATTGGCCCAAACCAAACAAAACATTATTAAAAAGGTGGAAAAAAGGTTGAATATTATGGTATGTGAATTAAATTTTTGAAAAAGAAAATAAAGTGAAAAGGTAAGCCATAGACTGGGAAAAGAAATTTGAAACACATATACTGATAAAAGACTTACATTCAGCATACTATATAAAATGAATTCCTATAAATCAGTAAAAGATATACAATCTAACATAAAAATTGGCAAGAAACTTGATTAGATACACTACAAAAGAGGATGTTCAAATGGCAAATAAACATGAGAACGAGCAAATCCGGATTGGTCTTCTCTATACACAATGCTTCTGCCAAAACTACCATCCACGGATTTACAGGATGTTTCATTCACCTTCATGGTGTTCCACACAGCATTGCTTCTGATCAAGGAATTCATTTTACAGCAAATGAAGTGTGGCAATGGGCCCATGCTTATAAATTCACTATTCTTACCATGTTCCCCACCAACTTGAAGCTGGTTTGACAGAATGATGGAATGGCTTTTTTTTTTTTTTTTTTTGGAGGCAGAATTTCACTGTTGTTGCCCAGGCTGGAGTGCAATGGCACCATCTCAGCTCACCGCAACCTCTGCATCCCGGGTTCAAATGATTCTCCTGCCTCAGCCTCAAGAGTAGCTGGGATTACAGGCATGCACCACCACACCCAGCTAATTTTGTATTTTTAGTAGCGACGGGTTTTCTCCATGTTGGTCAGGCTGGTGTCGAACTCCTGACCTCCGGTGATTCACTCACCTCAGCCTCCCAAAGTGCTAGGATTACAGATGTGAGCCACCGCGCCCAGCCTGGAATGACCTTTTGAAGACACATTTATGCTATCAGCTAGCTCACAACACCTTGCAAGGTTGGAGCATGGATCTCATCTTTTTCTTTTTTTTTTTTTTTTTAGCATGGATCTGTAGAAGACTATCTATGTTCTGAATCAGTGTTCAATACATAGGGCTGTTTCTTCCACAGCCAGGATTCATAGGTCCAGGAATTAAAGGATGGAAATGGGAATGGCACAATGCACAATTACCACTAGAGGCCCACTAGCAACATTTTTGTTTCTTGTTCTTCCAGTCTCATGCTCTGCTGGCCTAGAGGTCTTAGCTCCAAAGGGAAGAATGCTTCCACCAGGAGACACAATGATTCCACTGAAGTGGAATAGACTGAAGTCAGGCCACTTTGGGATTCTCATGGCTCTGAGTCAGCAGGAGAAGAAAGAAGTTACTGTGCTGGCTGGGGTGATTGATCCTAACTAGCAATGAAAAATTGGAGGCTGGGCGTGGTGGCTTATGCCTGTAATCCCAGTACTTTGGAAGGCCGAGGTGGGCAGATCACCTGAGATCAGAAGTTCACGACCAGCCTGGCCAACATGGTGAAACCCCATCTCTACTAAATACAAAAAATTAGCTGGGCGTGGTGGCGCGCAGCTGTAATCCCAGCTACTCGGGAGGCTGAGGCAGGAGAATCGCTTGAACTGGGAAGGTGGAGGTTGCAGTGAGCCAAGATCACGCCACTGCACTCCAGCCTGGGTGACACAGCAAGACTTCGTCTCAAAGAAGAAACAAACAAACAACAAAAATAAATAAATAAATAAGTAAATATACAAAAATTAGCCAGGCATGGTGGTGCACGCCTGTATTTCCAGTGACTCGGGAAGCTGAAGCAGGAGACCAAGGTTGTGGTGACCTGAGATTGCACCATTGCACTTCAGCCTGGGTGATAGAGTGAGACTCCGTCAAAAAAAAAAAAAGAAAAAGAAAAAAGAAAAAGAAAAATTGGAATATTACTTCACAGTGGAGGTAAGTATATCAATAATACAGGATATTCCTTAGGTCATCTCAGTATTTTTTTTTTTTTTTGAGACGGAGTCTCGCTCTGTCGACCAAACTGGAGTGCAGTGGCTGGATCTCAGCTCACTGCAAGCTCTGCCTTTCGGGTTCACGCCATTCTCCTGCCTCAGCCTCCCGAGTAGCTGGGACTACAGGCGCCC
>NW_012114611.1:2202490-2204896 GCF_000951035.1 Colobus angolensis palliatus | reverse complement strand
AAAACATTAATTTTTGGCTGGGCATGGTAGCTCACAACTGTAATCCCAGCACTTTGGGAGGCTGAGGTGGGTGGATCATGTGAGATCAGGAGTTTGAGACCAACCTGGCCAACATGGTGAAACCCCATCTCTACTAAAAATACAAAAATTAGGCAGTCTTGGTGGTGCACACCTGTAGTCCCAGCTACTAGGGAGGCTGAGGCAGGATAATTTATTGAACCCGGGAGGTGGAGGTCGCAGTGAGCTGAGATCATGCACTGTTCCAGCCTAGGTGACAGAGTGAGACTCCGGTCTTAAAAAAAAAAAAAAAAAAAAGGAATACACCTGGCAAGTTTTTTTTTTACGGTCTAAAAAAAAAAAAAAAAAAAAAAGGGTTTGTTTGTTTTGTTTTTGTTGTTTCTTTTTTGAGACAGGGCTGCTCTGTCACCCAGTTGGAGTGCAATGGCTTGATTATGGCTTGACCTCTGGGGCTCAGGTGATCCTCTCACCTCAGCCTCCTGGGGTAGCTGGGACAGCAGGTATGCACCACCACGCCCAGCTAACTTCTTTTGTATTTTTTGTAGAGAAGGGATTTTGCCATGTTGGCCAGGCTAGTCTTGAACTCTTGACGTCAAGTGATCAGCCCGCCTCGGCCTCCCAAAGTGCTGGGATTACAGGCGTGAGCCACCGCACCTAGCCAGTTCACTTTTTTAAAGTATACAATTTGATGACTTTTTTTTTTTTTTTTTTGAGACTAGGTTGTTCTGTCACCCGGGCTGGAGTGCAGTGGCTGGATCACAGCTCACGGCAACCTCCACCTCCTGGGTTCAGGCGATCCTCATACCTCAGCCACCCAAGTAGCTGGGACTACAGATGTGCGCCACCACACCTGGGGTAATTTTTGTGTTTTTAGTAGAGACAGGGTTTAACCATGTTGGCCAGGTTGGTCTTGAACTCCTGACCTCAAGTGATCCACCCACCTCAGCCTCCCAAAGTGCTGGGATTACAGGCATGAGCCACCACACCCAACCAGGCTTTTAATTTTTATTTTAAATTGTATTTTATTATTATTATTTTTTCGAGACAGAGTTTCGCTCTTGTTGCCCAGGCTGGAGTGCAATGGCACGATATCAGCTCATTGCAACCTCTGCCTTCCAGGTTCGAGTGATTCTCCTGCCTCAGGCTCCCGAGTAGCTGAGATTACAGGCATGCGACACCATGCCCAGCTAATTTTGTATTTTTAATAAATATAGGGTTTCTCCATGTTGGTCAGGCTGGTCTTGAACTCCTGACCTCAGGTGATCCACCCACCTTGGCCTCTCAAAGTGCTGGGATTACAGGTGTGAGCCACCATGCCCACGCCTGGCTACAGGGTTTCACCATGTTGGCCAGGCTGGTGATCCACCCACCTTAACCTCCCAAAGAGCTTAGATTACAGACGTGAGCCACCATGCCCAGACTATTTTTATTTTTTACAAACAAGTTCTCGCTATGTTTCCCAGGCTGATCCTGAACTTCTGGGCTCAAGTGATCCTTCTTCCTTGGCCTCCCAAATTGCCAGGACTACAGGGGTGAGCCATGGCATCTGGCTCAATGACTTTTCAAACCAAATTCATCAACTTGTTTAACGTAAATACATTTTCGAGCATTTTCAGCATCGCAGTATGATCCCTCAAGCACATTTACTATATATATTTATACACATTTACTATTATACTATCTTCCTCTCCCCTCCCACAGATAATAGAAAATTGTCTTAGTTCAGGCTGCCATAACATAATACCATATACTAGGTGGCTTAAACAACAAATGTTTATTTCTCACAGCTCTGGAGCCTGGGTAGTCCAAGATCAAGGTGCCGGCAGATCTGGTGTCTGGTGAGGGCACTCTTCCTGGTTTGCACATGGCTGTCTTTCCCCAATATCCTCACAAAGCCGAGAGACAATGCTAGTCTCTTTCTCTTCTTCTAAGGACACTAATCCTATAACGGGAGCTCCACTCTCATGACCTGTCTAAACCTAAATACCTCCCAAAGGCCTCACCTAATATCATTCCATTGGGGGTTAGGATTTTCCACTGCGGGTTAGGGGGTTAGAAAGAAGGTAATCTGGCTGGGTGCGGTGGCTCACACCTGTAACCCTAGCACTTTGGGAGGCCAAGGTATATCACTTGAGGCCAGGAGTTTGAGACTAGCCTGGCCAACATGGTGAAACCCCATCTCTACTAAAAATACAAAAAATTAGCTGGGCGTGGTAGCAGGTGCCTGTAATCCCAGCTACTTGGGAAGCTGAGGCAGGAGAATCACTTGAACCTGGGAGGTGCAGGTTGCAGTGAGCCGAGACTGTGTCACTGCACTCCAGCCTGGGCAACTGAGCAAGATTCAGCCAAAAAAAGAAACAGAGAGAGAGAGAGAGAGAGAGAGAGAGA
>NW_012114611.1:2191769-2196645 GCF_000951035.1 Colobus angolensis palliatus | reverse complement strand
AAAAAAAAAAAAAAAGACAAGGGATTTTGCCACATTGCTCAAGCTGGTCTCGATCTCCTAGGCTAACGCAATCCTCCCGCCTCGGCCCCCCAAAGTGCTGGGATTACAGGTGTGAGCCACAGTGCCCAACCTGCATATTCTTTTTGAGGTTCACCTACATTGTAGCTGGTATCCATAGTTTGTTCTGAATAATATTCCATTGTATGGACATAGCATATTCTGTCTACTCATTCACATGTTAATGGACATTTAGGTTGTCTCTAATTTTTCCAATTGGACTATTATGAGTGAGACAGAGAATAAAATTCTTGTGCAAGTTTTTGTGTGTATGCATGCTTTCATTTCTCTTAGGCAGATCCCTAAGAGTGAAATTATTGGGTCACATGGTAAATTTATGTTTAACATTTTTAAAAATTGCCAAACTGTTTTCCAAAGTGGCTACACCATTTTACATTTCCACCACCAATATATGAGGGTTCCCGTTTCTCCACATTCTCTCCAACACTTACCTTTTTAAAAAAGGCTTTTGTTGTTGTTGTTGTTGTTTGCAGTTTTTACAGTTTTATTTAAACACAAAACATGCACATGATCTGTCTACTCATTTTCTTTGCTGCGCAGCCTGGGATTGGGGTTGGTGACTCTGAAGGCCAGCTGGGCAGCTCTTTTCCACGATGGCTTTGCGGTTCTTGGAGGAAACATTGTGAGCGATCTCAGCACAGTAAGATTTGTTGCACAACAGCAGCACTTCTAGCTCCTTGACGTTGTGGACCAGGAACTTCCGGAAGCCACTGGGCAGCATATGCTTTGTTTTTTTGTTGCTCCCATAACCAATGTTGGGCATCAAGATCTAGCCCTTGAACCTTCTACGAACTCTGTTGTCAACACCTCAGGGTTTCCGCCAGTTACACTTAATTTTGACATATCGGTCAGACTTCTTGATTCTGTTTTTGACAATCTTGGGCTTCCCACGGGGTCTGAGGAAGGTTTATAAAAGTGCACTGAGTGGAGGTTGAGACAGGAGAATTGCTTGAACAGGGGAGGCGGAGGTTGAGTGAGCCGAGATCATGCCCAGCCTAGGCGACAGAGCGAGACTAGGTCTCCAAAAAAAAAAAAAAAATGCACTGAGGGCACAGGTTTTTGAGAGGTTAAAGGACCCTCTCAAAAACCGACCGCGGTCCTCCACTGGATAGGGGGCGCTCCAAGACAGGGACTCTTCTAGCCGTTGCCTCTCCATATTAGCGAGATCCTCGTTGCTAGGAGACTAGACGCGTCTTACCGTGGGAGAGCTCAGCATCGCTGATAGCCCGGGGTCTCTCTTGTGCGAGGGCTGAGATCTCAGGTCCCACAACCGCCCACAACCAGGGGCAGTTCTGGAAGGCCCCTTTCTAGGGACATTTTTCTTCTACGCTCTGTAACGCGGGTCGAGACAGGCCGAAGCTTCTTTCCCGGATCCAATCCCCTGCCCCGCCATGCCTAAGAAAGAAAAAAAGGCCAAGACGCCCCTGTCCGATGAGGAGCAGCTGCTTCTGTTTCAGCAGAAGTTGCTGGCAGAGGAGGAGATGGCCAAAAAGAAAGAGAGGCTCCTCAGCCAGTTCTTGAAGGTGATGGCCTTTTGCATTATGTCCTGCTCAACCCCATCCACCCGCTGCGCTGGCCTGTCAATGAGGAAACCTCATTTTCATCCTGACCTCCCCTCCTCCGCAAATCGTGAGACCCAGATATACTTAGATTTCAGGCAACATTGTTTGGGAGGCGGGGGTGTTCTCCGCGAAGCATGGAGGGGGTGCGTGGTATACAGCTTGGCAGTCTCTATTGAATCACAGAACTGGGACCTTAGGTCCTGTCCGCTGTCCCAGCTGTCTGGAATGCTGATATTCTCCCTGGAGATGGGTCATTACAAACAACATCCTACTCTGATGCTCCCACCCTGAAGGAAATTCACCCTTGCCCTCCCTAAATGCCATCAGGCCGTTCCCATCGAAAAGGGGTAAGGTGTCAGCTGATAAATTAAGAGTGATCTTGTTTGTTGTACTGAACGGCCCTGACTTCCTGGAGGTATATTTATTCCTTCACACAGGACAAGCTGGCCAAGGAGGAACACAGCAGTGCTTTGAACCTTAATAAGATTAACACACAGTGGAGAACTGTCCTTAGGGAAGTCAAGACCAGAGAGCTTCATAAGGACATTGAGATCCTCAGCCAAACATTTGAACGAGTGGTGGACTGTAAGGACAACGTCATCAAGGTAGGCACTCTTTCCAAGGAAACCCGGAGTATGGCTTTCTGACCTCTTAATAGAATGAGCGTAGTGAATTAATCCATCTTTAAGCCCTCACAAGACACAGGCTGTGAGAAAGCCAGGCTATTGGTAACAACGGTTTTCACAGAAATAAAAAATAGAATATGGGACTATCTTTCATCCCTCTCTCCCTTAGAGGAGCCACTCTCCTTGTAATCTACTGCCCCAAACCAGCACTATCCAATAGTAGAGTTGTAAGGCACAGTAGACATCACCCAGTGCCTTGAAATGAGTCCCACACCTTCATTTCAATGTCAGAAGGCTCAGTTCCAGAGGGGAACTGACTTGCCCAAGGTCACATACCTAGTCAGTGAGAGAGCCAGGACTCCAGCCTGTGTTTATTGATTCCCACTACAGTGCTCCATTCAACCAAATTGTTTGGCCTCTTGATTCAACTTCAGTGGCCCTGGATAAGGTTGAGAAGATCTCCATGGGTAAGAGCAGTTCTGGATTTCTAAGCAATTCAATCAGCCATCCTTATGCTCCTGGGAGGTTCTTGAGTTCTTGATTCCATCCTATCTTTTCTTCTAAGGGATTTTCTGTACCCCTTCTTTTTTCTTACTTTTAATAGTCTACCTCCGTTTACTGCCTTCTCCTTAGTCTTTTTATTTATTTATTTATTTATTTATTTATTTATTTATTTAGACGGAGTCTTGCTCTGTCGCCAGGCTGGAGTGCAGTGCTGTGATCTCGGCTCAGTGCAGCCTCCACCTCCCAGGTTCAAGTGATTCTCCTGCCTCAGCCTCCCGAGTAGCTGCAACTACAGGCATGTGCCACCATGCTTGGCTAATTTTTGTATTTTTAGTAGAGATGGGGTTTCACCGTGTTGGCCAGGATGGTCTCGATATCCTGACCTCATGATCCACCCGCCTTGGCCTCCCAAAGTGCTGGGATTACAGGTGTGAGCCACTGCGCCCAGTCAGAGTCTTTTCAATTGTAAACAAAACAAAGCCCACAGTAACAGCAAAATATACGTTGCCAACATGGTATTCCCCCTCTAGAAAACACGCATTTCTCTTTCATAGCCTAACCCCTGGGGAAAAAGCTCAGCAGACCTTGGGCAGCTTCCAGAGATATATATTAAGAGTCCTCAAATTTTTTTTTTTTTTTTTTTTTTTTTTTTTTTAGAGACGGAGTCTTGCTCTGTCGCCCAGGCTGGAGTGCAATGGCCGGATCTCAGCTCACTGCAAGCTCCGCCTCCCAGGTTCACGCCATTCTCCTGCCTCAGCCTCCCGAGTAGCTGGGACTATAGGCGCCCGCCACCTCGCCCAGCTAGTTTTTTTGTATTTTTTTAGTAGAGACGGGGTTTCACCGTGTTAGCCAGGATGGTCTCGATCTCCTGACCTCGTGATCCGCCCATCTCGGCCTCCCAAAGTGCTGGGATTACAGGCTTGAGCCACCGCGCCCAGCCAAGAGTCCTCAAATTTGCAATAACCATTATTCATTAGAAGTTCACACCCCACCAGTTATACCTTATGGATTTTTTTCTTTTTTCGAGATGGAGTTTCACTCTTGTTGCCCAGGCTGCAGTGCAAAGGCCCGGTCTCAGCTCACTGCAACCTCTGCCTCCTGGGTTCAAGCGATTCTCCTGACTCACTCTCCTGAATAGCTGGGATTACAGGCGCCCGCCACCAAGCCCAGCTAATTTTTATATTTTTGGTAGAGACAGGGTTTCACCATGTTGGCTAGGCTGGTCTGGAACTCCTGACCTTAGGTGATCCACCCACCTCAGCCTCCCAAAGTGCTGGGGTTACAGATGTTAGCCACCGCGCCCAGCCCATACCTTATGGATTTTAAAGAGGCTTTTTCAGACACTTATTGGAAGTTATCAAACACTTGATAAGAACAGCAGTGTTCATTGCCTAGTGTTCCATTATTGGAATGCTAAGTTTTGGGGAGTTATGTATCTTGTACTGCTCAAGGTCATCACTAAGATCTGATTTTTCACAAAAAATATTTGCAACCTCAGTCATGAGTGGGTTAAGGGAAGCTGAGTAGTTGACCAAGTTCACCCCGACACAATTAACTTCTTCCTACACAGCAGCCTCTCAGCTTATGATAACAGTTCTTGCTTAGGTAAATCACACACTGTTAATATTAACCACCTTCAGGGTCATTCCTGAGTAAGACTACACATATTAAATGTGGAAATGTTAGTGATCCTCACTATCTCTACTTCTTTACTTCCCTTTTACCCTGTATCCCACAACATCTGATTTCTACCCTTCTCTAGGAAACTGCTCAGGAAAGGCCACGGGTTCAGAATTGTGGCTACTTTTCATCATTTAGTCTTTATCTAACCTAACCTCTCTATGGCACTGACATTCTTGGTCATGCCCTGGGTCTTGAAACTCTCCTTTGGCTTGCAAGACACCATTCTGTCATTTTTTCTACCTCTGGGACATAAACCATTCACTCCAGTGAGTTTATCTTCCTCTCTCCATCCTCTGAACTTCAGCATTCCCCAGATTTCTGAGTCTGGCCATCTCATCCTTTAACCAGTTTTCTAGGGCCAGACAATCTTACATATTACCCTGACTTTATTTTATTTTATTTTATTTTATTTTATTTTATTTT
>NW_012114611.1:2182646-2189859 GCF_000951035.1 Colobus angolensis palliatus | reverse complement strand
TCTGAGATGGAGTCTCATTCTGTTGCCCAGGGTGGAGTGCAGTGGTGCAATCTCTGCTCACTGCAATCTCCACCTCCCAGGTTCAAGTGATCCTCCTGCCTCAGCCTCCTGAGTGGCTGGGACTACAGGTGTGCGCCACCATGCTGGCTAATTTTTGTATTTTTAGTAGAGATGGGGCTTCACCATGTTGGTCAGGTTGGTCTGGAACTCCTGACCTCAGGTGATCCGCCTGCCTCAGCCTCCCAAAGTGCTGGGATTACAGGAGTGAGCCCGACCATCCTGGTAAACTTTCATTCCTCCTTCAAGAGTTGATACAAATGACATCTCTTTGGTGAAGCCTTTCCCAGTGCTTAGTCATATGTAGGCACTCAATCCTTTATATTCATTGTCACTCAATAAATCATCAACCTTATAGCAATTTCTATGTTATGTTGTGATTTTCTATTTATGTAACTCTTCCTACTAGACTGTAAGCTCCTTTGGGAGCAATGGGCATATCTTTTTATCTCTGAATCCTCAACATCCTGCACAGTGCTGGTACATAGCAGGCATTAGGTAAACATTTGCTGAGTGAGTGAATAGTCTTCCATTATCAGAACCTATTTCATAGGATCCTTTTATCATTGTAAACATATAAGGTAAAAGCTATCTCTGTGTAGAGGTCATGGTAGTTTACAGTGAGTGGACTCAAGGTGCCTGGATCATGTGGGCAATTCCATAAATGCTTTTCTGTTTAATCTTGTTTTACTTTTTTGAAGGTAGTACATTCACATTATTCAAAATCCAAAAAAAAAGGTTATATAGAGAAAAGTTCCTCCCCACCAGTGCCTTCCAGGTACCCAGTGTTCCTTCCAATAATTCTAGTTTCATAAGGAAACCTTTTTTCTTTTTTCTTTTTTTTTACATAAATGATCATATTATATACTATTCTGCCCGTTGGTTTTTTCACTTAATAATATATCTTGGAGGCTGGGCACGGTGGCTCATGCCTGAAATCCCAGCACTTTGGGAGGCCAATGCAGGTGGATTGCTTGAGCCTAGGAGTTCGAGATCGGCCTGGGCAACATGGTAAAACCCTGTCTCTACTAAGAATATAAAAATTAGCTGGGTGTGGTGGCATGTGCCTATAGTCCCAGCTACCGGGGAGGCTGAGGTAGGAGGATCACCTGAGCCTGGGAAGCAGAGGTTGCAGTGAGCTGAGATTGTGCTCATATATATATGAGATTGTTCCGTATTTTCCCATAAAGAGCTTCTTATTTTACAACTGCACAGTATTCTGTATTGCAGTTTACCACATTACTTTTTCCTCTGTATTTTTATTTGGGTAATTGGATTTAGATGCTTAGCAATGTTGTATCAAGAGGCACATATTGTCTAGCTCTCTTTTTGTGATGTTAGCAGCTGTTGATCCATTAAATCATTGGGAGATGCAAAAATGCTTATTTTTAAAATGTTTAAATTGTATTTTAGAAATGGGGATGGGGCCAGGCACAGTGATTCATACTTGTAATCCCAACACTTTGGGAGGCTGAGGCAGGCAGATCCTTTGAGCCCAGGAGTTCCAGACCAGCCTGGGCAACATGGTGAAACCCTGTTTACAAAAAAACTTAAAAATTAGCTGGGCATGGTAGTGCGTGCCTGTAGTCCCAGCTACTCAGGGGGCTGATGTGGAGGATCAACTGAGCCTGGGAGATTGAGGCTGCAGTAAGCTGTGATCATGACACCTGAACCAGCCTGGATGACAGAACAAGACCCTGACTCAAAACAAAAAGAAATAGAGATGGGAGGCCGGGCACGGTGGTTCAAGCCTGTAATCCCAGCACTTTGGAAGGCCGAGACGGGCGGATCACAAGGTCAGGAGATCAAGACCATCCTGGCTAACATGGTGAAACCCCGTCTCTACTAAAAAAATACAAAAAACTAGCCGGGGCGAGGTGGCAGGCGTCTGTAGTCCCAGCTACTCGGGAGGCTGAGGCAAGAGAATGGCGTGAGCCTGGGAGGCGGAGCTTGCAGTGAGCTGAGATCCGGCCACTGCACTCCATTCCGGGCGACAGAGCGAGACTCCGTCTCAAAAAAAAAAAAAAAAAAGAAATAGAGATGGAGTCTAGATGTAGTGATCCAGTAAGGAAAAAAAAAAGAGAGAGAGAGAAAGAAATAGGGATCGGGGCCTCACTCTGTTGCCCAGGTTAGTCTCAAACTCTCGGCCTCAAACCCTTGCTTCAAATGATCTTCCTGCCTCAGCCTCCCAAAGATCTGGGATTACAGGTGTGAGCCACTGTGCCTGGCCTGATTTTCTAATAGTATAGTTCATTTTTTGTTCATTAGCTTGAGTATTTCTGAAAAGAGATACTTCCCCTCATTTTCCATTCAATTACTCAGAGCTATAGTTTATATAGGAAAAGCAAGATAAATGCTTGATTCTTTCTCTTGCCTTTATTTAACAGTTTTTTAAAAAATTGGTTGTCTGGTATCCTCCAGTGATAACTGATTAAAAAACAAAACAAAACAAAAAACAAACTTCTGGCTGGGCGCGGTGGTTCACACTTGTAATCCCAGCACTTTAGGAGGCCGAGGAGGGTGGATCACGAGGTCAGGAGTTCAAGACCAGCCTGACTAACATGGTGAAACCCCCATCTCTACTAAAAAATACAAAAAATTAGCTGGGTGTGGTGTGTAATTCCAGCTACTCTGGGAGGCTGAGGCAGGAGAATCACCTGAACCTGGGGGGCGGAAGTTGCAATGAGCCGAGATCGCGCCACTGCACTCCAGCCTGGGTGACAGAGTGAGACTCCATCTCAAAAAAATAAAGAAATAAAAAATAAAAAATAAAAATAAATAAATAAATAAAAATTCATGTGCACTTGGCTTCTCACAGAATGACTGTTAGGCTCCTGGAGGGATCATCCTAAGAACAAGCATTCTAAGGGGCAGGAAGCAGAAACTGCCAGGCCAGCCAAGGGTTATGCCTGGGACTGGCACAGTGTCACTTCCACCGTATTCTATTGACCCATGTAGTCATAGGGTCTGCCCAAATTCAAGGAGCTGGAAGAAGAGACACCACCTTTTGATAGGGGAGTGGCAAGGTCACATAGCAGAGAATTGTAGGATGGGAGATATTGCTGTGATTTTCTTTGGAAAATCTGCCTCAGTGAGGCACTTCATGTTGGTTCCTGGGTCCTTCTGACATGACCCTTTTGGTCTTTGATAGTTTCTTTGCTATCTTTTATGATAAGATACTCCAGGTTCTGCCGGGAGCGATGGTTCATGCCTGTAATCCCAGCACTTTGGGAGGCCGAGTCAGGCGGATCACAAGGTCAAGAGATCAAGACCATCCTGGCCAACATGGTGAAACCCTGTCTCTACTAAAAATGTAAAAAATTAGCTGGGCATGGTGGCAGGTGCCTGTAGTCCCAGCTACTTGGGAGGCTGAGGCAGGAATCGTTTGAACCCAGGAGGCTGAGGTTATAGTGAGCCAAGATCACACCACCACATTCCAGACTGGTGACAGAGCGAGACTCCATCTCAAAAAAAAAAAGATACCCCAGGGTCAACTCATTTTCGGCATCAGACCTCAAAGCACTCATTTCTCCAAGAATCCCTGATTCCTTTCAGTGGTAGCTACATCACTGTAAATGTTAGTCATCCACAGGACACTGGCTGGCTTCATGGGGCTCCTTGCTATCACTTTTTTTTTCTTCTTCTTCTTCTTCTTCTTTCAGACGGAGTCTCGCTCTCTTGCCCAGGCTGGAGTGCAGTGGCATGATCTCAGCTCACTGCAACCTCGGCCTCCTGGGTTCAAGGAATTTTCCCGCCTCAGCCTCCCGAGTAGCTGGGATTACAGGCACGTGCCACCACACCCAACTAATATTTGTATTTTTTAGTAGAGACAGGGTTTCACCGTGTTAGCCAGGATGGTCTTGATCTCCTGACCTCGTGATCCGCCCATCTCGGCCTCCCAAAGTGCTGGGATTACAGGCTTGAGCCACCGCGCCCGGCCGTGTTTTGTTTTTTTCAAGACGGAGTTGCGCTCTGTTGTCCAGGCTGGAGTGCAGTGGCACGATCTCAGCTCACTGCAACCTCTGCCTCCCGGGTTCAAGCAATTTTCCTGCCTCAGTGTCCCCAGTAGCTGGGACTACAGGTGCGTGCCACCTCACCTGGCTAAGTTATTGTTTTACTTTTTTTAATAACTCTTTTTTTTCCTTCTTTTTAAATTTAACTCCTCAAATTCCTTTTACCAACTACCCACTTTCAACTATCAAAATCCTACCCATTTGGCAGGGAACAGGGATGGGACAGAGACTTCTCACTGTAACCTTTTGTACTTTTTTGGCATCACATGAATGTATTACCCATTCAGAAATCAAAATAAAATAACCGTGTTCATTTGTTCTAGCCCTAAAAAGAATAGAGCCTTCCCTCTCTCTGTTCTCCATCAGTACCTGAGAGTTTGTACCATTCACATAGATTTATTACATACTGCTTTGAATTATCATTATTGGTTAATATCCTGTATCCCTCAGAGCAGGGACAGTGTCTTGTCTCCTACAGGAAGACAATTATTGACCAACATGAGAAAGAGATTCACTATCTACAAGATATCTTCATGGCCATGGAGCAGAACTATATAGATTCTGAGTATGAAAGCAAGCTGGAGTTCCAGAGCATGTGGAATGATCTCAAAAACATGGTACGGAGGGAGAGTAGATAGACAAGAAGTGGAAGGAGGTGATAGAAAAATGCTCAAGGAGGCTGGGAACAGTGGCTCACACCTGTAATCCCAGCACCTTGGTAGGCCAAGGCAGGAGGATCACTTGAGACTGGGAGTTCAAGACCAGCCTGGACAACACAGGGAGACTGCCATCTCTACCCCCCTACCAAAAAAAAAAAGAAGAGCCAGGCGTGGTAGTGTGCGCCTATGGTCCAAGCTACTTAGGAGGCTGAGGTAGGATGATCACTTGAGCCCAGAAGATGGAGGCTGTAGTGAACTGTGATAGCAACACTGCCCTCCAGCCTGGGTGACAGAGCGAGACCCTCTCTCAAAAAAATTTAAAAATTAGAAAATTAAAATGCTCAAGGCTACTAGAGGTAGAAGAGACCCCTTTAGCCAACACAGTGAATAAAATATCTATTGCCACTGTAGGTATCCCAAAATTTGTAATTTTGTGAAAATTGGTCGGGAGGGAAGACCATTCTAAAATGTCAAGGGAATGCGTTTTAGAGCTAAAAAGCACCAAGGAGATCATCTGGCTTCACCCCTGTGATTTTCAGATGAAGAAAGTAAGGCCCAATAAGTAAAATGACCTGCCAAAGTCATGCTGCTGGTCTGTGGTAGAACCAGGAGAATCTAGGTCTCCTGCCCCTTGATCCAAAGTGCTTTCCGTTGTCCTCGAGGTTGCAAACTTAGCCAGCCCACAGACCTAGGTTTGGGTATGGAGTCTTTGTTTTTATTTATCCCATAGTGTTTTATAAAATTTTTTGAATAAGCATCTTACGCTTTAAAATTGGAGATTTCATAAAAACATCCAAATTTTCAGCTTCCCTTGAAAAATTTAAAGATCTGGCAACAGTGGGCCACATTTCCAAATGGCAAGGCTCACGTGGAGCTCAGTGGCTGCCCCTCCTCCTCCCAAATGCAGCATTTCCTCTCCAGTTCACCACAGGCCCCACCCGGCCCACAAAACTTATTTATATCATCTGCCTGGTCTTCTGTAGGCATGTTCATTGGAGACCTCGGTACTAAACTATGCTACAAACAGTTCAAGAGGGTGAGGTTGCTGGTGGAAGTGAAAGGGCACTAATGAGGTAATTCCAAACATTTGCTATTTTGGGGTCACTTGCTAGAATTTAGAAGAGAAGCACTTTTTAAGGCTGCACCTGGAGAACATAGTAGAAGATCTGTGGAGAAAGTTCCAGGATGTACTCAAGAATTACACTGATGCCACAGAGGATCGAAAGGCTGCCTTTGAGACCCTGCAGGTGAAGGATGAGAAGAGCTCCAAAGAGATTGAAGTACATATGAAAAAAATACAGAAACTACAGGTTAGTGTATACTCACTAACCTGTGAGTTACTCACAGTGAAATACTCACTGCTTTAACTGCTCTATTATCCCCTCTTCTGCTTCCCCTTGTTTCCCCTGGGCCTCATCACTGATTGGTTGGGAAAAGATGATATGCTCTGATTTCAGTCCCCAGGCAGCCCTTTTACCTATCTCACTGAAGACCCTCATTTGGCCAAGTGTTTCCCCTAATCTGTTCCTCTAGGATGCCATAACTATTTCAAAAGGCAAGATCATGATACACAGCCGTGAGAGTGAAGATGAGAACCGGTATATCCGTAATGACAAGGAATTGGTCCTTGTACAACTGCGAAAACTTAAGGCCCAAAGGACTCAGGCCCGGGCAGCATCCCAGAAGAACTTAGTCAAACTCACCTTGGAAAGTAATGCTACCCTCAAGGCCCTGAGAAAGATTGTTGATAAGGTAACACAAGGGAGAGGACAGTCAGAACAAAGTCAAGGAACCTGGCTCCCTGCAAGGTTAAAGGGATTTGGAAAGGATAGCGGAGGCTTCTTCCTGCTTCCTGGCTGAGTGGACACTTGGAATACCTTTTTTATTCCATGTTTCCTCCCCTAATACATAAATTATTTAGTTTATTAATTAATAAAGATAATTATTTTTATTCCATGTTTCCTCCCCTAATACATAAATTAATTAATTTATTTATGTATTTCTACAGATGGGGTCTCACTGTGTTGCCCAGGATGGTTATGAACTCCTGGCCTCAAGCAGTCCTCTTGCCTTGGCCTCCCAAAGTGCTGGGATTAGAGGCGTGAGCCACCCTGGTGAGCCCCTTCCTACTTTTTTTTTTTCTTTCTGGTGAAGACAGGGTCTCACTCTGTCTCCCAGGCTAGAGTGCAGCGGCACCATCTTGGCTCACTGCAACCTCTGCCTCCTGGGCTGAAGCGTTCCTCCTGCCTCAGCCTCCCCAATGCATGGCTAACTTTCGTATTTTTTGTAGAGAGGGGGTTTCGCCATGTTGCCCAGGCTGGCTCAAACTCCTGGCCTCAGACGATCTGCCCACCCTGGCTTTTTTTTTGAGACGGAGTCTCATTCTGTCGCCCAGGCTGGAGTGCAGTAGCCGGATCTCAGCTCACTGCAAGCTCCGCCTCCCGGGTTTATGCCATTCTCCTGCCTCAGCCTCCCGAGTAGCTG
>NW_012114611.1:2176817-2180311 GCF_000951035.1 Colobus angolensis palliatus | reverse complement strand
ATGAGCTCCTTGTATCTTTTCCATATTGAACAGAGCAGTCCTCTTTGAGGACACTAGGAACACTGTGGTCCCAGGGAATAGAGAGAACAGCTAGGCAACTACCAGGAGGCTCACTGCTCAATTAAGCATCCCTCCTCAGAATCAGGGCGCCGTGAGAGCCAAAACCCATACCTTAAAGACTTAGAGATCCTATGGGAAGACTCAAGACCAGATCCTTAAAGTCAGTTAGGACAGCAAGAAGAGGCCAGGGGAAGAGGTGATCCAGGGCCTACAACCACCCCCATGCCAGGCAAGATGCAACTAAGAATGCTTTTTTCCTCAGCCCTTCACCTCATTCCCACTTTCAAAGGCAGTCTCAGAAAGTATCAGATGAAGAATGCAAAGAAGTTTTTAAGAATTTATTATTTATTATTTCTTTTTGCTCTTGTTTCGTTTCTCTTCCTTGAGCTTCTTTTTGGAGACTTTGGGTCTGTTGGCCTTTCTGTATAGGTGATACCCAATGAGGCCCAGGAGGGCTGGCACCATGGCCATCCCTACCAGAGGCAAAATGCCCTTCACCAGCTTTAGCCAGTAGTTGGCTCGGATTAGTGCAATCAGCTCCACGTCATACTGCACCACTGCATCCGCTGGAGAGGCAGAGGGGTGGAGAGGGTTAGACTCTCAGTGCATTTTATCCAGGGCTCAGAATCTGAATGAAAATAGGGAGGGTAGGCCACAGCAAAGCCAACAACTATGAAGCTGACAAGATTTAAATGTGGGGTTGAATTCCTTTAGACAAGAGTAGAGGAGGATTATGAGCAGAGTTCAGTGATAGTCATGTTGACCCCAACTACACATGTGGCTTGGGTCCACTGACAAGTCTTTGAATGCAGGAAAACTTTCTGTGAATATGAAATGTAAGACTCTTCTCCATTTGTAAGTGGGAGAACCCTCTATACTAACTACTAACTTATCGTATTTCCAAATAACCACATGGATAGAGTCTTTGCAGGGCTGAAATTAAATGGATTTAAACTAGACTTTAAAAAATCAACCAACCAATGAGCACATTCAACGTGATTATGAGAAAACAGGAGTTTCAGCATAAGAACTGAAGAGGAAGAAGGATGAGGATGCTGCTTAAGAAGTAAAGGGGCAGGTGGAACAGAAATGAGTGGGCGGAAGAGGTGCAAATAAGCAGCACTGGGAATGGGGAGGTATAGGGCTTTGGGTAAAAGAGTTTCTCCTTGGTTGCCCTACCCGCCTTCCAGGCCTTCCTCTAAGCTGGAACTAGAATAAAAATTATGAGCCCAGCCAGGTGCGGTGGCTCACGCCTATAATCCCAGCACTTTGGGAAGCCAAGGCAGGTGGATCACCTGAGGTTGAGAGTTTGAGACCAGCCTGACCAACAAGGAGAAGCCCCATCTCTACTAAAAATACAAAATTAGCTGGGCGTGGTGGCACATGCCTGTAATCCCAGCTACTCGGGAGGCTGAGGCAGGAGAATCGCTTGAACCTAGGAGGCAGAGGTTGTGGTGAGTGAAGATTGTGCCACTGCACTCCAGCTTGGGCAACAAGAATGAAACTCCGTCTCAAAAAAAAAAAAAAAAGAAGAATAAGAATAAGAATTACGAGCCCAATACTCTGTGGAGTACAACAAATTTTAGCTAATAGAACACTTGTTAGAACTGAAAGCAAAAGATATGCATTTTGGGAAATCTGTCCATCTCAACCCTTCAAAAATAGACATCGGCAGTGACCTATGATGGCTTTTAAAGTTATGGGGTAGACTTGGCTTTAACAGTTGCTTTTTGTTTTGTTTTGAATTACTTGACTGTGATTATTTTTACTATCTCTTCCCTGATGGAGGCTGAAAGGAAGGAGGGGGGGCAGCTGTACAGCTGACACAGCGTAGAGTTGTAGAAAAGGGCAGGAAAGAAGCCCAGTGTTCTGGGAAAGGTGGTGGCACAGGCAGCAGACCCATGTGGCCCAAGCAGTTCTCTTCCCTAACAAGTTACTGGCTGCTAGAGGTCACGCCAGGTGGCCTCATCAGGTTATTTGTCTTTAGTCCCTGTTGGTGATATGAGGAAGAAAAAAGTGGCCCTGGAGATAGAGGCCCCAGGCACTCCTGTCTGTCTAAACAAACTTGGTCTGGACCTTCTCAAGCATCAGACAAAGTATATAGCTCCTTACAGCTCTTAGGGACTGGGTATTTTGATGGCCTGAGAGGCAGGCCTAGTCAGATTACCTGGGACAGATGGTGGAAATCCTCGTTTTCCATAGGCCAAGTGAGAAGGAATGATTGCCCTTCGCTTCTCTCTGAGGGAAGGAATGTCAGTCACAGCCAGAGGCAGGAGAGGTAGGCCAGCAGCCTCAGTCCAGCTGAAGCTCCTCCAGCAAAACCCTCTGGATCTTCACACCCAAAACACGAACTTTTCCACCTGAACACCAAACAGGCTGGCCAGCAAAGGTGTCCATCTCCCCATGTGCCTCAACTCCCCAACAAAAGCAACAGCACAAGAGGCACAGAGGCTTTGGATGCCCTCAGGGTTCCCACTGACCTGGACCTGTCCAGTGGGAAGCAGGGTCCTTTATTCCACATTCTCCTGCTTCTTTTTTTTTTTTTTTTTTTTGAGACAGGGTTTTGTTCTGTCACCTAGGCTGGAGTGCAGTGGCATGATCACAGCTTACTGCAACTTTGAACTCTTGGGGTTAAGCAATCCTCCTGCCCAAGCCTTGTGAGTAGCTGGGACTATAGCCTGGGTAATTTTTACGTTTTTTGTTTTTGTTTTTTTTTGTAGAGACTGGGGGTCTCACTGTGTTGCCCAGGCTAGTCTTGAGCTCCCAGGCTCATGTAATCCTCCCACCTTGGCTACCCAAAATGCTGAGATTACAGATGCAAGCCACCTTGCTCAGCCCTTGCCATCACTCTTGCTTTACACGAGTGAGGAGGACAACCAGCATTCTTAAAGCCAAATTGGCAGTAGGAACAAATAAAAAACTGCAAGCTGAATATATTTTTATTTTCTCACACAGATGTCATTCAGCTGGAATGGTAACTCTCTCTTTCTGGCCTAGTCTTTAGCTAAAGACCTGTCCGAAGCTGAGGAGCAGTACGCCCATGCCCTGCGCAGCCACTTGCACAATGTTGACCAGCTTTTGGCCCTGCAGAGGCACCGGCTCAGTCTCCTGGAGGAAAGTTACAACATGGAGCTGGAAGCCCTAACCAAGGAGTTTGAGACAGAAAGGTATGGGGGCCTAAGAGAAGATGGGGAATTGAATCCAGGGGAGTGTCCAGAGTCTGTGTCAAGGAGTTGCCTGTAAGCAAGTGGCTAGTATCTTGGAGCATCCCACATTGATTATCACAGGACCCCCAGCAGAGAATATCTTGGTTCCTTTTAAACAAACTCTGGCTTAAGTTTGCAGCTCTAGCTTCCCTTTACTCATGTCAGGCCCCCTGTCTGTGTGCCTTCACCACCCACTTTCTTCTTTTTTCTTTCACTATTTTTTTCTTT
>NW_012114611.1:2168532-2170617 GCF_000951035.1 Colobus angolensis palliatus | reverse complement strand
AGAAAACCTCTTCCCATGCAAAGAGGGTACCCAGGCCCACCCCTGCCCAGATACTCACCCCACACACATGTCTAGAAGACTCTGCTCCAGACCTTGAGGAAGAAGACACAACTGAACTGGAAGCTATCCACCTTCCCCAAATCCCATGACATGAACAACAGTCTTCCTCCTCCATCCTCAATAGTTCTTGCCCCCATTTCTTAAATCTCTGGCTTCCAATAGGGTATGGGACAAGTGGAGTATTAGAAGTGAGGTTTGAACCTCAGAAGGTAACTGGTAGAGCCCTAGGGTCTTACTGATTTCAGGGGGAATTTCCAGGGCAGCTTTGGAGCTGAAGAGGCTAAGAAAGGGCTTAGGTTGTGAAGAGGTAGAATGGGAGGCACAGGTCACATACCTGGAATCACCTGCTTTTGGCCAAGTTCTATAACCAGAGGGTCTCTGGTCAGGGAGGTGTCAATAATACGTCCATCTACCAAGCTTCCCTGGGGGGAGAGAGCATCAAGAGCATACACCTAGCACCCTCTCCCTCCCAGCAGGCGCGCAACACACACCTGGACCGCTGGGCGGCGGCAGCCCCCTTACAGCGGCAGCCTAGCCTTCCCCTTACCGCTGTAAGGAACAGGAAGCCCCAGAGGGCTGGCGCTTCTCGGAGATCTCTCCACCCTGCACTTCTCCGTGCCAGGTAGGAACTGGCAGAAAAGCAAGGAGGAAAAAGAGGCACGGAAGACCAACGCCTCTCCCCTCGCCACATGCTCTATGACCCCAGAGCCCCAAGTTTCTTCTCCCGAACCGCTTGCCACGTGTCCAAGCCAAAGCTGACGTGTTTCAGCAGGGCGCCACCCCCTCCCAGGCCCCGCCCCGGCCCCCCAGACCCCTCACCGTGTAGTGTATGTGGAGCGTGTCTCCAAAAGCAGCTGGCTCGGCACATGGTTCGAGGGGCTCCACCTACGATCGGACTACAGGGGTCACGGATGCTCTGCCAAAGATCCCGTTCTCGCTCCTAGACCCGGCACCACCCCTAACTCAGTTCCCACACTTCCTCCCTTCCCGGCTCCCAGATTCGTTGAGATCCCTGTTACCCCACAAGGCTCGGCCCACGGGTGCTGAGGTTCGGGACTATCTCCTCACCAGGGTCTCCACTTGGAGGGTCCGGACGGGACTTTCAGTTTCGAACCCAGCCTCAGCCTGGCACACCGCCGCATTGAGCAGCAGCAGCAGCAGCAGCAGATGGAGCGGGAGGAGTGAGGGGCGCAGGGCCATGACTGCGCGCGGGGCAGGGAGCTGGGGCACCAGGACAGGCTGTTCGGGTGGCGGCAGCTAGGACAGCGTTCCCGCAGCGCCCAGGCCAGACTGGACGGGACGGGGCGGGTAGCGATGCTAGAGCTCCTCCTCCTGCAGCCCTTCCTCCACCTTGTCCCCACCTCCGAACGGGAGGAGGCCGAGGGGCGCCCTCTGTACCCTCCATGATCCAGAGGGCGCAGGTTCTGACCCGTCCGTTAGACGTTCTGTCCTATAACGTGGGTTGGGCCAAATAATAGCACCCATTTACGATTACCTACTGTGTGTCAGGAGCTAGTCTCTAATCCTCAAAACCAACCTAAAAGGTCGGCATAATTGTTTCCATTTTACAGATAAGGCACAGGGTGCTCAGGATGTGCCCAAGGTCATCAGGCTAGGTGGTGACACAGACAGGATTCAAACCCAGGACTGCCTGAGTCCAATGTGGTTGCTGTCTGCTCTTTCCTCTAAGTTATGTCTCCTTGTGGCTATCCTGGCAGTGTCTGGCTGGCCGACCCCACCCAGACAGTTGTCTCATTCCTCTCCCACTTCCAACTACTTCAGCCTGAATTTCTGGAGGTTATAGATCCAAATATCCGAAAGAGGGCAGGGAGCTGTCCTATCCCTATCCTTTGAAAAGCTAGCTGGAAAGAGCAAGGAGCTGTTTTCCTGTAACAACAGGGTAAACCCCTGATCTTTTCCTCTGGTGCTACTACTTCCTTTCTCCTTTCATCAACAAACTTCTCAAAGGGCAGCACACATAACCCCTTTATGTTTGTGTAAAGACTTCACTTTTTTTTTTTTTTT
>NW_012114611.1:2158561-2161273 GCF_000951035.1 Colobus angolensis palliatus | reverse complement strand
TCCTGGGTTCAAGCAATTCTCCTGCCTCAGCCTCCCGAGTAGCTGGGATTACAGGCATGCACCACCACGCCTGGCTAATTTTGTATTTTTAGTAAAGGCAGGGTTTCTCCACGTCGGTCAGGCTGGTCTCAAATTCTCAACCTCAGGTGATCCACCCGCCTCGGCCTTCCAAAGTGCTGGGATTGCAGGTGTGAGCCACCATGCCCAGTCCACTTTTTAAAACAGTTTGTTGTTGTTGTTTTGTTGTTGTTGTTGTTTTGAGACACAGTTTCACTCCTGTCGCCCAGGCTGGAGTGCAATGGCATGATCTTGGCTCACTGCAACCTCCACCTCCCGGGTTCAAGCGATTCTCCTTTCTCAGCCTCCCAAGTAGCTGGGATTATAGGCACCCACCACCACGCCTGGCTAATTTTTGTATTTTTAGTACATGGAGTTTCACCATGTTGGCCAGACTGCTCTCAAACTCCTGACTTCATGCGGAGTCATGCGGCTGCCTAAGCCTTCCCAAAGTGCTGGGATTACAGGCGTGAGCCAATGCACCCGGCCAATAGTCTTAACTGCACTCATTCTTCCAACCCATCTGTAACAACCCAGACTTCCTCCCTATCTCCTGTTTCTGTTAGTGGTTCTGCTACCAGCATTCATTCTTCTTTCATCTCCCATATCCAACGGGTCTACTCTGGATTCTCCTTCCACAGTCTCTCCAGCTCCTCCCTTCTATTCCCATAGCTACAACCCTCCCACCTCAGGATAAGAAGCCTTCATTATCTCTCATTTGTATTCTACAAAAAAAAATAAAAAAAAAGTCCCCTCAGCAGGAGGGAATTTCTAGGGGTGATGAAATGCTCTATATTTTCAGAGGGATGTGGGTTACATGGGTGTATGTATTTGTCAGAACTTATCAAACTGTATACTTACGATCTGTGCATTTCGCTGTTTGCAAATTACATATCAAAATATTTTTTAAGTTAAACAAAAAAACCACAAAACTACATCTCCAAGTCTCCCTTAAAGCTGGATATGGCTAACTGACTAAGTTCTGGCCAAGAGAACATAAACGAAGTGTTGGAAGTATTGTCTTGGGACTTCCAAGAAGGCCCTTTAAAGAGTTAACTAGGAAGCATCCTTCTGTGCTCCTCTCCCTCCCCCAATCATCTTTCATTCCTTCTGTCTGCTATCTGAAATGCAGATGAGATTAATTAAGCTCTAGGCCGGGCGCGGTGGCTCAAGCCTGTAATCCCAGCACTTTGGGAGGCCGAGACGGGCGGATCACGAGGTCAGGAGATCGAGACCATCCTGGCTAACACGGTGAAACCCCGTCTCTACTAAAAATACAAAAACTAGCTGGGCGAGGTGGTGGGCGCCTGTCGTCTCAGCTACTCGGGAGGCTGAGGCAGGAGAATGGCGTAAACCCGGGAGACGGAGCTTGCAGTGAGCTGAGATCCGGCCACTGCACTCCAGTCCGGGCGACAGAGCGAGACTCCGCCTCAAAAAAAAAAAAAAAAGATTAATTAAGCTCTAGAAGCCATATTAGACAATGAGATGACCATTAGGATGGAAGCTGCATGCTAGGATGGTGAAGCAAAAAGAAGCATAAGTCCTTGTTAACTGCAGAGCCACCATGCCAGTTCTGGATTGTCTACCACCAGACACTTTTATTTTTCAGTTGTATCTGAAGCCCCATTCTTTGTGGGGGGAAAAAAAGACTAGTCAAGTGCAGTAGTGAGAAGGGGGAAAGAGGAGTTCGATCTGTAACTGGCTGTGAACAATTGAGATGCCTATCTTCAGACCAGCTGCCAGATACCTTTTTTTTTTTTTTTTTTGAAATGGGGGTCTCTGTCATTCAGGCTGTAGTATAGTGGTGCAATCTTGGCACACTGCAACCTCCGCCTCCTGGGCTCAAGTGATCCTCCTGCCTCAGCCTCCCAAGTAGCTGGGACCACAGGGGCATGCCACCATACTCAGCTAATTTTTGTATTTTTTGTAGAGATGCGGTTTCGCCATATTGCCCAGGCTGGCCTCGAACACCTGGACTCAAGTGATCTGCCCACTTTGGCTTCCTAAAGTGCTGGGATTACAGGCGTCAGTCACCACGCCCAGCTCACCATTTTTTTTTTTTTTTATTTTGACAGAGTCTCGCTCTGTTGCCCAGGGTGGAGTGCAGTGGTGTGATCTTGGCTCACTGCAACCTCCGCCTCCTGGGTTCAAGCAAGCATATCTGGCTAATTTTTATTTATTTGGATGAAGTCTCACTCTGTCTTGCCCAGGCTGGAGTGTAGTGCTGCGATTGTGGCTCACTGCAGCCTCTGCCTCCCAGGTTCAAGCAATTCTCCTGTTTCAGCCTCCGGAGTAGCTGGGACTACAGGTGTGTGCCACCACACCAGGCTAATTTTGTATTTTCAGTAAAGATGTGGTTTCACCTGTCAGCCAGGCCAGTGTCGAACTCCTGACGTCAGGTGATTCACCTGCCTCAGCTTCCCAAAGTGCTGGGATCACAGGTGTGAGCCACCATGCACGGCCCCAGACACCTTTTAACTGAGGCAGAAAGACACTTTTTTTTTTTTTCTTGAGACAGAGTCTCACTCTGTCGCCCAGGCTGGAGTGCAGTGGCACAATATCGGCTCACTGCAAGCTCTGCCCCCTGGGTTCATGCCATTCTCCTGCCTCAGCCTCCTAAGTAGCTGGGACTACAGGCACCCGCCACCACGCCCG
>NW_012114611.1:2140762-2158110 GCF_000951035.1 Colobus angolensis palliatus | reverse complement strand
CCAGCCACTGCACTCCAGTCCGGGCGACAGAGCAAGACTCCGCCTCAAAAAAAAAAAGAAAGAAAAAAAAAGAAAAGTCTTGGCATGGTGGCTCATACCTGTAATCCCAACACTTTTGGGAGGCTGAGGCAGGAGGACTGCTTGAGGCCAGGAGCTCAAGACCAGCCTGGGCAACATGGCAAGACCCTATCTCTACAAATAATTTAACAATTAGCTAGGTATGGTGGTGTGCTCCCGTGGTCTTAGCTACTCAGGAGGCTAAGGTGGGAGGATCACTTGCGCCCAGGAGATCGAGGCTGCAGTAAGCCATGATCACACCACTGCACTCCAGTCTAGGTTACAGAGACCTTGTTTCAAAAAATAAGCCCCTCATCCCTAGCCTCTCCCTACTTTGGACCATTGTGTACACTGCTGCTTTCTACAGTTTCAGTCCCATCATCTGCTCACTAAAAAGCCTACCATGGCTTCACATTGCCCACGTGAATAAAATTCCAACTCCTTGACATGACAACTGAAAGCTTGTCATCCGGCCCTAATCTGCATTTCCAAACTTCGCTTTTATTCCATTAAACTGAATCCCTTTTAGAGACAGGAACCTCATGTTTCTCATTTCTAAATCTTCATTGCTAGTATAATGTCTGACACATAAATGCTCAGTAAATGTTTGTGAATTGAGCCAAATTCCCTTTCTGCTCAAGGACTGTGGTCTGGCATCAGACAAACTTACATCTTTCTGTTTCCATCTCTGTGCCTGCACACATACACTTCTTTTACCTGTCAAGCTCCCTCCAGGCTAAGCTCGAATATCATTTCCTCTGTGAAGTCCCGATTCTCTTAGCTAGGAGCTCCAGGCATACACTTGTGGATATTATTATATTTTTCCTTTTGTTGCAGTTATTTGTGTATGCCCCAGAGCCAGCTAACTGATGGCAAGGTCAAGGTTACAATCATGCCTGGAGCTAAGCATGATTGTAACCTATTATTTGGAGGGCTACACGATACCCTCCAAATAATAGATTCTAGACAGTATGTTTTATTTTGAAGAAATTATACTATGAAATACTGAGAAGGCATTAGAAGATCTAATTATACTAATATAGAAAATATCTAAGACAAATGTATATATACCCTAAGTAAAAAAGCAAGTAGCAGAATAACAGATGTGATATGAGCCCATTTATATTTTAACCCCTCCACAAACATGTATCAGCACATACATTTAGAAAAGGAACTAGAGGCCGGGCGCGGTGGCTCAAGCCTGTAATCCCAGCACTTTGGGAGGCTGAGACGGGCAGATCACGAGGTCAGGAGATCGAGACCATACTGGCTAACCCGGTGAAACCCCGTCTCTACTAAAAAAAAATACAAAAAAACTAGCCAGGCGAGGTGGTGGGCGCCTGTAGTCCCAGCTACTCGGGAGGCTGAGGCAGGAGAATGGCATAAATCCAGGAGGCGGAGCTTGCAGTGAGCTGAGATCCGACCACTGCACTCCAGCCTGGGTGACAGAGCGAGACTCCGTCTCAAAAAAAAAAAAAAAAGAAAAGGAACTAGAAGGATGCACATCAAATAGCTGAGGATGGTTACGTCTGGGCATGAGAGAAGAGTAGAGGGGAATGTCCCACATGTTGCTCTGTATATTTTTGTATTGTTTGGATCTTTTACAATAAAAATTACTTTGGTTATAAAAATAATTTTTTTCCTGCTCAGATGTTACTTCTCAGGTTATGAAAATTATTTTTAATATTAAATATTACATGGATAAACAAGATATATAGTGATACAGGGGAATGAGTGGGAGGTGTTAAATGAGTTGTGCTAACAGAGCTAAAGGAGCCAACGTGGGGAAAAACTATAAAAGTCCTTGTGGTTGCAGAGGGCACAGGTAGCTTTGTGGAGGAGGTGAAACGAGCTAGATCTTGGAGTGGGATTTTTAAACAAGTGAGAAAGGAGGTAAAGGCAGAGGGCCAGATGTTTGGGAAAAATTAATGGACCGATTTGTCTAAAGTAAGGGATTTGGCCAGAGACTAGAGACAGATGGTTGGAGAGGGAATTAAGGGCTAGTTATAAAGAACCTTGAATGTCAGACTAAGGCAATGGGAACACATTGGAAGTTTCTAAGCAAAAGGATGACACAGCATACTGCACTGATGTATCAGCAGACTCGAACAGTGTCGTGAAGGTGGAAGGCTATTGTCTTATCCAGGTCTGAGGCTCTGTTCTGAAGGGGAAGAGGAACCTGAAGGGGAAGAGGAGTAGAGTAGGAGAGCGTGGTAGTAAAAATGGAAAGGGCAAAACTATTAAAGACAATATCCATCCACAGGCAGCACAAGCCCATCTGCACCCTGGAGGGACCAGAGAAGGAGTTTTTTCCTTGGATTAGGTTAGAAGAAATCCAAACAACAGAGAAAGGTGAGATGATTCCTGGAAAGGTAGGAGAGTTGACCCACCCCTGGCTGGAGATACAACTTAATCACAGAACCATTCCTAGAAAAGCCTCCACCCTCAAAGGTGTCTGTCAGTGTGTAGAAGAAACCCTACCACAGTACCCCAGCTTCCAAGACTCATGGGGCACCCACCATGCCCAGCTTGATTAAAGACAATGGTGTTTATTAATTCATCCATTTGTTCATCAAGGTTGCATGCCTATTATGTGCCAAAGAGTAAGCAGAACACTGCTCTTTAAATGTTCTTAAGTATTTATTTATAACAGGTTGTTAATAAAGTAAAAGCCTGAGTTGACATATACAAATCTGGGTTTAAAATTTGATTTTTGAGACAGGGTCTTGCTGTGTCACCAGTGCGGTGGCGCAAACATGGCTCACTGCAGCCTCAACCTCTCACGCTCAAGCAATCCTCCTGCTTTGGCCTCCTGAGTAGCTGGGACCACAGGCACGTGCCACCATGCCCAACTAATTAAAAACACATTTTTTTTGGCTGGGCACAATGGCTCACGCCTGTAATTCCAGCACTTTGGGAGGCTGGGGTGGGAGGACTGCTTGAGCTCAGGGGTTTGAAACCAGCCTGGGCAACACAGTGAAACCCCATCTCTATATTTTTAAATAAAAGTAAAATATATATATATATATGCATATAATTGTACATATATATCATATAAACATATAATTACATATATTATATATATCTTTTTTTCTTATAGAGATGGGGCCTCACCTTGTTGCCCAGGTTGATCTCAAACTCCTGGGCTCAAGCTATCCTCCCACATCAGCCTCCCAAAGTGCTGAGATTATAGAAGTGAGCCACCGTGCCTGGCCTGGTGTTGTATTTTCAAGGGTATGCATAACCCCAGCTGACTAGATGTTTTCTTTCAGGTATGTTTATGCACACATTCATCCAAGAATGAAGCAGTTACTTCCTTCCTCCACTCTTCCCCTATGGCTATTCTAACCAAGGAGGTATCATCCCATCAATGCAAGATTTGGCAAAGACAAGAACAGATTCTCCATCTCCTGTCTATAACCTAAAGCCAGGCATCCGGATCCTATCACTCCCCAGTGACCAGCATGACACTCTTCTCTCTCTAGCTACTGAGTTGGAAAGTGAGAGAACTGGATTCTAGTTGTCCTACCTTCACACTCTTCAGAACTGGAAAAGAAGCTTTTCTGTCAGGCACAGTGGCTCACGCCTGTAATCCCAGCACTTTGGGAGGCCAAGGTGGGCGAATCACTTGAGGTCACAAGTTCAAGACCAGCCTGGCCAACATGGTGAAACCCCATCTCTACTAAAAATGCAAAAATCAGCTGGGCATGGTGGCACATACCTGTAGTCCCAGCTACTCAGAGGCTGAGGCAGGAAAATTGCTTGAAACTGAGAGGTAGAGGTGTGGTGAGCTGAGATCACGCCATTGCACTCCAGCTTGGGCAAGAGTGAAACGCCATCTCAAAAAAAAAAAAATTAGCAGGGAGTTATGGTGTGCACTCATAATCCCAGCAACTCGGGAAAGGCTGAGGCACAAGAATCACTTCAACCTGGGAGGCAGAGGTTGCTGTGAGCCGAGATCATGCCACTGCATTCCGGCCTGGGTGACAGAGACTGTGTCTCAAAAAAAAAAAAAAGCTTTTCTTAATAATATGACTGTTGCCCAAAGACACTACTCCCTACACTAAGCAGCAGCAATGGAAGAGGTGTCCCCCAACTCTCACTACCCAATGTGGTACACTACAGATATCCCAAAAGGATTTCACAGCATCCCAGAAATGGATCCCCAGACTCCTCCCTGAGTTCAGTGGTTTGACCTACTTTTAGCAGATGCCTACTTTTAGCAGATGCCTAAAAACATCAAATATACTAAATACACACTTGTCAACTTCCTGCTGTAATAACCTAGGCACTTGAACTGCAAGTGGCGTGTGCAGTGAATTCCCAGAGCCTTCAGACCTTATACCTTAAGACTGAGAAACCTACACATACATTTATTCTCTACCACTGCCCCTATACTCTGGAATGAAGGGGAGGGTTTTGCCCTCCATCCCACCTTAGCCAACCTAAGCCCTTCCACTGGCTCTCTACAGGCTCATTTGGGAAGCTCCCTTGCCCAAATTATCCTGAAGTGGACCCTGGGTCCAAGTCTTCTGCCAGTCCATGACTGATGCTATGCATGTTCTGGAAGATGGGGTTGCTGTTTGTCCTAAGAGCTGGGTGCTAAGCATTTACCTCCCAGGTTCAGTCTCCCCTTCATCCGACGTCCCCTCAAAATAACAGGAAGGTTTCAGCAACTGCCACAAGAGGGCTCCCCTCAACTTCCTAGCATTCTAAATTGAGTACTAAGGGACAAAAGGGAATAGGTCATCCTCTTCTCCAAGTTGTTCAGGGGTCCAAAGACCCCCCCCACTGGCCCACCATTCAGCTAAAGTTCTCTCCATTATTATTATGAGAGATTGTAGCTCTGAAAGATATCTATTTGCTAATATAGAAATAAAACACCTGGCCGGGTGTGGTGGCTCACATCTCTAATTCTAGCACTTTGGGAGGCTGAGGCTGGCAGATCACCTGAGGTCGGGAGTTCAACACCAGTCTCACTAACATGGAGAAACCCATCTCTATTAAAAATACAACACAAAATTAGCCAGGTGTGGTGGCACATGCCTGTAATCCCACCTGCTCAAGGCTGAAGCAGGAGAATGGCTTGAACCCGGGAGGCAGAGGTTGTGGTGAGCTGAGATTGTGCCACTGCCCTCCAGTCTGGGCAACAAAAGCGAAACTCCGTCTCAAAAAAAAAAAAAAGAAAGAAAGAAAACACTTGGGAAAGATACTCTTATCAGCAGCCTGTCACCAAGCAGAACTTTGGAGAAGCCTGGAAGGAAGAAAGTGTCATCTTATCTTGAGGAGTGGGTGGGTAATGTTCAAAGTCATTGGGATTGATAATACATGTCTGGTTGGGGTAGTCTGAGAGTTATATATGGGTGGAAGCACTGGTCCTTGAGGGTGATGGCCTATTAATAACAGAAGCGCTGAAAAAGGAAAATTGGCAGGGGAGGCAGCAGGGAAGTAACTGAATACAAATTATATGCTTCACACTGGTACTTGGGGCTCTCAAACTTGTTATATGCCTAAATCCTATCCCTTTCCCACAACAGCAGGCTGGGAAGACCTCTGTCCTCAAAGCTTAAGAAAATATTAAGACTGGGGAAGGCTTGCCTGGCTCACCCAGACCTCACTCACCCTAAAGGTAGCACCATCCCTTTCTTTGCCTGGAGCCAGACACTGGTAGCAGGGGAGGAACAGAATAGTGGTAGGAGTGTGACGGAGGATGGAGGCTTTATGGAAAAGGTCTATTCCTCAAGACATTTGTGGGATCTCTGGATGAGCTTGGCATCCTGACAATGAAAAACCACACGCCTAAAGTAGAGCTGATGCAGGGCCATTAGTTATAAGAAGGATCAAGGTCATTACACTGCCCAGACATTTATCCTTCATGTTTATTCACTGCCAAAGTCCAGAACTAGACTAGTGAGGGGACTCTGTTCAAACTAGAAGCACCTCATGTGCAAGGCTGAGATCTGAGATAGAGGTACATGGGGCCCTCCAAGTTCAGGGCCCTTCAGCCAGTGAAGTCCCTACAGTCTACCAACAGGTGAGAAATGTGGCTGATTTCAGGTTTAAACCTTAGAACTAGAGGAGGAAAGTCACAAAGCCCTCACACTCTGGTGCCCAATTCATTTGGGCTCCCCCTGCGGGTTATGATGGGAAGAAATAACCAGTGTGGAGTGGGACCAAGTTCCTCCATAACCTTACTCTCTATCAATCAAGTGTGCCTTTTACCCCTTTGCTGAAAGAAGGAGCACTATGGAGAGAGGAACCAGAAAAAGGACTCCCCTCACATGAAACCACTGTCCCACGGCTGCTGCACAGCAAAGATGAAGGTCTGCTCCAAAGCTGCATAAAACAAGTTTAATTTCCAACCAGGGTCACAGTCATCGTGTTATCCCACATTTTGAGCAAGGATAGAGAAGGTGAGTTATTAAACATATACAGTCTACATTCCAGAGAAGGAACTGCAGTTACCACTATAACACCACCACAGACAAACTTTGGGGTGGGGGGAGCGGGGAGTCCTCAGGAAGCTGGAATCAGGGAAAGCATAAAATTAAACCTACCAGAGGAGAGGAGAGGGAGTGGGAAGAAATGGAATGAAACACCCAATCCCAAAAGAGCTGTTAAGTGAATGGGAATGTAGAAAGGACCACCCCTGCCAAGGGTTTAGTAGCCAGGGATACTACCAAGATCACTTACTGCTCCCTGCTGGACAGATCGGGGGCAGCACCAAGTCAACCTCCTAACATTTTCAGCCCCAGATTGGTCCCTGGAGCCCCCCAAAAACAAGGTGAGGGGTGAGGCCTGAAGTGAGGAAAACCTATTTAGGACTGGCATCTAACTAGAGAAAGTCAGGGAATGAGGCAGGAGAAGAGGCAAAGTCCTCATGAACCACAAAGATAGAGTGGAAAATCCTAAGTAGGAAAAAATACATGGAAAAGGGCAAACAAGCAACAGCAGTGAAGGAGTTGAGATTGAAAAGGAAAGAGTTCAGGGAAGGAGAGGCAATGGGGCAGGACAAAATAAATCTGAGGAAATAGAGCAAATAAAAAGTATGGAGGGAAGCATCTGTGGGTCCAGGGTAATGAATACATTTTTAAATGAAATAAAATCTCCAACACCCCCCCACACAAACACCACACACAAACACACCCACACCCACGCCCATACACACACACACACACACACGCACACAGGCCTAGAGAGCAAGATACCTGCACACACCTGCTGCATCGTGGGTAGCACATCACTAAGTAACTGGCACTGAGGGAGATACCCCTGGAACCTCTCTTTCACAGTTCAGTCTTGGATGGGGTTACTAGTATTGATCCACCTGCTATCGATAAAAGTAGGCAGGAAACCTGGCCTCATGGAGTGGGGCTTGGGACAGCCCTACTGGGAAGGGATCTCTCAGCTATGCTGTGGGGGGCCCTGGGCCCTGACCTTCACAGAAAGGTTATGGACAGCTGTCTGGGAGCTCAGGGCGCAGCCAGCACACACAGAAGCCCACAGGACAGCCATGTCTTCACAGAAACTACAAAAGTCAGGACCCAGGCCAGGACCTCAGGGACAAGTGACCCCTGCAGACAGAGAGATGCAGTAGCAGCAACTTCTGAACAACTACATAATAATGCGGCGAGAACCCTGAAGACCACTGCATCCCACAAGCACTGACAACCACTTCAGGATTTTATTTCCTCCACTCTAACCCCCAGATCCATTTATGAGAAGTGGGTGAGGAGGGCAGGGGCATGGAGGGTAAAGGGACAGCAAGGATGGTCTGAGGGCCTGGAAACAATAGAAAATCTTCATCCTTTAGCACATCCTGGACTAGAAAACAAGAACTGGAGAAAAGTGGGGTTGATACTAAGGTCAGCTATGTCACCTCACTTCCCAGCTCCTCATTAGAACACCCAGTAGCCCTGGTCAGGCCAACAGGAGTACTAGGGTGAGAAAACTGACCAAGGACAGATGAACCATCCAGCACCCAAGATCGAAGGGTGGTGGGGCACTGGAAGGCAGTAATGGGACTGATCCATGCCTCACCTCCTAATAACAAAAGAGAATGAAGATGGAAAGCCTGAGGCCTTCGCCTCCCTTCCCCCAATGCCCTGGGTCCCTAACACACACCACAGACTTGCCATCCCCACCCCCTAGTCAAGCTCCAGAGGAACAGATCTGAGGATGGTGGGGAAGGATCAGTTGAACACTCTAAGCTGATAAGAGTGAGTGGGTTCCTCTCTCCTTCCCAACAATAAGGCAGAGCACAGTGGCATCTCCTTGGGAACAGTCATCTAGAGATAAATGCCACCCTCCAGTCCTAAGGGTGGAGAGAGGAGTATAAGGAAAATGGTGGTGGAGAATCCATCATCTGTCCTATCATCCAGAAAAACCTCTCTGGTGGGTAATCAGTCAAAGACTGGGGTAGTCCGGCCTGACTAATGCCCTCCCACCTTCTTCCCTTAATCTCACCAATACGAAAGGGGCAGATGACAGGCTCCAGTGGGCAGTGTCCTGGCTGCAAGCCCTGAGCTTAACTCCACCCCCTCCCCGCTCCCCCCGGCCCCCACAAATATATCTCTCTATACATGTATATACAGGTGCACACATGCACGCAAACACAGAGAGGCCCGTGCAATTTCCATGTAGAACAGGGAGAGGGTGGCGAAGGAAAGACAAACAGGGAGCAGAAGGGCTTGTGGGGACAGGGAAAGGACTCAGATGCCAAGAGGACAGCAACCACTGCCAAACAAAGAGAATACCCCAATCGACCTCCCAAAACCCAGAGGGTGAGAGAGAGGGGCCACCCCATGAAACCGTAACAACTTTGTTTTTGTTTAAAATCCAGTAAATTGGAATGACTCATCATCAGGACAGCAATTAGGGATTGGTCATATAGGTGGACAGGAAAAAGGAGGGGAAGCAGGGGAGGCAAGGCTCTTGCTGGGCATGCGGACATGATACCCAGGGCCCTGGCCACACTTGCAATGGAGAGGAAGGGGTAGGACTGGGGCAGGGTGACAGCAGGTATGTCAGGGGTGGGTGGGGTGCTTGGTTAGGGCTGTCTGGCTCTCACTTCTTGTTTTTGAGCTGATTGGCCAGCCAGTCCAGGCCTTCGTATAGCCCGTCCCCGCTGGTGGCACAGGTGGCCTGAATGTACCAGTTACGGTGACGAAGGGAATGCAGGCCCAGCTTGTCTGTGATCTCAGCAGCATTCATAGCATTAGGCAGATCCTGGAGCACGTGGGAGACACACAAAAAGAAGCCTCAGGATTTTTTAAAGGCTTCTAGAACACCCATCTACCAAAGAAATGTGTACCAGCACCTTCCCCTCCTCCTTTATTTTAGGAAACCCAGAACAAGATCCTAAGGAGCTACTTTGGATTTAGTCACCCTAGAACCCAAGATCCAAGGCACTAGCGGTCACTGTACTGAGGAATTGGAAACCAAATACGAGATTGGTGGGGAAGCAAGAGACGTGATTCAAACTGACCAAAGAATCAGGTCTGTCTGACAGCAGGAGTGAGGCCAATTCACCTAAAGTAGATAATAGGCAAGATGAAAGAAAGACTGAGGCAATCTGTGAGGACTGCAATGTTGCTAAATAAAGCTGGGGTGGGGTACAAGAAGAGGGGCATAAAGAAGCCAACTGCTCAATTTCCCACACTTCTAAAATTGAGAACATACTAAAAGGGTTTACCATATAATAGGCCCAAGACCCAACAATTTCCACAGCCAGTTTGCTGTCTCCCAGATTTTGGGGTGGGAAGAAGTCTCACCTGTTTGTTTGCAAAGACAAGGAGTACAGCATCCCGGAGCTCGTCCTCCGCCAGCATTCTCATCAGCTCTTCCCGGGCCTCATTTACTCGCTCCCGATCATTGCTGTCGACCACAAATATCAAGCCTAGGGAGGCAGAGCATGGGCTGCACTAAGATGACAGGTAACCCCCTCCCCTCAACAAAAAGACAACACCTGCCTGACACCCTCCAAAAATTTGCTCCCTTTCCTCCCTTTCTTCTGCCCCCAGGAGCTGCAGTAGGGTAACAGTTGGCCACCCATAAACAAGAAAGACAGCCACACTCTCTGCTCACACCCAACCAACCCATGCTAGGCCTAGGCATACCTTGGGTGTTCTGGAAGTAGTGTCTCCAGAGGGGCCGAATCTTGTCCTGGCCACCCACATCCCACACTGTGAAGCTGATGTTCTTATACTCCACTGTCTCCACATTGAATCCTTTGGGAAAAAAACAGGCAATGGCCACTTGGCCTCAAACACTAGCCCCGCAAACACCACCACAATGAGTTTGGTTCTGCTTTCTCCCAGTGGTAGCCATGACACCAACAATGGAAAAAAAGCTAAGGCTTCCTCAGACCTGGTAATCATTAACGTAGCAGCCTGAAAGCCAAAATGAAAACCGAAGAGAAGTCGAAGAGGATGAGGAAAGTCAGTCGAGAGGTTCACAGTTGCTTGGGTAATGTGGGCCAACTTTCCTGACTTTTCCACTGAGTCTTTGGTGCTCTCTCCTACAAAATGACTCAGCCCTACTCTGGTACTCTGGCTACCAGAGTCAGCCTCAGCTAAGATGTGGGGCCTGAGAGGCAGAGTGAAGAAAGGGAAATAAGCTGGCATCCTGGAGCCCCAAAGGCAGAGCCAGCTGAGAATGCTGACTGGAGCCCCTACTACATGGCAAATGTTCTCCCTCCCTTCAGCAGACTGTAACCAAGATTGGCCACCAAAGATCTAAACCCAAGCAATTTCAAGCCTTTGGCAGGAACACCAAAGCCGTTCACCTACTTTCCAAACACAGAGAAAAAACCAACTCCATGCCTGAGGGCAACTGTTGAGTGCCAGGCCATGGAAGTTCCCGCATCAGGGAGAGCCAGGTTAGGTGGGCAAACAGCAGCCCCAGCACCTGCTAGTAAGCTAAACAACACCCCCCTCTTTTCTGAACCCCACAAATTGTATGGACTTGCCTGGGGAGAAGAGGCCAGGTGGGGGAACCAGGAATAGGTCCCTGCCCTGCCTCAGCTGCCGGCATGAAAGCCCACATCCAAGCTCTGCTCTTACCAATGGTAGGGATGGTGGTGACGATCTCCCCCAGTTTCAGCTTGTATAGGATGGTGGTCTTTCCCGCGGCATCCAGGCCCACCATCAGGATGCGCATCTCCTTCTTCCCAATCAGGCTCTTGAGAAGGTTTCCAAAGATATTGCCCATGATCACAGCAACTGCTTTCTGGGGACAGTGGGGCCCAAGTAGGGGGCAGTGGCAGTCTGGTTTTGGCCTGGTCCCTGGTATGGAAGACCTGATCCTAGACAAAGGAAATGTAAAATCGTACCGTCATTTGCTTGTCAGGACTTCCAAGTAATTAGAATTTCCCAAGGTCATGGCTAGAGTTCATTCATGACAAACCGAGAGTCTGAGGGGACTATAAATACCAAGCCCCACTTAACATACTGAGTCTTTGGGAACAGAGACAAAGCAGTAAACACTAAGGATCCCTGCTCTGCCAGTAATCTAACCATGTGACTCTGGGCAAGTTACTTCACTTTTCCATATGTGCACCTGTAAATGGAAGGGGGACTGAACTAGATGATTTCTGAAGTCCCTTCAGTTCTGCTGTTCTACCCTACACCCCAAGGCATTGCAAGATCATTAATGCCCCTCCCTCCCCTAACCTTACTTACCCTGAGACTTCCGGCAAGGGTGGAAGAGGAGGGAGTGGAATGAGGAGTGGCTCTCTGTGACTCCTGACAAGGTTCAGGCTTGCCAGTTTCCCAAGGTTTATGCTCTCTCCTCTAATCAAGAGACTCTGCCTCTTCCCGTCCTATATTTCTGCAACTCCATCTTTCTTCCACACCAAAATAAATGAGGAATAAGAAAGCCGCACTCCTAAAAGAGGTTGATCCTTTACACTCTGCAAAATGCCAACTGCTAATGTTGTGCCCTGTTCAAAAAACAGTGCACTGGGAGTAGAGAGGTGGGGTACAGCGGGGTTACCCCTTTACTCCTCAGCTAGGTGCATCCTTGGCTCACTGTGGCCCATCCAAGGAAGGGGCTGTCCCACATGGTCGCTGCAATGAGGCAGTCATCTCATTGGTTCTCTGCTTCTTCCCTAAGCCTTTTGGCCTAATCTCCATATAGCATCTAGAGTGGTTTTAAAATCAAACTCGGGTCATATGATTCCTTTGTTCAAAACCCTCTAGTGGCTTCATGGCTCCTTTTCAGTAAAACCCAAGGCCCAAACCATGGCTTACAGGGTCCTACATGACCTCCACTCCCCTACTTCTGTCACAAGATCACTACTCTCTCTCTGCTTACTCCACTCCAATTCCCCAACACTTTCCTTTCCTGCCTCAAAGCTTTTTTTTTTTTTTTAAAGAGGCGAGGTCTTACCATGTTGCCCAGGCTGGTCTCAAACTCCTGGGTTCAAGCAATCCTCCTGCCTTAGCCTCCCAGGGCACTGGGATTACAAGCATGAGCCACCATGCCTGGCCCAAAGCTTTCATATTTGCTATCACCTCTGCCTGGAATGCTTCTCACCCAGATAGCCATCATGGATTACTCCTTCACCCCCTTCAGTTACCTGTCTGTTCCAATGTCTCCTACCAAAGAGGCCTCCCACAACCACCTGTATAACACACACACACAGACACACACCACTCTCTACCCCATTTATCCCACTTTTATTCATAACATTTATCACCATCTGACACATTATATATTTATTTCTTGCTGATTGTTTTATTCTACCTAAGATATCAGCTCCTTATGTGTTTTGTTCACTGCTCTGTCTCCAGTACCAAGAATAGTGCCAAGGACACAGTAGTTGAAAAACTGAACTAACCCCCAGGGTCTCTACTGACTTTACTGACAGCTCACTCAGATTGGATGCTATGCCTGGTATATAGTAGGCACGTAACAAATACCTGCTGAGGCCGAGTGCGGTGGCTCACGCCTGTAATCCCAGCCCTTTGGGAGGCCGAGGCAGGTGGATCACCTGAAGTCAGGAGTTTGAGAACAGTCTGGCCAACATGGTAAAACCCTGTCTCTACTAAAAATACAAATATTAGCCAGGCATGGTGGCATACTCCTGTTTAGTCCCAGCTAGTTGGGAGGCTGAGGCACGAGAATCACTTGAATCCGGGAGGTGGAGGTTGCAGTGAGCTGAGATCACGCCACTGCACTCCAGCCTTGGTGATAGGGCAAGAATCCATCTCAAAATAATAATAATAATAATAATAATAATAATAACAACTGCAATAACAACAACAACAACAAATATCTGCTGAAAGGATGAACAGGACCAAAAGAATCATTAGGAAGGTACAAAATATCTATCAGTTCACCCCAGCCATTGCCCCAACAGACAGAATCAGATTCACTCATTCATTTCCTTTCTTCTTTTCTCTCTTCTCTATGGCACAGGATAGCCACAGAAATGCATCTTTGAAACAATAATAAAATGAGGATTCAGAATCACCCATACAAGCCAGTTCTCTGTGCCTGCAGGAGGCATGTGTCAGCGGGCAGCTTATTCAGCAATCACCATATGCCAGCTGCTGGCATTCTCTAGAGTCTGGGAACCAGAGACACACACACACCCCAAACACAGCAGCCAAAGGGACAGGTCAAGACAAAGTGCGCCCAAACCCAAGAATGTGAAAGGTGGACGGGGAGGAATCCTATTTACAAGCATGGGGGTTTGGTGGGAGTTTGGTTGTTTTTACAAAACTTCTGACATTTCCCCCACCACCCTTCTCAGTTTGCAGCAAATTCCAGACTAGTGCAACTGAGCCAGATCAACGGTCCCTGAAGACCAAAGTACTAGTTTGTCCAAAAAAACAGAAACAATGAGTGCTTATGAAGTGTTTCATCTTCAAAAGGCCTCCCCAGACAGCCACTAATGAGCCAGGCGTGGCACTCTCAGTAGGTTCCCCAGATGAGCCCTACCCCTGACCTAGAGGGTTCACACACCGGGAAGAAGGGCTAGCTCAACCTTAGGGTTCAACTTCAGCCAAGCCACCCGCTAGCCTTCCTCTCTACTCTTTCTGTCTCAACCCACCCAGGTAGACAGATTCCTGAGGACCCCTGAGGGACCTACCCAGCTAAGAACAGCTCTCACCAACCTTGGCAATTTGTAGTAGTGTGGTTTTTGGTTATACTACTAACACCTCATGAAATTTAAACCTTCCTCAAGTCTTCCTAGTCTTTACTCTGCCTCTTGCTCAGGGAGCCTTTCCTTCAGCTCCAGATGACCCTTTGCTTTAAAGGTTTGGTATCAGGCTTTGGCCCAGATTCTGAATTAAATTTATGCCACACATTTATCTCGCTGTCCTTTATGACTAAAACTATTGCTGATTAAATGCTTACCAACTGTGAGTATAGTGGTGGCTGAAAAAGATGAAAGTAGTCAACATGCCTTGCCCCAGAACACAGGTACACTGTCCTTTGATCTTCTTCTTTGCTAGGCTGTCATGCTGAAGTCCTGGTTCAAAAGCTGATCCCAGTGTTACACCTATTTCTATTTCCTGGCGTGCCACATCAAGGCCTTACTTTGAGTGATCTTAACCACTCAATGTGGCACTTACTACCTTGTGGAGTTTTTCTTCTTTTGTAAGTCTGTGTATTTACTGTCTCCCCCATTAAACTGTGTATTCCCTATGGGCAAAGACCATGTCTACTTATTTTGAATCTGTCCTCCCTCTAGTGCGAAGTCCACTGTGGGAGTTCAGTTAAGCACACTGGCTGATTTAAGCTTCATCTGAGGATGTCCTTATATCATTTCTTCCGTCCAGTAGGATTTGGTATCTCTATGTAATGCGCAGAGAGTTGCTTAGCTATCCTGTCCATTCTCAGCCATTTTCCACATATATTTGACCCAGGACTGGTTTGGGAATAACATAAAAGGACTAGAAGACTAGAATTGGTGGGATTCTCTCTTGCCATTTAATATACAGTGAGACTGATGAATACCTGATAAAATATCTAAACAGCTGGTCAGGCATGGTGGCTCATGCCTGTAATCCCAGCACTTTGGGAGGCTGAGGTGGGCGTATCACCTGAGGTTAGGAGTTTGAGACCAGCCTGGCCAACATGGTGAAACCCTGTCTCTATTAAAAACACAAAAATTGGCCGGGTGCGGTGGCTCACGCCTGTAATCTCAGCACTTTGGGAGGGCAAGGTAGGCAGATCATAAGGTCAGGAGATCGAGACCATCCTGGCTAATACAGTGGAGGGCGCCTGTAATCTCAGCTACTCAGGAGGCTGAGTCAGGAGAATTGCTGGAACCAGGGAGGTGGAGGTTGCAGTGAGCCAAGATCATGCCATCACACTCCAGCCCAGGCAGACAGCAGTGAGACTCCGTCTCAAAAAAAAAAAAAAAAAAAAAAACAATTAGCTGGACGTGATGGTACATGCCTGTAGTCCCAGCTACTCCAGAGGCTCAGGCAAAAAAATCACTTGAACCCAGGAAGCAGAAGTTGCAGTGAGCCGAGATCACGCCACTGCACTCCAGCCTGTGTAACAGTGAGACTCTGTCTCAAAAAATAAACATCCAGTAGCTATCATGTGTCTCCCTGGCGAAGCCCAGGGCCTTGAAACTAATGGACGTTATGACTCTTCCTCTTCATTTATTTAATTACTTTTTCGAGACAGAGTCTTGCTCTGTCACCCAGGCTGGAGTGCAGAGGCAGAGGTTGCTCACTGCAACCTCTGCCTCCCAAGTTCAAGCGATTCTTGTGCCTCAGCCTCCCGAGCAGCTGGGATTACAGGCATGTGCCACCACGCCTTGCTAGTTTTTATATTTTTAGTAGAGACGGGGTTTTGCCATGTTGGCCAGGCTGGTGTCAAACTCCTGGCCTCAAGCAATTCGCCTGCCTCAGCCTCCCAAAGTGCTGGGATAACAGGCATGACCCACCACATCTGGCCATGACTTTTCTTTAAGTATAATCTGGAGCTTGATTTAAATGAGCATTTCAAAGGGGATGCTGGCTTTCTTGTCTTGGCTTTCCCTGTCCCTTGCTAATACCAGAGAGCACGCTGCCCTACCACCAAGATGGTAGCAGCTTTCAGCTTTGTGCCATGAATACAAATCTTTGGCTATATAGCCTATTCTCACTTTCACAATACATTCCTAGAAAAGCACTAGGAAGCAGAATGGCAAAGCCAACAAACCGTGAATTGTTTCTCCATGTATTATATAGCCTATAGTTACTCTTTCACCACAGATGGTACTCCTGTGTTGACAGGGCAAAATGCCAGGGTTCCACTGGCTGTTGGATATCAAGAATCAGCAGTTAAGACTGAAAGTGAATGGCTCAAGATGAAAAATGGACTATACTAACATCTCTATTAACAAGAAGATATCTCCAGGTTCTGTTTTACAGTCAGAAACTTTATTATCACAGGTAAAAACAATAGGAATCCAAATACGTGCTCTAATACAATCTGTGTGGGACACTGTAGGAATTCAGTTAAGCACATCAGCTGATTTAAGCCTCATCTAAGGATATCCTCACTTGAGGACAACTCACTGCCCCCACCTCATCGCCCCAGGAGAAGCAGGCTATTGCTGTAACTGGCTACTCAGCCATCTTTCCTTACATATGTTGCAGGAACATGCCTGCCTCAATCTCCAGGTGCTTTTGAGAGTCACACATCCCAGTCGGCCACACATACTCCCTCTACCTGATTCCAGTGAATGATCCAAGAATGTGCTATGAGACACCTCTGAGGGGACTCCTGATCTGGCACGACCTCCTTCTCTTCAGGGTCCAGGGGAAGGAAGACCAGGGTCTCCAAACCCTCTGCTGCCAGGCAGAGTGCAGTAAAAACAGCTTTGTTCTTAGATAATTTTCAAATTGAAATATCACTAATAGAGATGCTATTTTTAGCACAGCTAACCAGTAGACCAATACAATTTAAAGAAACAAAAGCAGAGTATGCCTGTACTGAGTTTTCTTGGTGCAGCTGGCTTATGACCTGTGTAAACTCCAAGTTTTTGTCTCAAGAGCACTGAAATCAGAACACAAGAACTCCTAGATTAGTATCTTAATGATATATACTAGACTTAAAGATTTCCCAAAGTTAAGAAATAGCTTCTGATACCAGCTTTCATCCATTCATCAAACCTTTTTTTTTTGAGACATTCTCGCTCTGTCACCCGGGCTGGAGTGCAGTGGCACGACCTTGGCTCACTGCAACCTCCGCCTCTCAGGTTCAAGCGCTTCTCCTGCCTCAGCCTCCTGAGTAGCTGGGACTACAGGCACGTGCCACCACTCCTGGCTAATTTTTTG
>NW_012114611.1:2124365-2132648 GCF_000951035.1 Colobus angolensis palliatus | reverse complement strand
TAAAATTTTTTTTTCAAGAGATGAGGTCTCACTCTGTCACCCAGGCTCACTGCAGCATCCAAATCGTGGGCTCAAGCAATCCTACTGCCTCAGCTTCCCCAGTAGCTAGACCTACAGGCCCAAATCATCGTGCCGCAGCTAACTTTTTTATTTTTATTTTTGGTAGAGATAACAGTCTCACTTTGTTGACCAGGTTGGTCTTGAACTTCTGACTTCAAACGATCCTCCAGTCTCAGCCTCCTAAAGTGAAGATTACAGGCAAGGTGTGGTGGCTCACACCTGTAATCCCAACACTTTGGGAGGTCGAGGCGGGTGGATCACCCGAGGTCAGGACTTTGAGACCAGACTGGCCAACATGGTGAAACCCCATCTCTATTAAAAATACAAAATTTGCCGGGTATGATGGCACACTGTAATCCCTGCAGTCCCAGCTACTCATGCAATGACACAATCTCAGCTCACCACAACCTCTGCCTCGCAGGTTCAAGCGATTCTCCTGCCTCAGTCACCCAAGTAGCTGGGGTTACAAGCACCCAGCACCACACCCGGCTAATTTTTTTGTTTGTTTGAGACAGAGTCTCGCTCTGTCACCCAGGCTGGGGTGCAATGGCACAATCTCGGCTCACTATAACCTCCACCTCCTGGGTTCAAGTGATTCTCCCAGGAAAAATCTCCTACTTCTCTCAAATAGCTGGGATTACAGGCACCTGCCATCATGCCAGGTGTGTTTTTGTAGAGATGGGGTTTTACCACGTTGGCCAGGCTGGTCTTGAAATCCTGACCGGTGATCCACCCGTCCATGGCCCCCCAAGTGCCAGGATTACAGGCCTGAGCCACTGTACCCGGCCCAATTTTTGTATTTTTAGTAGAGTTAGGGTTTCATCATGTTGGCCAGACTGGTCTCGAACTCCTGACCTCAAGTGATCCACCCGCCATAGCCTCCCAAAGTGCTGGGATTACAGGCCTGAGCGACTGTGCCCAGCTAGATAGCACTTTTTATTAGCCAAAGTCAGGTGCAACTGGGAGGCAGCTTATTTGGATACAGCATGGTGGGTAAAAGAAATGATGAAGGGAGGGGTGGGGTGGCTCACGCTTGTAATTCCAGCACTTTGGGAGGCCAAGGCGGGCGCATCCCCTGAGGTTAGGAGTTCAAGATCAGCCTGGTCAATATGGTGAAACCACATCTCTACTAAAAATACAAAAATGAGCCAGGTGTGATGGCATGGGCCTGTAATCCCAGCTACTCAGGATGCTGAGGCAGGAGACTTGCTTGAACCCAGGAAGCAGGGATTGCAGTGAGCCAAGATCACATCACTGCATTCCAGCTTAGGTGACAGAGCGAGACTCGGTTTCAAAAGAAAAAAAAAAGAAAAGAAAGAAAGAAAATGATGAGGGATGGGGCTGGAGAGATAAGCAGGGACTGGATCATGAAGGGCTTTAAAGGCCACGCTGAGTAATGTGATCAGGAATGTGCTTTAGAAAGACCATTCTGGCAGAAGTTTCAGGAGTAAATTAGAAAGGGGAAAGACTGGAGGCACAGAGAGACTGCTTAGGAGATATAGTAATACAGGTGATAAATCACAAGTTCTTAACTAGAGGTGGAAATTGAGAGGAGAGGACAGATTTGAAACATCAAAATGGTAGAATTGACAGAATTTAATGAGTGCTTAAATGTAGGCAGAAGAGTAGAATAATCAAAGAAGATTCCCAGGTTTCTGGCCTAGGGACTGGGTGGCATTTCTTGAGAAAGAAAATACAAGAGGAACAGATCTGAGTGTGAACATGTTTGTTTTTATTATTACTGTTGTTTACAGAAACAGAGTCTCACTCTACCACTCAGACTAGAGCGCAGTGGCATGATCATGACTCACTGCAGCCTCCATCTCCTGGGCTCAAGAGATCCTCCCACCTCAGCCTCCCAAGTAGCTAGAACTACAGGTGTGCATCACCACGCCTGGCTAATTTTTACAGTTTTTTTGTAGATACGAGGTCTCATTATGTTACCCAGGCTGGTCTCGAACTCCTGACCTCAAGCAATCCTCCCACCTCAGCCTCCCAAAGTACTGGGATTACAGGCATGAGTCACTGTGCCTGGCCCCTCAATCTTAGAAAAGGACCTATGGCAATGTTCTCTTGTCCAGCCTTTGGATGTTGATGATATAGAAGAATGAGAAGCTAGAATAATCTGGAGACCATGAAGAAAAGGAGACAGACATTAAAAACTCCAGGATATCAGGGCAGAAAAATGGAAAAAACTCAGTTGGGTCCTTAATGACAATATCAAGCTGGTAAATTAAACTTTTTCTTTTTTAGAGATGGGATCTCACTATGTTGCCCAGGATGAAGTACAATGGCTATTCACAGGTGCCATCATGGTGCATTACATCCTCAAATTCTTGGGCTCATGCAATCCTGAGTAACTGGGACTACAGGCATGCACCACCATGCCTGGCTTCTTTCATTTTTTGAGATGGGTAACTGGGACTACAAGCATGCACCACCATGCCTGGCTTCTTTCATTTTTTGAGATGGGTCTTGCTCTGTCACCCAAGCTGGAGTTCAGTGGCGTGATCGTGGCTCACTGTAGCCTCCACCTCCCAGGCTCGAGCAATCCTCCCACTTCAGCCTCCGGAGCAGCTGGGACTATAGGCATGCACCACCACACCTGGCTAATTTTTGTTTAATTGAAGTTTCGCCATGTTGCCCAGGCTAGTCTCAAACTCCTGGGCTCAAGTGATCCGCCCATCTCGGCCTCCCAAAGTTCTGGGATTACAGGCATGAGCCACTGTACCCGGCTGGCTTCTTTTTTTAAAAAAATCATAGTAAAATACACATAAAATTTACCATTCTAACCATTTTCAAGTATACAATTCAGTAGCATTAAGTACATTCACACTGTAGTGTAACTATCACAACTACTCATCACCTGAACTTTTTAATCTTCCCAAACTGAAACTGTACCTGTTAAACAGAGGCTCCCCAATCCCCCTGTCCCTGTAGCCCCTGGTAACCACCATTCTCCTGTCTCTATGAATTTGTTACTCTAGGTATTTCATAGAAGTAGAATTGTACAATATGTGTTCTTTTGTGTCTGCCGTTTTTTGTTTTTTTCTTGTTTTGTGTTTTGTTTTTTTGAGATGGAGTTTTCGCTCTTGTTGCCCAGGCTAGAGTGCAATGGTGCAATCTCAGCTCACTGAAACCTCCACCTCCTGGGTTCAAGCGATTCTCCTGCCTCAGCCTCCCAAGTAGCTGGGGGATTACAGGCGCCTGCCACCATGCCCATCTAATTTTTTGTATTTATTGGAGTTCGAGACCTCCTGACCTCAAGTGATCCACCCGCCTCAGCCTCTCAAAGTGTTGGGATTACAGGCGTGAGCCACGGCACCCAGCCTATGTCTGCCTTTCTACTAGATGTCTTGCTATATGATTTAATAAATCCTCTCAGCCTGTTAGCCACATATGTGTTTTCTATTTTTGTAACTAATACATCCTAACTGAAATATCTAGGGATAGTGTACACAGTGAGATAGGAGAAAAGGGCAAAGGCAGAAACCTGCCTGACATATCAACATTTAAAGTAGCGGCAGCCAGGTACGGTGGCTCATAGCTATAATCCCAGCACTTTAGGAGGCCAAGGTGGGTGGATCACCTGAGGTCAGGAATTCGAGACCAGCCTGGCCAACATGGTGAGACCCAATCTCTACTAAAAATACAAAATTAGCTGGGCATGGTGGGGCATTCCTATAATCCCAGCTACTCAGGAGGCAAGACTGGAGGATTGCTTGAAGCCAGGAGGTGGACGGAGGTTGCATCGAGGTAAGATTGCACCACTGCACTCCAGCCTGGGTGACAAGAGCGCAATTCCATCTCAAAAAAAAAAAAAAAACAAATAAACAAAAAATAAATAGGCCAGGTGCAGTGGCTCATGCCTGTAATCCCAGCACTTTGGGAGGCCAAGATGGGTGGATCACCTGAGGTTGGGAGTTCGAGACCAGCCTGACCAACATGGAGAAACCCCGTCTCTACTAAAAGTACTAAATTAGCCGGGTGTGGTGGCACATGCCTGTAATCCCAGCTACTCCATAGGCTGAGGCAGGAGAATGGTTTGAACCCACGAGGTGGAGGTTGCTGTGAGCCAAGATCGTGCCATTGCACTCCAGCCTGGGCAACAAGAGCGAAACTCCGTTTCAAAAAAAAATTAATTAAAAAAATAAATAAATAAAGTAGTGGGCAGAAAAGCAGGCCAGGAAAGAACAAGAAGCAACCAGAGGGGCAGAAGGGAAATCAAGAGAGCAAGACATCATAGACACCAATGGGGATAGAACATACAAAAGAAAAGAGGGAGGATCCAAAGCTACAGTTTTGACATAAACTAAAACATATCTAACTAAATAAGTCCCAATTAACTCAATTAGTGGTATTTAGGCTCAGGCCAGAATTGTTACGCCAGCTTCCCATCTAGTCAAAGAACAATCCTGGAAAAGACTCTAGGACACACAAACCTGAACGAGGCCACAGCTGTGAAGTGAAGAAGGATCCCGAACCACCCTGTCTAATGGAGACCCAAAATGCCTGGGAAGGGTCAGGCTTTTACCATGGACAACCCTCAGCAAATGAGTCAGAACAGAGGACAAGGTCTGTTTTAGAATCCTAGCCAGATAAAACACTGACGAGATAAAAACTAGACTCATTTGTTTCTTTGGAACATTCTGTGGCACTGCCGTCTACCCAAAAATTTCAGCTTGCCTTATTCTTAGAATCTGACCAGCTTACAACCACTACAGCTCCTGATATGGCTGTACCAATCCAATGACCACCTCTACAGTCTTGGATATCCAGAACACTGTACATTCTTAATTACAAAATCACTGAAAGTCCATCAATAGCCTAGACCCCTAATAATCTTCTGCCCTTAAACTGGTCCCACTGTCCAAGTCAAGATGCAGCTGACAGTAAACTGCTTAAACAGGAAGACATGATGTGGACAAGGCCAACCAATACAGAGCAGCCTAAGGACACAGAGGAACAGAGAACTGCCTGCCTGGGATATAAGAGTTATCTGTGATCCCTCAACATCCCAAACACACTTTTACTCTAGGACTTGCTGCAGTATTCACGTTTGCCTGTTTTGCTTTCCAGAGCTGGAACTGCCCAATGTGCCTCGAGTGCATTACAGGTCAGCTGGAGATACTGATCCTATCAGCCACTGGATGGCTAGGCAGGGCTTGGGGTGGCTAGAGCCCTTGGGCCAGCCATCTCAGATTTCAAGTCTCACTATTACCATTTTTTGTGTACACCATGATGGGAAAAAGGCTGGAAAGTACCTCACTAGACTGTGAGCTCTTTGCCAGCACAGACTATGCCTTATTCATGTTTCACGTCTCCAGCATCCAGCACCAATGACTGACCTATAGCTAGTGACTGACATGCGTGTTGAGAACGGTTCTACTGAGGGTGGCAAAACACTTGTGGGGTTGAGGAAGACAGTATTCCATAGGTGGTCTCTGATCCTTTTCCCTGTATCTGACAAACTGAAGAAATGGTTTCCATGTCCTCAGAGCCCAAGGGTTCTGCTTGAAGAGCGGAGAGATCATATGAGGAGGTGTAATTATACTCCACCCCCCACTTTCCACCACCAGTAGAAAGTAACTCCACTTTTGTCCATTTTGTGTATTAGAATTCAAACAAAATTTTATTTAAGGTTTGACTGCTTTAAAAAAAAAAAGGACATAAACCATTGCAACAGAGAGCAAATGCTCTCCTGCATCTTAAGCTCATGCTGAAGTTTAAACATTCATGCTTGACACTCCTGTGCATAAGCTAATAAAGGAAGGATTATGCCAGGCTTACAGCGGTAATGGGAGAACTAAAAGGTACCAAGAGACCTGCCACACCCAGTCATCTCAACTTTCTTCAGGAATATGGTAATAATGGTGGATCTCTAACATCTTGAGCCATTTTCTTTCTGGTCCACATGGTGTGGCAGATCCTTTGCATAAGTCCATGGCAAAGCTCTAACACATTCATGAAATCCCTACTTTAGTCAGTTCTTTACCTGACTATAATATGAAGCCTTCGAACATCTGTGGGACTCTTTCCAAACGCTCCCCATGTCTTTTAATTATCAAATAGTTTTATTAGCACTCTATCTGTATTTCCAACAGATACTGGAGTGAAGAAGGTACGGTAGACAGTTATACAGATATCACAATTTCTGGGCCATGATATTCTGAAACAGATACTCAAAAGCAGACATTTTTAAAAGATTGGACTTAATGAAAAGAGTGGACTAAATGAAGATCCTCAAATACTGACTGAGACCTAAAATAAGGGGATCTAGGAGTCTAAATCCCTGACCTAGGTCACCAGGGTGCTCTTTTCTGGAAGAGTGAACCATTATCTCAGAGTCACACTGACTTTTCCAATATGAATACTATTCTTGTGCCCCCATGTCTTCACCCTACATCCAAATTGATGGTTCAGGGCCCCTGCCTTGCTCCACCTTCACCTCCCACTCAGGCAGCAGGAGCTGTCTCTGTGATGCTGATGCTGAAAAAAGATTTCGCTGCTCATAAGTCTATAACCAGCATAGAAATTCGTGGTAACCATCATCCCTCTACACAAGCACCTCAGGCAGCAAGTTGTTCTTTTGTAAACCTCTTTTCCTCTAAGGCAGCCCTGAGTGTTCATATTATTAGTATTATGATAATGGATTATTAATAGCAGCTAACAGTTATTTGGTACTTACTATATGCTTTGTACAATACCAGGTGCTTTACATTTATCTCATTTAATTCTGACAACCAAAAAAATAGTAATTCTCTTGAAAACCATGTATCATTACCTTCTTTACAGAAGCAATTTTACAAGGAACATGCAACTGGTAATTAGCAGAAGCAGGATCTGCATCTAATTTTGTCTGATTCCAAGATCCACTCTTAATTACTATACCATTCTGCCTCTAAATTTACCTCAACAAAAATGGTGAGGAGAGGTCAGGCATGGTGGTTCATGCTTGTAATCTCAGCACTTTGGGAGGCCAAGGTGAGAGGATATATTGGAACCAGGAGCGAGACCAGCCCTAGCAACATAGTGAGATCTCTACAAAAAGCAAAAAAAATTCGCTGGGCATGGTGGCGCTCGCATGTGGTCCCAGCTACTTAGGAAGCTGAAGTGCAGGATGGCTTGAGCCCAGCTCGAGGCTGCAGTGAGTTATGATCACATCACTACTCTCCAGCCTGGTTGGATAAAAATAAAGGTATATAGGGAAGCAGATTCTACAATTTCCTTCGGTTACACAGTCAGCTTTAACTGACCTGGTTTTAAAAAGTTCCTCCTTCTAACCAATAAATCCCACCCTCTATCCTGAGTCCACTTCCTCTTATTATGACTCTAGTGTAAAAGAGTAGTGTGGATGAACACACGCTACAATATGACTCTTTGTGCGATTTCACTCACTTCCACTCTTTCCAGTCTGCTGTGTGCTCTCCTTTTATACTTGCATTCAGTATAATAGCAGTTACCATTCACTGGTACCAATTCTGTGCCAGACACCACACATATACATACATTGGTCCCTCTTCCAAACTCTCCAGGATCCCAATTCATATATAACACTTTGAAGGACTTAGGTCTGATGGAGAGACCCCTTTTCCCACAATGGGGAAGCAGGAAATCTGGGACTGCAGATAATGACTCTGTGTTCTAGTAGTATTTCTCTTTTTGGGTCTTAGTTTCTATTATCTATGCCTATTCTGTGCCTCTTAGGAAGGCAGAGACACCAAAACTTCTTAATTACAAAGGCTAAGGGTCTTTGTACCCTTGCTAAGCTATCTCCAGGCACTTCTGCTGACAGCCAAGCCATCTCTTGCCCTTTCCTTAAACTACAGCTAGTAAAGCTATCCATTCACATTCTATGTGAACACATTCTAAATTCATTATGGGTACCTACTGTTTGCATGGGCATTGTGGAAGAGGAGAAGAAATCCAGTTCCTGTAGTCAAAAAGCTTCTAGTCTCTTTGGAAAAGCAAGATAGACAACTATAAAACTTCTAACTATGCAAGGTAATAATTCCATGCTGGGAAACAGGACGCATGTGAATATGTGATACATGGGAGCCCTTCCAAGGTCAATCATTCATTCTGTGAAAAGCTGAACCTTAATGGATTAGTTTTTTTCTTAGAATGAACTTTTGGCCGGGCGCGGTGGCTCAAGCCTGTAATCCCAGCACTTTGGGAGGCCGAGACGGGCGGATCACGAGGTCAGGAGATCGAGACCATCCT
>NW_012114611.1:2121716-2123860 GCF_000951035.1 Colobus angolensis palliatus | reverse complement strand
ATCTCCTGACCTCGTGATCCGCCCGTCTCGGCCTCCCAAAGTGCTGGGATTACAGGCTTGAGCCACCGCGCCCGGCCAGACATGTTTTTCAAACTCAAGTCCAATGGGCTATGATAATCCACTGTCTCATAACACTGTCCCATGTCCCAAGTCATGGCAAGTGAAGACACCTAACCCAACAAGAAGCCCAAGACAAAATGGCAGCAAAGACTGTTACTACCTACCTGATTGAGGACAGGGAAGGAGGCATGCAGCGACTAGATTCTGTCCTGTTGCACTGACCCAAGCAATCAGACTCTTGCAGCACATCTCCCAATAAAACTTTCATGCCATAGACCGGGGTGACCCAATCCAACAACAGCAGAGACAGGTTTTAGGTTACACTTCTCCCTCACTGGGATGGCCTTACTATTTCTTCTCACTCCTGATCACATACCACAATCCTCCACCTCCACCACCACATTCCTCTTGGCCTGGAAAGATGTAGACCCGCCTTAATGCAATCAACAAGGGAATTCCCCAAAAATAACAGCTACCACTTTGCTTATCAAGTGGCCCGTTTTAACAGGAACTCCACCTCCCCAACTCCCCCTCCTCCCCTCAAACGATTCGCGTAAGCCAGGGGGCTCCATTTTCTGTTCCGGGAATCCTGGTACTTCCTAAAGAAAGAAAGCGGATTGGAAGACACAAACTCAGGGCCAGTGACAAGATGCTCCCTCCTCCTGTGAGACCGCCCCCGCTCCGCCTGGGGAGGAAGGCCCCACCTCTCTTCTCCCAGGAAGATCAGATCCCCCTCCCCCTTCTCCTGCCTCCTCTCCACCTTCTCCCCACCTGCTGCCCTCTTCCCAACCTGCGGTTCCCTAGACTCCAAAGCGCAACCTCTATCAGAATAGCGCCCATGTGGTACACCAGCAGCCTGCCCTGTTGGCTAACCCCCAATCCCCCTACGCACCCCTGCCCTATGATGGGGGAGGGGGTGTAACCACAGCAAGGCTTCTCTCCGGTCTCCTATGCTAAGGTGGGGGAGGGAGAGAGAGTAGAAGAAAGCAGCATTCCCTAGCCCTTTAACAGAAAAGATACAAACAGCCATCACCGCCCCCGCATTACCTCTCCTCGGACGGTTTTCCTCCCCTTCAACAGCCCACCTCCTGCAGGCGACAACCTAACTGCAGCCCAGGTCGCCCCCTTGTGCGAGGCAGAGGACAAATCCGTGTGCGCCCCCCACCCCCACCCCAGCTCCGCGTCCTTCAAATGCGGGGGCAGGCGTAAAGCTGGCCAGACGCCCCCTCTCTGAGTTATCGGGTGGGAAGGATGCCACCGCCCCATGCCAAGCAGTGCCGGGCGGGACCCGTGAGGCGCTCTCTCTCCTCAGCCCTCACCCTGACCAAGCCTCTTCTCTACCGGGACCCGCCTTCCCTTCCCAGCCTCTCACCTGTTCCTGCTATCAGCTGCGCCGCTGCGGCCGCCGCCTCCGCCCTGCAGGTTCCGCTCCGCTCCCTCCGGCTCCCCAAGCCGACTTTAGCCCGGCTGCTGCCCTGGCCCGCTCCCCAGCTCCCTCTTTCCTTCCCTCCACCTAGCACCGGAAGCCGCGACGGCGACTGGAGCTGTGCGGCGTACCCCCACCCCCAGCCCGGGATACTTCCCACCTCCCCGATCGCGCGAGAGCTGCGCAGTAGCAAGCGGCAGTTCTCGCGAGACCCATCACCATGGCAGCGGCTGCAGCACAGGCAGCAGGGCGCTGGAGCTGGAGTCTGGGCGGAGGCCGGTGTAGGGGCTGTGGGCGGCGGAGGCGGGAGCCGGGAATGGGGATGAGACAGTGAGGACTGCGGTGAGAATCCCAAGCTCCTGGGTTGTGCCTGGAATTTAAGGACTGAGGCGGCAAGTTGGCTGCGTTGGAGACGGGCTGGGCTGAGGGGCCCAGGGGCTCCTCGGGCAAAGCCAGCATCGGGATATGGGTGAACGAACAGTCGTTTCTGTGGTCTGCCTTACCTAGGCAGACCATCTTTATTTCTTAATCTGGGCTAGCTGCAATCCCCTGAGATCCCTCACTGCACTATTGTTGTTGCTCACTATTCCTGAGACTAGATTACTCTGGGGTCTGAATCAAGAGATCCTTTCCCATAAGGAAGAGGAAGGAGAGTGAT
>NW_012114611.1:2115954-2116656 GCF_000951035.1 Colobus angolensis palliatus | reverse complement strand
TGTGCCACCATGCCCGGCCAAGTTTTTGTATTTTTAGTAGAGACAGGGTTTCACTGTGTTAGCCAGGATGGTCTCCATCTCCTGACCTCATGATCCACCCACCTCGGCCTCCCAAAGTGCTGGGATCATAGGCGTGAGCCACATCTCTGTGTTTTTTTAAGATGCAGGATCTCACTATGTTGCCCAGGCTGGAGTGCAGTGGCTATTCGCAGGAGCAATCATAGCACACTACAGTCTTGAATTCCTGGGTTCAAGTGATCCTCCTTCTCAGCCTCCTGAGCTGGGTCCCTTCTCAGCTGGGACTATAGACATGTGCCACTGTGCTGAGTAGTTCTGTCAGGTGTGTTTTTGTTGGTGGTTTTGTTTGTTTCTTTTTTCTTTTTTTTTTTTTTCTGTTTTTGAAACTGGGTCTTGGCCGGGTGGGGTAGCTCAAGCCTGTAATCCCAGCACTTTGGGAGGCCGAGGCAGGTGGATCACAAGGTCAGGAGATCGAGACCATCCTTGCTAACACGGTGAAACCCCATCTCTACTAAAAATACAAAAAATTAGGCAGGCGTGGTGGCGGGCGCTTGTAATCCCAGCTACTCGAGAAGCTGAGGCAGAAGAATGGCATGAACCGGGGAAGTGGAGCTTGCAGTGAGCCGAGATCGCGCCACTGAACTCCAGCCTGGGCAACAGAATGAGACTCCGTCTCAAAAAAAA
>NW_012114611.1:2097445-2115259 GCF_000951035.1 Colobus angolensis palliatus | reverse complement strand
CAGGCTGGTCTTGAACTCCTGACCTCAGGTGATCCACCCACCTTGGCCTCCCAAAGTGCTGGGATTACAGGTGTGAGCCACCATGCCCAGTCACCCAGCTAATTCTTATGCTATTTGTAGAGACAGGGTTTTGCCATGTTGCCCAGGCCAAACTCATGAGCTCAAGCAGTCCTATCTAGGCCTTCCAAAGTGTTGGGATTACAGGCATGAGCCACTGTGCCTAGCCCAGCTCTGTGTTTTTAAGGGCAAAAGACACCTCCAGTATTTTGTTGTTGTTGTTCATGTCAAATGGATAGCGTGCCAATGTAACAAGGTTTGAGGGTGGCACATCTCACATGTGTGTGAACACCCAGTCATTACGCTTATGAACTACAAAAGGATCTTCCTCCAGTATTATTACTTCTAGAGTGGGTTTTTTGATATTTCCATGTGATTACTCTTGCATTTCTTTCTCTAGAAATTTCTAGTAACATTCCACCAGGTTATCCCACCACACTGTCCACCAAAACTATGCTTTATAAAACCTCCCTAGTGCCCTTACCACATGCACATGCCTTGTAGAACTCGGACAAGGAGGTGGAACCTGTTGATATTCCTGCCCAGTGCTTCAGATCTTCTCAAAGTTGTATCCCCAGTGCAATAGAAGGATGGAAATGGTGACAGTCTAATGTAGTAAGCAGCAAGTACCAGGGTATGTTAGTCAGGACTGATTAATGGGACTAGAGAATCTCCTAGCACTTCTGTCCTTCACCTGTCTGGAGTCTGAAGAAGAAAGTGTCTGTTGCAGCATCAGAGTGGGCTGCCCATGGAGCAAACAGGAGCAGAGATAGGAGGAGGAGGAGTGCTGCCCAGCTGGCAATTAGCTGGCCACTGCATCTCCCCCCCGCCCCCGGCCCCGCACAACTTCCCAACCACTTGGTAAAGGCCAGCAGGAGTAGAACTCATCTAGAGCTGAAGAGGGACAAGAGGCCCGCCTTAACAGTTCATCAACCTTTCTCCCTCCCTCTGGCTGCCATTGGAGCTTAGTAAAAGCTGAAATTGTAGTCACCAACTCTGTGGGTTGCATACTCCAACCCTGTCACTGACCCCAGGCCTGGGTCTGAGCCCAGCACATGTGCTAGGAGCAGGGCTAGGGAGTGGTGAAGGGGTGTGTTGGCCTTGCTGACAAAATCCATTTGGAATTTGTCAAGGTTGTGGTTTGGGGCTTAAGTCTGCCACAGTGTGTATCTGATGAAAGAAGAGGGAATGCTAGAAAGGAAAGAAGAACCCAAAGTACAAAGGAAGGAAACAGGAAAAAGCAGAAATAATCATGCTGTGACTCTGTTAGAGATTCTCCTTTCTCATCCTGAGTGTGAGAAATTCTGATTATAAATATTCTTTATCATTATTCTCTTATATCCTATGCCCATTCTAAGTGCATCCCCTCTTCCTTCCACAAACACTAGGTTCAGTAAGTGCCTGAAGTAAGGATGGGATTTCTTCTGTCTCCATCAAATTTCCAAACCCAGAATTCTCAATGCTCAAGTGGAAATCCAGGACATAAAATTTGGCCATAAAGTTCTGCCCTAGAGCCCAGTGTGGTGACTGAAGCCTGTAAATCCCAACACTCTGAGAGGCTGAGGCTGGAAGATCACTTGAGTCAAGGAGTTCAGGGCTGCAGTGATCTTGCCACTGCATTCCAGCCTGAGTAACAGAGCAAGACACTGACTCTAAATTTAAAAAGAAGTACTGGCTGAACACATTGGCTCACACCTGTAATCCCAATACTTTGGGAGACCAAGGCAAGAGGATTGCTTGGGTCCAAGAGCTTGAGACCAGCCTGGGCAACACAGCAAGACTCTTATCTCTTAAAAACAAGACAAAAAACAAACAAAACTGTCCTATGGCCAGGCACAGTGGCTCACACCTGTAATCCCAGCACTTTAGGAGGCAGAGGAGGGCTGATAGCTTGAGTCCAGGAGTTCAAGACCAGCCTGAACGACATAGCAAAACCCTATCTCTACTAAAAATACAAACATTATCTGGGCCTAGTGGTGCACGCCTGTATTCCCAGCTACTCAGGAGGTTGAGGCAAGAGGATCGGTTGAGCCCAGGAGGTGGAGGTTGCAGTAAGCCAAGATCACACTACTGCACTCCAGCCTGGGTGACAGAGAGAGACCCTAAGACCCTGTCTCCAAAAAAAAAAAAAAAAGTACTGCCCTAACCTAATACTCCTCAATGTCCTCGCTACCTTGGTGCTACTCTCATTTCATCTGATTTTGGGGTAATTTGGATAGCAGAAGTGTCTGTTGTCTAGAGAAGTGGAGAGAACTATTTCTACATTCTCTGGCCAAAGAAACAACCTGTTAGAGTCAGCATCTGGCAGCCGCATAAAGCGTGCAGTCATTTGTGAAGTTCTAAATGTGTGATGCATATTCCTTTTCTGCATTGAATCTTAGAAAGATAACAGTTTAGGCCAGGCTTGGTGGTTGACGCCTGTAATCCCAGCACTTTGGGAGGCCAAGGCGGATGGATCACCTGAGGTCAGGAGTTTGAGACCAGCCTGGCCAACATGGCAAAACCCTGTCTCTACTAAACAATACAAAAATTAGCTGGGTGTGGTAGCCGGCACCTGTAATCCCAGCTACTCAGGAGGCTGAGAATCGCCTGAACCTGGGAGGCAGAAGCTGCAGTGAGCCGAGATTGAGCCATTACACTTAGCCTGGAAGACAGAGCAAGACACCATCTGAAAAAAAGAAAGAACGAAAGATAACAGTTTATTTATTTATTTATTTTTTGAGACGGAATCTCGCTCTGTCACCCAGGCTAGAGTGCAGTGGCGCGACCTTGGCTCACTGCAAGCTCCGCCTCCTGGGTTCACGCCATTCTCCTGCCTCAGCCTCCCGAGTAGCTGGGACCACAGGTGCCCCCCCACCACGCCCAGCTAATTTTTGTGTGTGTGTGTATTTTTAGTAGAGACAGGGTTTCACCATGTTAGCCAGGATGGTCTTGATCTCCTGACCTCGTGATCCACCTGCCTCGGCCTCCCAAAGTGCTGGGATTACAGGTGTAAGCCACTGTGCCCGGCCCGATAACAGTTTATTTTCAAAGATGTTGGGCTAGGGCCAGGCACAGTGGCTCATGCCTGTAATCCTAGAACTTTGGGAGACTGAGGCAGGTGGATCACCTGAGGTCAGGAGTTTGAGACCAGCCTGGCCAACACGGTGAAACACAATCTCTACTAAAAATAGAAAAATTAGCCAGGTGTGGTGGCATGCATCTGTATTCCCAGCTACTTGGGAGGCTGAGGCAGGAGAATCGCTTGAACCAGACAGGTGGAAATTGCAGTGAGCCAAGATTGCGTCATTGCACTCCAGCCTGGGCAACAAGAGTGAAACTCCATCTCAAAAATAAATAAATAAATAAAAATAAATCCTTTTCTGTTTAGTTGAGGTTATCTCTTAAAAGATAAAGGAATTATTTTACTAAGATGAAATACAAAAGAGCTCTAAATGAGGAAGGTCATGGGAAGCTGAGATGGGCAGATCGCTTAAGGTCAGGAGTTCAAGACCAGCCTGGGCAACATGGTGAAACCCTATCTCTACAAAAAATACACACACACAGACACACAAAATTAGCCAGGCGTGGTGGCGTGTGTCTGTAGTCCCAGATACTTAGGAGGCTGAGGTGGAAGGATTGCTTGAGCCCAAGAAGTGGAGTTTGCAGTGAGCCAAGATCACGTTACTGCACTCCAGCCAAGGCAACAGAGCAAGATCCTGTCTCAAAAAAATAATAATGAATAGGCCGGGCACAGTGGTTCATGCCTGTAATCCCAGCACTTTGGGAGGCGAAGGCATGTGGATCACTTGAGGCAAGGAGTTCGAGACCAGCCTGGCCAACCAACATGGCGAAAACCCATCTCTACTAAAAATACAAAACTTAGCCAGGTATGGTAATGCATACCTGTAATCTCAGCTACTCGGGAGACTAAGGCACAAGGATCGCTTGAACCCAGGAGGAGGAGGTTGCAGTGAGCCAAGATCGCACAATTGCACTCTATCCTGGGTAACAAAGTGAGACCCTGTCTCAATCAAATAAATAAGGACAAAAAAAAATGCGAATAATTCCATGAGAGAACATGGCTGGTTTTGCTAGTTTCCAGAGGGAAAAACCCCCATTTCAAGCATATAAATCTCTTTTATTCATTTTCCATCAGTCTTGCATCTATATCCCAAGTTCACTCCTTTGGAACCAGAGAAAAAAGTACCTGTTCTTTTGGGTCAAAGTTCAGTGTCGAGATACATTTAGGACAGAAAAACTCCAGAACGAAGGCAACCTCGTGGTCTAGAACAAGGGTCAATGAACTGCAGCTAGGGAACCAAATTTGGTCTTGCAGCCCCTTTCTGTGAATGAAGGGTTTGGGACATGGCCATGCTCATTCATTTATGTGTGGCCTATGGCTGCTGTTGATCTGTAACAGCAGAGTTGAGTAATTGTGGCAGAGTTGAATAGTTGGGACAAAGAGCACAAGTGTAATATATTTACTATCTAGCCCTTTACAGAAGAAAACAAAAAAAATTGCCAGCCCTTGTTCTAAGGGAGTGATCAAGGTGAAATCTGGAGCTGAGGCACATAGAGTGTCAATAGGGCCTACATCTGGAACTCTAGCCCTTCCCACCTAGGAGTCCTTCCTGGTTTTACAAAGGAAAAGTTGCCAACAAAGTGACTGAGATTCATTTCAAATCCTTTGTGGAACTCAGCAGGATATACATAAAGTCATTGAGTGTAGGAAGGTAGGAGAATTCACCTAGAAAAGAAGCTATGGACTGGGATCCCATGTGTGGGTACATACATCACCATCTGCATCCAGTCCAGTAACTTAATTTATTTTCATTTCAAACAGGAACCAAGAACAAGTCTCAGTACAATAAATTATCCATTCCCACCCTTCCTGCTGAAGAAGGAAAAAGAGGCTCCAAGAGTCATGGGAAAACCCCCTCCTTTGGAGGGTCTCCATTAACATCTAAATGGAAGGAGACAACTTCCCTAAGGGCCTGGACAGACAACTCTGAGGATTCAGGGGAGAGTGCCCCTCAGCACTCTGTCCCCTTCCCAAGAAAAACCTCTCTACCACTGTCTCCCATTATCCCACATGAGGGAGCCCAGGCTGCAGTAGAGGAGTTTGGGGATAGTACACATGAATGGGTGATCTCTTTCTAGATACAGATCTTATGGCTCCAAACAATGCCTGGGGTTATCCCTCAAGGGAGAGGAGTGGTGAAACTATAGGGAGTCCCCAGCCAAAAGGAGTATGAATCAGGGTTAAAGGGGCTCTGGAGTTGAGAAGTGGGAGGAGCAATACAGTGCATTTCATCTTAGACCATTCAGGTGTCGAAGGAGCAGAAGAAGGGTGGCAGCTTCCCCTCAAGACCCTCCAATTGTTGGGGAGAAGGCTACACATCCCAGAGTCCACCTGACCCCCACCACCCCTAAAGCTGTTTCCAGGTAGATACTTTAAGTTTCCAGGGACCAAGATTAACCTTGGAAGGAAATCAGGTCAAAGGGCTGAAAAGGTGCCCTTCTCACACAGTCCTCCTCCCCAGCCCCAAGGTGAGGCTGACCCTCACTTACTTACTTGTTACTTACACACATTCACCCACTCTGTAACCTTGCACTCATCACACAGCACATAGCAGCACCAGTGGAAGCGGCAATGGCAGCGCTCAACTCGTGTCTGCCGGAGCACGTTGTGCCCACGGCCACAGCACAGGCTGCCACAGCCATCCAACAGGTGGCTGGTCTTGTTGCAGGCCCGGCCCCTTGTCCCTGGGGAGCCCATAGTGGGGTCTCGCTCACAGAAGTCAGGAGACTTCTCAAAGTAGACCAGCTCTCCTGAGAGGCGACGGGGACGCAGACGGGGCTGGAAGGCTCCAGAATTGCGGTTGTGGGTATCGATGAAGATGGCCCGGCCCAGCCGCTCCCTCAACGCCGCCCCCACTGCCCGGAACTCTGGGGCCGCCCTCCAACATGTCTTGAACTGGCAGCTGCCTGACGTGCCATGACACTTGCATTTCCGCTTCAGGTTTTCAGTTACCACCTAGAGCATCAGGGGGAGAAGAGGTGAAGCGGAGGGCAGCAAATGGACAGAACACAGAGGCACAGCAGAGGGAAGGGAACAGAGAACACAGAGAGGGACAAATGGAGGCAAGAATAACATGGCATATCAGAATAGAAAGGACATTGCAGTTAACTAATAGCCAACTTCCTCATTTTATGATGACAGAATTGAGGCCAGAGTGGTGTGATTTGTCTGTCTTCCATCAACAGCTGGTAATAGAGCCAAGACTCAACTCTAGTTGTCCTGACACCCAATCCAGTGCTCTTTCCGTTGTAAGCACTTATAAAATTGGGAGTCTGGCCCACAGCACGCCTAAATTCTGTAGGGAAGGCAGCTGTAATACTAGCTACTATGTAGTGAGCCAAGGATGAGGCACTATGCTAGGTATACCATTTGCAAGATCAGTCTGTTTTTTTGTTTGTTTGTTTTTGTGTTTTGAGACGGAGCCTTGCTCTTGTCGCCCAGGCTGAAGTGCAGCCATCTCGGCTCACTGCAACCTCCGCTTCCCAGGTTCAAGCGATTCTCCTGCCTCAGCCTCCTGAGTAGCTGGGATTACAGGTGCCAGCCACCATGCCTGGCTAATTTCTGTCCTTTTTTTTTTCTTTTTTTTGAGATGGAGTCTCACTCTGTCGCCCAGGCTGGAGTGTAGTGGCACAATCTAGGCTCACTGCAACCTCCGCCTCCCGGGTTCAAGCGATTCTCCTGCTTCAGTCTCCCCAGTAGCTGGGACTACAGGCACATGCCACCATGCCCGGCTAATTTTTTGTATTTTTAATAGAGAGGAGGTTTCCTGTGTTAGCCAGGATGGTCTCGATCTCCTGACCTCGTGATCCGCACGTCTCAGCCTCCCAAAGTGCTGGGATTACAGGCGTGATCCACCGCACCCCACCTAATTTTTGTACTTTTAATAGAGATTGGGTTTCTCCACCTTGGCCAGGGTGGTCTCGAACTCTTGACCTCAGGTGATCTGCCCGCCTCAGCCTCCCAAAGTGCTGGGATTACAGGCATGAGCCACCGCGCCCGGCCCAGTCTGTTTTTATATATATAATTTTTAAAAATGTAGAGATAGGGTCTAACTACATTGCTCAGGCTGTTCTTAAACTCCTGGCCTCAAGCAATCCTCCCCCCTCAGCCTCCAAAAGTGCTGAAATTATACGCGTGAGCCACCACACTGGCCGGCTAACTCAGTCTTAATAACATTGTAAGGTAAGTATCATTAGGTTCTTTACAGATATAAAACTGAGGCTGGGTGACTTGCTGATGGTGTCAGTCACTCATCACACTTTATCCTATTATTCCCCTGTGCCTCTCAAATTCTAACCGGGCCTCAAAAGCTGGGGAGACCCAGGACAAGATGTGCACACATACCTGGCGCCCTACCCTGTTGTTGTGGATTCGCATTCGTGCCTGGATGTCCCGGGGAGCTTCCCTGGAATCCAAGAAATCCCGAGAGAACTTCTCTCCAAAGTCCATGTCATGGTTACAGCCACCCCATTCCCATGTGTCCTGGGGGCCAGGGCTGGAGCCTGAGCCAGGGCCAGGGCTGGGCAGAGAGTGGGGGAAACTCTTGCCTCGGGACAATGCCTGCAGCTGCAGCAGTTTGGCCCTCAGCCGATCCTGCTCACCACTGCCCTTCCAGCCACAGCCACAGCTCACCAGCTTGCCCAGGCTGCAGGCAGTGGCTACTGCGTGCATGACCCCAGCAGCCAGCATGGAGAAGGAAAAAGCACTTTCTCGGAAACCTGGGGATGAGAAGGTTGTGATGGTGGAGGTAAGGTTGACAGGCAGCTGAGAGTGTGGAGGCAGAAAGAAATAAACAGCCCCCCTCCAACTCCAGAAATTCCTAACTGAATCCTGACCCTGCCATTTACCAGCTGAGTGATTTGGAGGACAGTCATGGGACAAGGAAGGGTACAGAAAGCACAGAGCCTCAGCTTCTTCATTTCTAAAGGGAGGTGGGAGACAATGGGTCAAGATGATCTCTGAGGCCCATTCTCATTCTGTAAGTCTGTGATTTTCAGGTGTAGATGAAAGAGCTAGCCCAGAGGGAGAGACCCCTGGAGTTGGGAGATGACTAAGAGGGAGTCCCTGAGGTCTTTGAAGATGTGTACAACCGAGTTCTACATCTGAAAGCCTTAGAAATTCCCCCAACCCTGCAGGGAGCTTGGGTGAGGTGGCAGCAGAGCCTTTGTGGTTCTGTTTTTTGTTTTTTTTTCTTCACTTCAGGGTTAATCAGTCTTTTAACCAACCTACCTTCCACCACCCTAGCACCCCCAAAGCACTGGGATTACAGGCATGAGCCACCGCGGAGCTGCCCTTCCGCTTCCCAGGATGTAGTTTTATATTTGCCCTTCAAGACTGCCCTTTTTATGTTTATCCTAACCTGCTATTACCCTATAAAACACTGAGAGGAGGAGAGAGGTGGGGGAGTGATTTTCCCTAAGGCCCTCTTAAAAGGTTGGCTTCTTTGTTATGTTTTGGGGGTCACAGAAGCTCAGGATGCCAAGCCTTTCCCCGACTTAAATAAACATGCTCACCATTTAGGTGTCCAAGCCTTCCCCTACACCAGGCGCTGTGGGGAAGGAGGGGGACCCTCACTTCATTTTAGGCAGGGGCTCTCCGGAGCCCTGAGAAGATGAGAGACAGCATCCCCTTAGAGACCAGGCCTCTCCTACCCCAGGATTCAGGGCTCCTGGGCCAGCCTTCTGATCCCCTAACTCCAACCCTCCAGGGGTGAAGCTGTTTGCACAAGTCTTGGGAATTCCCCTGCAGATGGCAGCTGCCTATTAACCCCATAGTCCCCAGAGCACTGCCCCCATCTCTGGGCTGAGCCCCCATGGGTCTTTACACCTCAGGGAGTGAACTCCAGCAGGGAATGGGGAGAGGCAGCCATGCCTCCCAGACCAGGCCAGCAGTGACCTGTTCTCTGCCTCTCCAGCCGTTCTTCACCTGCTCAGGTGAGCAACACCTGGAGCCCCCACAGCACAGAGGAGGGGACTGGCTCCCCAGCTTCAAAGTCATCAGGGTCTTTGTTCCCAGCTTTGGCTCCTGGGAACCCCAGCAATTAGGGGAGCAGATTTAACCCTTAAACGGTTGGGGGCGTCACTCCACCCCCGCTGAGACACTGGGGACACCAGCCTGGGCTTGTCCAGCAAAGATGGGGGGGAGAAAATGGGGGAGGGAATAGGGGGCCGTTTGAAGCTTCCAGGACTGGGGGCATCTCTTGCTCACAGGTGCAACCCAGATTAAGCTGGGCGGAGGCAGGAAAGGGGGGCCCTAGGGTAGGAGAGCAGGGACCCAGCTGCCTCACTGGCAGTACGCAGGTGGAAGTTAGGCGCGCAGGGCCCCAGACGAGTGGCCAGACCTGGCTCAGAGCGGCTCTGAGGGGGGAGGGGGGGAATTCCAGGAGAGGCCCCTCCCGGAGCAGCGAACCCGTGCCTTCCCGCCTCCGCGCGCCTCGGTCAGCTCCCCACCCTCTAGCCTCGGCGGCAGCGCCTACCCGCCCAGCCAGGCTCACCGCGCTTGAGGATGGCGCTGTGGTGCGGCAGGCGACCACCGCCCTCGAGCGCTGAGCAGTTCCAGCGCCGGTCGCGCAGCTGGTGCTGGCACTCGTGGACCGCGATGTGCAGACCCTGAAGCGCCGACGCCGTCACGTCGGGGTTGCGCAGGCACAGGCCTAGCTGCCGCTTGCTCAGGCCGGACAGCGTCAAGCACACGGTGTTGGCCGTCAGCGGCGGCTCGCCAGGCAACTTCAGGCCCAGAATCTCATTGCTTAGAGCCCTGGGAACCAAGAAGGCGTCTGGGGTCTGCGGTCCAGATCCCTCCAAGTCTCCCCACCCCGGGTCGGTGCTTCTGGGGCCTGGGAGACAAGGCGAACTGCTCACCGACTGCACAACGCCAGGAACAGGAGACCCGCGAGGCCCGAGGGCGGAGGCCGCGGCCGGGGCTCCTCCAGCATGTCGAAGCCCGGAGGCTCCGGTGGGCAGATAGATCAGGACCTGCGGGACGGGAAGACTTGATGCGGGTTCAGGAATAGGGCGGCTCGCCTGGGGAACCAAGTGATGCCCTCCTTTGGGCTCCTAAACCACCGGTGCCACCCTACTGACCCTTCTCATTCCTCCTCAAACGAGAAGAATCACCTCTTGATTCCCAGAGTCCCTGAGGCTTGGAGGTCTTAAAGAAGAAGAGTCCAGGCGTTGTCCCAGCTCAGGACTCAAGCGAGCACCCCTGGAACCCTGCCCAATCAGACACAACGCCCAGCACACAGACACACACTCACATACAAACTCAGACACACAGACTCACAAACACTTACTCCACAACCTCGTCTACTGCTCCCTTTTCCAGGGCCCCACGACTAGCTTCCCCGCCCTCACAGGGCTAGGGAGAGGGATAGGGAGGAGGTTCCCCACCACCTAAGGGGGTGTCACCTCCAGGTGTCATCAAGGGCAAGCAGGCTCCATGAGAAAGGTCCCAGAATGAGTTCCCCACCCACACTGCCTCCTCCCTGAGCAGCAAGGAAAGAGGAGAGGCTCTACGTGCAGGAAAGATGGGGAGGCGAGCCTGGCTCCCTCCTAAAAGGGGCTGTGGCGCAGACTGAGTCGTCTTCCCTATCCCCCACCTTGCCTAACTACAAGCTCCCCTCCTCCATAGGCGCCCGTCTGGTCCTCACCCCTTGGCTCTCACATTCATTGCTTTCTGAATCTGGGGGCACTCCTTTATTCTGTCTTTATTGCTAGCAATATCTCTGGCTCTCTATGTGTCTCTGTGCTTCTGTGGGTGGATGCGAGTCTGTCTGTCTGACTACACACATGCCTATCTCTTCCCTGTGTGCACGTCCCTGCCCTCCCTGCTTTCCCAGGTCTAATTACCTCCAGTGGTTTGGGTGCGGGGTCCGAGACGGGCACGGTTGAGTTGCCTGGGCTTCACTAGTGCTGCTTAAACCGTGGGGAGACTGCGTTGGGTTCTGTCCCCTTGTCAGAGCCGCATTCTTCCAGGGCTGGGCCACTCCTCTTCACCGCTTCCCCAGCGCCGCCACGGCCGCGGGGAGGAAGGGACGGAGGAAGGGAGGGAGTGATCCAGAGAGCTAGCAAGCCTGCGACCAAAGGACTGGGGGCTCTGGCTTTGCTGGCGCGGAGCTCACGGTGGCTCTGCCGGGCTGACAGAGCTGCGGCCCCTCCCCGAGCCTGGGGCTTCCCCACCCTACTCTCCACTCCCAGCCTTGACCCGGCAAATGCAGCCGCTCCCCCTCCTCCCAGCGCGCGCGCGCGCGCGCGCGCGCACACACACACACACACACACACAACTCACACACCCTCTCCCCCGACGCCTGGGTTCAGGCTTGGCCCCACTGAAGAAGAAGGTGGCCAGAGTTCCTCTCACCTGCTCTGCGGTCGCCAAGGCTGCAGGGAGGGTGTAGTAACCTTCCTAGGGAGCCAGAAAGGGGACCAAAGTGGCCACATCTTTCATCACTTCTCTTTGAGTCAGTTTCTCCACCAAGATCAGGGTGGCTGGAAAGTGCCTTTGACAAGATGAGGATGGAGCCGGACAGTCTTTGGGCTTCTCGGTGTGGGACAGTCACACCCACAGCCTGAGCGCACCTGGGGTACTCAGAGCAGGCAGGAGAAGCACAGGTCTGGGCAGCTTGGTTCCCACCCACCTCCAAGCCCTGCGCCTGCCCCTTTGGAGGGGTCAGCTTTGGCCTCAGAGTTTGGCCCTAGCAGAGGTTCAGGTAGCACCAAAGATCATCAGCCTGCCGCGATGCTTCCTTGCCTGGCAGGGATGCTTGCCAACAGAGGTATTCTACCCTTCTCAGGATTCCCCCGGTCTGCACTTTGGGTGGCCTGGATTCCTGCTCCAAGCTGTAGACTTGCTTCTTGTGGGATGAGGAGGGCCTTGGGATCCAAAATTGAGCCAAGCCTAAGGGCAGCCGGGAAAGAGCCTGGTCTCGGGGTGCATAGGCAAAGGCAAACCGCCTTAGGAAGATCCAGTGGCAGCGAAGGGGTTAGGCGCCACCGTGCTCCCGCCTGACTCACCCTCGAAGCTCTAACCACTGCGGGCTATTTTTGCCAGAGAGGGGCCCCAGGCTTTCCAGCCGCCCCCCGCCCCTGCCAGACCGCAGCCCAAGGCACGGCTGGCCCCACGCGCCCCAGGCACATTGACTCAGACTGCCCCCAAGCAAGCAGAGGCACAGGGATGATACCCACAACCACAGTCACCTCTTTCTTGGTGGTGGCATTGCAGCTCTGCTGGGCAGCCAGCCTCCAGTCTGTGCTGCTGGAGGTCCTGCTCGTGCTGCAGGGGTCACTGTTGGATAGTGGGCACAGCAGTCTGAGACAGGAGATCAAGCGAACTTACACCTTTTGGGATATTTACAGATCACCTTTATGTGCCAGGTTGTGAGCAGTCTGGGGAGGTGAAAGTGCCATTGTCTCTGACACTGGACAGCCTGGACCTGGCTGCTTTTCTCTGATTCCCTACCTCTGGGATGGGGAAAAGGGAGCCCTAGAGTTCCTGACCCTCCTTCCCATTTAGAGGACAAGAGCCAAACTATGTGTGGTTTTGGAGGTCAACAGAATCTGCAAGTCCCATCTCATAGTTTTCATCCTTACACCTGGATTCGTGATCCCCGCCAGTGTCCTTATTCTTTTTCTTGCAGTCAGCCTGGGATTCCTGCCAGGTCCTTGGAAGAGGGGAATGAGGGTGCCTAAGCCTTTCTTCTCCATGGAGACCTCATGGACATTTGTATTTCTCCATTTGTCTCCTGGGTCCCCCTTAGGTTTGGGATTATTTTTTTGCCTTCTGATTCTACCCTTGTCAGGCTCCAGCATACAGTCAGGTGCCAAGAAGGGGCAAGGGACAGAACTACTACAATAGGTTTCAACTTCCTGGTAACCCTAGGTCTCCCCAAGCAGGACTGTTCCAAATCCATGGACCCAGAGTCCTGCTCCTTCTCTCTACTGAAGCCCAACTCTGGGACAAGAGGCCACAGGCCGGCAGACTGGGTGGCCTGAGCTGGCCCGCAGTGCCCTCAGCCCGACCGGCTGGCCTGAGCACTGACCCGCAGGCGGCTAGAGGGCGGTGGGACAGGCGGGGCCTGGAGAGGGTTGCGGGTGCACACCCATTGCCTAATACCCCAAGCACGCGGCCAGCTCTAAGAAAGGGGAGGGACGGGAACCAGGGAGACCTTGCCGTGGGTCGGGGCCAATGACAGGAGGGGGAAATTGGGGGGCTTTCATCACTGCAGGGAGGATCTAGGAACAAGCTGGTTCCCCTTCCCCTCGATGAGAAGAGTGGAGGGCTGCCCTTCCCATCCTAGGGATGGAGGGTGTAACAAGAGCAATGTGGGAAGAACACTGGGGCCCTGGAGGGCGGGGGTCAAAGAAAAGAGTGGGGGCCCCTGGAGATTGGGGGATGTCGAGCAACTGAGGCGGTGGCTAAAGCCTCGGAAGCCTCCTCCTCCTCCTCCCCCCATGTTTGCCTTGGCCCGGGGTCCCGGGTGACTCATCTGTTGCTGAGCCGCTGATAGGGGCGGCCAGGCCTGGGGAACCCAAATTATAGGCCCAGGAGGGATGGATGCGCCCGTGGCGGTGAGCTCAGCTGCGCTGCCCACCCTCTGCCTAATGCGCCTTCTGCTGCAGCACCGTAGGCCACCACCTGGAGGCACCAAAGGGTCTGCAGGCCGACTGTATACTGGACTCTCAGGAAGGCCCCACTTTCAGCAGTCTACCCCAACAAATCCATGGGATTACCTTAGACAGAATTTTTGTCCCCTTCTCTACTCAGGCCTAATGGATGGGCTCTGCCTTCCTAGCCCAACGGGGCAGTGCTGCCTGTGGGTGCTTCAAAGGAGGTTAGGCTCCTCTACCCACAAACTCTCAACCCTGGTGCCCTGCTTTCTCCCAGATCCCAAAGCCAAGGCAAAGCTCCTCTCCCCTCTAACATCTCACCTCTACCCCTATTCCAGGGGGGTGGTTTGCTACTGATTTTCAACTTCAAGCCTTTAAAGTCATCCATGGTCAAAACTGATACAGAGAAAAATGAAGCAGAGTAAAGGAGATTAGTAGTGGGATTCTATTTTATAAAGGGGGAGGGAAAACAAACTGAGGGAACAAATGCATGGAGAGATCTGAGGAAGAGCATTTTAGAAGACAGAAAAGCAGGTGCACAGACCCTTAGAAAGGAGCATGCTTGGTTCAAAGGATTAGAAAAGAGGCCAGCGGGGCTGGTGAGGAGGAATTCACAAGGAAGAGAGTGGTAGGCAGTGAAGCTGGAGGGTGAGGAAGGAGGCCCCTGTAAAGATTTTGGCCTTTACTTTGAATGAGATGGGGACTCATTGGAAAATTTTGAGCAGACAAATGAATTAATCAGACTTCTGTTTTAGGAAAGATGGCTTTGGGCTGGGTGCAGTGGCTCATGCCTGTAATCCCAGCACTTTGGGAGGCCGAGGTGGGCAGATCATGAGGTCAGTAGTTCGAGACTAGCCTGGCCAATATGGTGAAACCCCGTCTCTACAAAAAATACAAAAATTAGCTGGGAGTGTTGGTGGGCACCTGTAATCCCAGCTACTCAGTATGCTGAGGCAGGAGAATTGCTTGAAACCAGAAGGCGGAGGTTGCAGTGAGCTGAGATCGTACCACTGCACTCCAGTCTGCACAACAAGAGCAAAACTCCATCTCAAAAAACAAAAAAAAAAAAAAGAAAAGAAAAGAAAAGATATTGGCTCTAGTAATTAAATCAACCCTTTTGATTTTTGCAGTAAAATGGAGCACTGAAATGGAGCAGTCTTGGGCAGTAACATGGGGTCTAATGAAGTTTTTGGGTTTTTCAGATGGGTACTATGGCAGCATGTCTACATGCTTATGTGTATGTTCCAGGAGAGAGGTAAGTGGATGATGCAGGAAAGAAAGAGGGGACAGTTGATATCATGATTATTTGATCTAAATAGAAATTTGGGTGCTTGTTTTGGCAGCACATATACTAAAATTGGAATGATACAGAGATTAGCATGGCCCCTGCGCAAGGATGACATGCAAATTTGTGAAGCATTTCATATTTTAAAAAAGAAAAGAAAAAGAAATGTGAGCCAGGTCATAACAAATGTGACCCAGATCTAGGGGTCTTACCGTCTTCTCCCCTACTTCTGGTGGGTGGAATGTTGGGAACAAAGCACAGTGGCTCCTTTCCTCTCTTCCCACCTCTGCTTGACACCAGTGGTCAAAGACAGGGCTTCCATATCTTCCAGCCAGCCTCCCACCCTCAAGGTGTTTTATCAATCCACCAGGCCAAAAGATGTGACCCAGGCCCCAGTGGGAAGAAACTCATAAGGGATAAAGGACAGGCTCCCCATGGGACATTGTCCATTTACTTGAGTCATCTATGCTGAGTCCTCTCTGCAGAGACTACTGGCTTTTGGATCTATGGAGGACGCTGGACCACTACACCTTTTCCCTCAGGGGTGGATCCTTGGAAGGGCCAGATATACTAGGCTGGGCAAAGGGGAAGAAAAAATGGAAAGAAGGACATTTCTTTATAAAATAACTTCCATCAGGCTTCATTTGGGTTAACACACATCTCATTTAAAACACAAGTGCCCAGGAATATTAATGAAACTTACCTGAAATTTATTCCTAAGAGTGACTTCCCTGCCTTGGAAGAGAATCCTATCATTTCTGGGACTTGAGACTCTAGGTTCAGGCCTGGGGAAATTTCTCAGTCAGAAGGCATCCTAAAAGACAAGAGAGATGAAAAAAAATGAGAGCTAGAACTCAAAAGGGAGGCAGGAAGGCCCTAAAAATTATTTTAACCTATCAATTTTGAGAAGGGTTCCCAGCCTGCAATTGCTGCACACTGACAAGCAGCTGGTAAGGTCGAAAGAGCATAGGCTTTGAGTCAAATTGGTCTGGGTTTTAACCTGGCTCTACCATTGATTCATTTATTAGATGTGGACCTTGGACAACTGCCTGATCTATTTTTAATTCTGCAAAATGGGGAGAGAGAAGAGATGTAAAGATCTTCCCTCCTTCCAGGGGCCATCTGTGTGTGGTGGTGGGGCATGATAACCAGGCTGGCAGTGCCCCCTATTCGCCATATAGGGAAAAGCAGCCACTTCTTCTTCTTCCTTTTTTTTTTTTTTTTTTTTTGAGATGGAGTCTTGCTCTGTAGCCCAGACTGGAGTGTAATGGTGTGATCTCGGCTCACTGCAATCTCTTCCTCCCGGGTTCAAGCCATTCTCCTGCCTCAGCCTCCCGAGTAGCTGGGACTACAGGTGCACACCACCACACCCAGCTACTTTTTGTATTTTTATTAGAGATGAGATTTCACTATGTTGAAATCTCAACTTTCACTATGTTGAAATCCTGAAAGACAGGATGGTCTCGATCTCCTGACCTTGGCCTCCCAAAGTGCTGGGATTACAGGTGTGAGCCGCAGCACCCAGCCTGTCACTTCTTCAATAGGAGGTCAAAGTGGCCTTGAAGCTGAGTAGTAGTCCCTGGGAGAGAAGAGAAAAATGTACAATGGATGAGATGGTCACAGGCACTCTGGGTATCCCAGTGTGGTGGGAACCAGAGCTTTGGGGGAAGACAGAAACGTGGCAGAAAAATCCAAAGAGAAGCAAACACATGGAGACACAAGTTTCCTAATCTAGGTTCAATGCAGCCAGCCACAACCCTTGTCTTCCCAGTCCTCTCCGTCACCATGCATACATTGGACATCCATACCACTTCCCATCCTTTCTGAGCCTAGGCCTCAGAGACTTAGCCACTCCAGGCTGGGTTCACCTCGGTACCATCTTGGTTGTAGGCTCGGCTCTCTCTCCCAATGACATGCACTGGTTGACACATACCACAGTGTGACACACCATAGGATGCCACGAGGTACAAAGGGCAACAGAATGACGCATACACACATATTTAATCATCCCATGCACACGCTCATCCACCCACTCCACACACAATCCAGACACTCTGCATCCCTCAATCATGCTTCTGAGTCTCCTGTGGACCCTCATCACCTCCTTCCTGACACACTGCCCCAGGCAGTGACTGTGACAAGGTGACTCCATGACCCTTTCTGACTTGAGCGAAATTCCAAAATTCTTTGGAAAGTTCCCTCACATCCTTCGCCAGAACAAGGGGTTTCTGCACGTACCAACACACAAGAGGGTGCACCCTCAGAACACAGCACATTCTCACTCCCACCCATATTCACGTTGTCCCACTTCACACACACACACACACACACACAGCCACTTGTCCACTCCTTCTGGCCTACATGAGCAAACTGCCTGCTGCTTCAGGTTTCTCTCCACCGCTAGGCTCCCTTTGGTCAGCTCACCCCCACAACTCATCCCCGGGATTTCCCTGACCACAGCCGCCCTCACGCCCCCGTCTCCCCCTTTTCCTTCTCTGTCCAGCCATCGGGGGTTCCTGGGCGGTTAAGCGTCTCCCCGGAGTCGCTGCCCAGAACCACAGCTTTCTTTCCGACAGTCAGGACGGGGGAGAGAGGGGACGTCGGAGGGGCCCGGGGTGACGTCGAGGGGACAACCCCACCGCGGGTGGCGAGGCGGGCTGGGCCCCTGGCGGGCTCTCCCTGCAGCACACTCTCCCCGCGCCCCCTGGCGGATGCTAGTCCCCGACGGGCTCCGGACGCTCAGCTGAGTGAGGCGAGCGCGCGTGGGAGGGTGTCCCAAGGGGAGGGGTCCGCGGCCAGTGCAG
>NW_012114611.1:2077413-2097180 GCF_000951035.1 Colobus angolensis palliatus | reverse complement strand
CCCGCCGTGGCCGCCTCAGCCCACCAGCCGGGACCGCGAGCCATGCTGTCCGCCGCCCGCCCCCAGGGTTGTTAAAGCCAGACTGCGAACTCTCGCCACTGCCGCCACCGCCGCGTCCCGTCCCATCGTCGCGGGCAACAGCCAAAGTCGCCGCAACTGCAGAACAGAGCGGGCAAAGCCAGGCAGGCCATGGGGCTCTGGGCGCTGTTGCCTGGCTGGGTTTCTGCTACGCTGCTACTGGCGCTGGCCGCTCTGCCCGCAGCCCTGGCTGCCAACAGCAGTGGCCGATGGTGGTAAGTGAGCTGGTGCGGGGTCGCCACTTGTCCCGCGGCACAGAGCCAGGGGCCAACCCTACCCAGCTCCCACGCTCTGGGATCCGTCTGCCGACAGGCTCCCTCCCCGCTCTGACTTCCCTCCGCGACACCGAAGGGCGATCTGGCATGGAGCTGCCCCAGACTCCAGCTCTGTAGAAGTGGGGTGAATGATCCGCCCGCCCGCGGAGGCCTAAGATACCCCAGGCAGGGAGCCCACTCTCATCTAGCACCGCCCTTCCCCTTTGAGCGCCAACTCCAGCCTCACGGTCGTGGCCTCACCACAGGTTTCCCCACCTCGGGAAGTGAAGGGCCAGGCGTTCGCCTAGAAAGGAGGGGAGAAGAGGGTGGGACTCCTAAGCATTTCACGCCTTGGGTGGGCAAAAACTGCAGGCCATGATTATCTCGCTCAGGCTGACCGGAAGAGGCTCGGAGATCCGAGGTAGACTCTCGGTCTCCGGGTACCTCTTCTGTCCAGTCTCCGGACCTAGGGCTCAGGCGAGCAGCCCTGGGACTACTGGGGACACACAAGTCTGGACGCCCAGTTCTTTCAAATTAGTGAGTCTGGGAGCGGGGGGTTATTAGGGTATTCTTAATCTCCCGCCACTCTCTCCAGCCACATACCCCCAGGAAGAGGACCGGGTGGCACAGTTTTTATGGTTAGGGTGCGGATCCCCTTCCTGAGCCTGAGCTATCATACGTCCTACCAGGGGTATTGTGAACGTAGCCTCCTCCACGAACCTGCTGACGGACTCCAAGAGTCTGCAACTGGTACTCGAGCCCAGTCTGCAGCTGTTGAGCCGCAAACAGCGGCGTCTGATACGCCAAAATCCGGGGATCCTGCACAGCGTGAGTGGGGGGCTGCAGAGTGCCGTGCGCGAGTGCAAGTGGCAGTTCCGGAATCGCCGCTGGAACTGTCCCACTGCTCCAGGGCCCCACCTCTTCGGCAAGATCGTCAACCGAGGTGGGTGCCCAGGAAAGCGACGCTTCCGGGAGCAGGGGAAACGCCGGGTCACCCCCAGGGCATGGGCGGGCGAGTTCAGAGAAGGTGTCCTGGGCGCCTGGAGGGTCACACGATCAACCCGCCAAGTGCCTGGTGCCCAGCGCCAGCTCGGGGCCAGACTTCTAACAGCCGTGCACCCTGGAAACGAAGCTTAACTTTTCTGAGCTACTGCCCCAGATAAAGTTTCAGGTCGCGGACGCCGGCTGACCGCCGCTTTCCCCCAGCCTCTCTCAAAAGCGCCTGGGAAGCTGCTCTCTGCAGGCGTGTGTCTTGCCTCTCGCCTAGCAAGACTTGCATCGCCAACATGGGCCGAAACTTTTGGGCTGCGAAGAAGTCTTAGGGATGTATGGTTCTTCTGCTCCCCTCTCTTTGGTTTTTCTCTCTGGGGCTGCTCCACTTCCGCTATCGAGCCAAAATGCGCCCTGGAACCTCCCAGTAAGGTGTGATGACGCCCGTGGACGTGGCTGCGTGCCCACGCACCTGCTTTCTCTACTAGCCCTAGAGACCAGCTTTCCAGCACTGCCGGCCTTGGCTCTCAGGACTCTAAGTGCGGAGTCGGGGGTGGGATTCCGGTCCCAAGCCCTTCACTGAGGGTGCTGGCCGCGCTCCGCGTACACCCTCGCCGATCCGCGCTCCCTTCTCCCACAGGCTGTCGAGAAACGGCGTTTATCTTCGCTATCACCTCCGCCGGGGTCACCCATTCGGTGGCGCGCTCCTGCTCAGAGGGTTCCATCGAATCCTGCACGTGTGATTACCGGCGGCGCGGCCCCGGGGGCCCCGACTGGCACTGGGGGGGCTGCAGCGACAACATTGACTTCGGCCGCCTCTTCGGCCGGGAGTTCGTGGACTCCGGGGAGAAGGGGCGGGACCTGCGCTTCCTCATGAACCTTCACAACAACGAGGCTGGCCGTACGGTGAGCTTTGAGAGGCTCCGCACCCTAAGCGGAGCGGCAGCGGCCAACCTCGGGCTGGGGAAGAGACGGTCGGTGAGATAAGGCAAGGGGCACCAGGAGAGGGCGTCCTGGGAGAGCTGGAGGCTTGGAACGAAGCGGGAGAATAGAGGAGACAGTGGCTGAGGGCAAAGGGATGCCTGGCCCGCGGGCAGGTAGAAGAGGTTACAAATCAAGCACAGTCTCTTCACTATACAGATTTGAAAAACAAGCCTGAGAGGACGAGACTGACCCGCCGCGGCGGAGCAGGGTTGGGCAGGGTTTCCAAATCTCAGCGCAACATTTCGCGCCTCCCTTCCCCTGGGCTCAGCTAGGCCTGGGCCTTTGCTGAGGTCCGGCCCCCGTGGCGTCCGGGAGGGGGCAGTGTCTGGGAGGGTGACTCTGGCCGGGTGCCCTGGGACACTCTTTCTTCCCCTCTCCCCGCAGACCGTATTCTCCGAGATGCGCCAGGAGTGCAAGTGCCACGGGATGTCCGGTTCCTGCACGGTGCGCACGTGCTGGATGCGGCTGCCCACGCTGCGCGCCGTGGGCGATGTGCTGCGCGACCGCTTCGACGGCGCCTCGCGCGTCCTCTACGGCAACCGCGGCAGCAACCGTGCTTCGCGGGCGGAGCTGCTGCGCCTGGAGCCGGAAGACCCGGCCCACAAACCGCCCTCCCCCCACGACCTCGTGTACTTCGAGAAATCGCCCAACTTCTGCACGTACAGCGGACGCCTGGGTACAGCGGGCACGGCAGGGCGCGCCTGTAACAGCTCGTCGCCCGCGCTGGACGGCTGCGAGCTGCTCTGCTGCGGCAGGGGCCACCGCACGCGCACGCAGCGCGTCACCGAGCGCTGCAACTGCACCTTCCACTGGTGCTGCCACGTCAGCTGCCGCAACTGCACGCACACGCGCGTACTGCACGAGTGTCTGTGAGGCTCTGCGCGGACTTGCCCCCGGGAACGCTCTCCGCGAGCCCGCCCCCAAACAGACTCGCTGGCACTCAAGACCCGGTTATTCGCCCACCCGAGTACCTCCAGTCACACTCCCTGCGGTTCATACGTATCCCATCTCTCCCACTTCCTCCTACCTGGGGACTCCTCAAACCACTTGCCTGGGGCGGCATGAACCCTCTTGCCATCCTGATGGACCTGCCCCGGACCTACCTCCCTCCCTCTCCGCGGGAGACCCCTTGTTGCACTGCCCCCTGCTTGGTCAGGAGGTGGGAGAAGGATGAGTCCCCTCTGCCATGTGGTCAGCTCCTGACGGTGTCACTCTACCTGCTCCATCGCGCCAGTGACCTCTCTGCCTCTCTTCCTCCCCTTTGTCCTGCGTTTTCTCTGGGTCCTCCGAGGCCCCTTCCTATTCTCCTGCCACGGGTGCAGACCCTGAACCCACACCTGGGCATCAGGGCCTTTCTCCTCCCCACCTGCCGCTGAAGCAGGAGGTTCCAGTGCAAAAGGGCAGCTGTGATGATGTGGAAATGAGGTTGCGGGAACCAGCAGAAATGCCCCCATTCTCCCAGTCTCTGTCCTGGAGCCATTGAACAGCTGTGAGCCATGCCTCCCTGGGCCACCTCCTACCCCTTCCTGTCCTGCCTCCTCATCAGTGTGTAAATAATTTGCACTGAAACGTGGATACAGAGCCACGAGTTTGGATATTGTAAATAAAACTATTTATTTTGCTGGGTCCCAGCCTGGTTTGCAAAGAACACCTCCAACCCAACCCTATCCCTCTCCACTATTCCATCCTTTCTCCCTGCAGCCTTTTATGGTCCCTCTTCTCTCTTCAGTTTCTCAAAGATGCGTTTGCCTCCTGGAATCAGTATTTCCTTCCATTGTAGCTATTAGTGGCTCCTCGCCCCCACCAATGTAGCATCTTCCTCTGCAGAATAAAATCTCTATTTTTATCGATGGCTTGGTGGCTTTTCCTTGAATCCAGAACACAGCCTTGTTTGTGGTGTCCCCTATCCTCTCCTTTTACCACTCCCAGGCTTGGAAGCTTACCTCTCTCAAACAAATAGAATATGCTGTTGAGGGACTGGTTTCCTAACCTTGCCAGAGGACCCTGAGATTCTGACCCTTGGATGACCCTAACGAGGCCACTGGGAATCCAGCTCTCCTGAGAGAGGAACCTGGTCAGTAGCCAAACAACCCTGCAGGATTCTTCTTCCTCGTGGAACAGCAACTGGCTGTGTGATATGGACAAGTGCATATACTCGGTGAATGGGGGTTAAACAACCCCAGTGTTTGCTTTTCCTGCCTGGAACAGCTGTTGAGAAAATAGCTGCTATTGAATGACAACTGTGACCATCTTCCAAAAAGTAGGAAGGGAAACTAAAGCAGAAAGGGTGCTGCTGCCCCTGATGTAGAGCTACTGGTCCCTGAAGCTTGGCTTCTTCAGCTGTGGTCAGGGCACTGGACAAGGGTGAAGCCCTTCCACCAGCAGAAAAGTAAATACTAGCCTGGGGCAGTGGCTCATGCCTGTAATCCCAACACTTTGGGAGACCGAGGAGGGTAGATTGATTCAGCCCAGGAGTTTGAGACCAGCTTGGGCCACTTAGGGAGACCCCATCTCTACAAAAAATATATATACATATGTATATATATATGTGTGTGTGTGTGTGTGTGTGTGTGTGTATAGAGAGAGACTATTAGGTATATATATAATACCTTATTAGGACCCCCGCTCCCAATCTTGGGCTCAGGGGGATCCAGATAATAGGTAAAGAGCCTGGTGCTGGACCCAGAAGCTCAGAGATGCTGGTGGGAGAGAAGGGAGCAGGTAGGCTAGAATCCAAATGCAGGCTAGGCTTAAATCAATGTAACCAAAGTAAACCCTAATGTGGTCCATAACCAAACCACAAAGCTAGCCATTCCCATAAAGAGCCAGAATGAGGATTTTGTTACTAACACCAATGTGATACCTCTGTGTTCACATTCGCCAGAGTCAGAGGGAGTTCTAATCCTACCCACGGCCCTAAACCTATCTCTAACTCTAATCCTCTTCCTGTCCCTAGGTCTAGGTTGAACCTTAGCCTTAACCCTAACTTCAGACAAACACTATCCCCTTCTAAGCTCTAATGTCTGTCCCTAATCCTAACCCCTCCCCACAGGGGAGGATCAGAAGGGCAAGGGGAGCTGTGAAACACCCCACTTATCCCCTAAGAGCAACAACTGCTCCCAGTCAGCTTGAGAATTTCCCCTTCTCCCCTATTCCCTTCTCTCCTATTCAGGCCTCTTCTGCTGTTGGTGCCTCCCACCTTTCCCTGGATGTGTGACCTGCTGTGGGCCTTTGGGATATGTGTAGGGGTAAGGGAATGGAGCCAGGAACTGCTCAATCCTGCAATGACATCCCTTTCCCTTTCTTTCCACCTGCCAAGCTAGCACCATCTCAGCTCTGATTCCTCACCTTAGGGGGAGAAATAAAAACCTCTTGATCCTGGGGAAGAGGCACCTGAAAAGCTTTGGGTTTCCATAAGGAGCACCCTGCAGAGAATGCCCAGTCTATAAGCCAAAGAGCTATTAAATCTCTCAACGCCCCATATAAGAAGTTAATAGGCTGCCAGAGGTGGGAGGCGGGGCTTGGGCCCCTGCTGGACAGTGCCCAGAGTTGGGGCAAAGCAGCAGGGTAGAGTCAAAGTGTTGGCAGCTGTCTCCAACTACTCTCACCTAAATTCAAACTCCAAGAATTGGAGTCAGTATCAGCTTTCAGACTTGGAAGCTGGGGCACTCTGAACCAGGTTGACAAACAGGAGCTGGAGGAAGAGCAAGGGAAAGTGGTGAATTCTTTTCTGCCCCTACCCAGACTTTCAACAAATCTTGTACTTTCTCAGACTCAGTTGCCTTGCCTATCAAACAGGGATGGTTATTGTTACTTAACCTTTCAGGGAGGTGATGAGGTTCAGAAGAGATGATGTACCCGAAAGCCTGGGTCATCTGAATACTCACTGACACCTCTTCTATACCAGGCATCTGCCAAATGCTGGCAATACAATGATTCATAAACCACAGTGCCTGCTTGGAGGAGGTTGACAGTCTGGTCAGGGGATCAAGCACATCCACAGATATGATTAGTATAGTGGAGGGAGTGCAATGAAGGCTCAATGAAGTGTAAAGCCCTCTGCACATTAATGAAGTTTAAGGGCAGACTCCCATACTCAAGCCCTCGGCATGGAGGCCCTTCTCTTCCAAGGGCTGGAATTTCAAAGGTGATGGTGTTGGAAAGTGCAGAATGAGGCTGGGCCCTCAATGGGCACTAATAAAACACACACACACACACACAAAGCAAGTAAAAGGGCGGAGGGTTCTGCAAAGCACTGTATAGAAGCTAATCATTTTGTTATTGTGATCATCTGTGCTGTCCTCAGACAGGGCTGGAGCAGGTATATCCTGGGGAGAAGAACAGTTGTGCCTAGAAAGAAGACTCACAAAGGTCTCAGGGGCCACAGTGGGCTCAGGGTGGTGGCCACAGGATGGTGACATCAGGACTGTGCCTGATGCGCCACCTCTCACCACCTCTGATCTTCAGGTACCAGGACCCTGGATACAGGTTGGCCTGAGCAAGTGAGAGAAAGACTAGTCCTGAAATATCCTGGGGGGAGTGGAAAAGCTGAGAAGAAAGGCAGGCTGTGCACAGTCCCCAGGGGGTCAGCGAGCCAGCGCCACACACACCCTGCCACACGCACCCTGGAAAAACCCTGTCAGTGGGGCTGCAAATACCCTAGGGTCCAGCCTCCCCCAAAGCCTCCCCCCTCGCCCCAGGCTGGCTCAGTCCTCCTCTCCAGCGCAGAGGGAGAAAAATAACAAAATGAGGAGAAAATAAGCTGTTTGGCTGTGGTGTGAGCAGGAATATCCATGCAGGGCTGCCCACCACTCACCCTTACTCACTCTTTCCACACCCAGCCGGGGCGCCCAGCATGAGACAGACCACCCCCCTGCCCCCTCCCCCGTCTGGTCTAAAAGCAGACGCTGGTGAGCGAGCAGCAGGTTATAAATATGCCCAGGGAACTGCCGCCAACTCGCTCCCTTGTCATCCCCTGGGAGGGGCAGGGTGGGGTGGCTCCCAGGGAGGAGCCAGGGCTGCCCCGTTCCCTGAGGCCCAGGAGGAAGTGGGGCTTCCTAGAGGCTACCATATTTTCCCCCCTTTTCAAGGTGAAGGAACCACTGCCACTCCATTTTCTCTGAACGTTTGCTTATCTCTTCAGAGATGGGGTCCCTACCCTCCCTGGGCCCTGGCTGAAAGCTCAGAATGAAAGGGCCCAAAGCACTCTGTGTCATGGCGCAGCTGGATGCTACTTCTCTTCTTCACATGCATTTACTCTCAGCAAAACGGAAGTTCATTCATTCATTCGACAAGCATTAACTGAAAGCCAACTGAATGCCAGACCCTGTGCACAGGCACACCTGTATGCACAGTGTCTGCATACACAGGTGCAAGCACACACAACCACCCCTACTCCATGTGCTCACATCACTTCCAGCCCCCACTAAGGACTTCCTGGCTTCAACTTGGCAGCCTCATCAGGAAAGCAAAGCTTCAGGCTCCTGGTTGTGCCTCAGAATAGGTTATGGGGCATGGGGCCGGGAGGTGACTGAGAACAGGGCCCCCAAAGACTTCTGCTTCCACTACTTCCCTTGTAAATGAAGGAGTCCTTTCTCCCCTTCCTGCGCAATCATCCTCCCTAAGTAGGTGCCATGTGATGAAGAAAGAGCCATTTTTGGGATGCTGAGGGTACCTGTCCAGGCTGCCGGAGCCTCCCGCCTCCCAGCCACTTGCCAAGTAGGTGCCAAGCTGGGTCAAGAGGGGGCACTTCCACCCTATGAAGCTCCCAGCTCTCCTCCCCCAGGGCTGAACCCCTCCCTTTTCCCTCCTCCCTATTAATCCTCGGAAGTTAAGGGGCCGTCCCTGGCGGCCCCTCAGCCCTATTGTGGCCCCTCGTCCTCCTCGGCTGGCGTCTAATTAACTCCTCCTGCCCCTGGTTTTGTGTGCCCCCCTTACCCCACCTTGTCGGCCCCGCCCCTATGCTCGACCAGCTCCCCCCCACGGACATTCCAGCCAGGCTGGGCCAGTGTGCCAGGGCAACCAGGGCCGAACCGAGGCCTAATCCTCCCGCCGCCTGGCCCGGCTTGGGGAGCCCCACTCACCTCCCCGCTCTCTGGGGGCTGCCCGGCTCTGCTGTGGCGGAGACACACAATCGGGACAAAGGCACAGCCCCCAGGGGGCTAACTCAGCCTTCACGCCCAGGTTGTGCGGCATTTGGGGAGTTTAATGAATTGTCCATCACGCCTTTCAGGGCCCGCCCGTCAGCCTGGATTAATCTTCGGAGCCCTGGTGGGGTAGGAGACACTAAGCCTGTATTTATTACTCTCCCATTGTCACTAATTGAGGTAATTATCTGTGACTCTGGCCTGGCCAACAATGAGGCATTCACTCCTGGGACCTCGATGGGCCTGGCTCCCACTCTGGGCACCAGCCCTCCCTCCCCTCCTCTTCCAAACCCGCCAAGGGCTACGATGGGCCCTGGAGCATGTTGGGAAAGTGGACAGTGTCCCACAATGCTTCACCTCCCCACCAGCGTCTCCCACAGCCATCACTACAGAGCTGTCTCCTGGTCCCCCCAAAGAAGGTGAGAAAAGAAGGCAGCCTCTGTCAGGGGATGGATTTGGCTGGCAGAGCCCCAGGCCAGAGAGGGACCTGTTTCTGAGGACTTTGGTTTTCTGGACTCTCCAACTCCTCATCTCCAGATGCGTGATGCCAGGGTCTCACGGGGTGCTTTTGCAGATCTATCCTCATGTCCCTATAGCCTCCAGGGTGTTAGGAGGTCCTAGCTTGTACCAGGCCTACTCTGGGAAGGTCCCTAAACCTACCAGGGCTGGCAGAGGGGCTGTGGATGTGTTGGGAGAGGCTGAGAGAGACAGCAGGAAAGGGCCTGTCAGGTGAAGAGCAAAAGGAGGCACGTCAAGAAGGAGCAGTCAAAAGTCACAGCATTCCCAGGGGTCACACTAAATGTGGCCATGCAGCAACCTCGGCGAGAAACTTGGATTTGGAGGGGCAAGAGTTCCAAAGAGCGTATTTCACATGGAGACAGCTTTCTGGGTCAAGGTGGTTGGCCCTGGGGAGCAGGTGTGTGTGTAAAAGAAAGACAGAGAGAGAGATAAGAAAAGAAGATTTAGGCAGAACTAATTGTGAGCTCCTTGAGGGCAGGAACTATGTCTTTGTGTCTTGGTCACTGTTGCTTTTATGAGAGCTTAACATTGTACCTTGCACGTAATAGGCACTGTCAAATGAATGGATGAATATAGATGAAGCCGGTACTCGCTTTAAAACTGGGATTTGTGAGCTATTCTCTTCCACAGCTGCACTCAGGCTCCTCATTCTCTCAGGACTTGCTGGAAGGAAATGTCTAGGCCATCCCTGGACCTTCAGGGGTGGGCACTTCACCAGCTGTAACACGACAGATCCTGGCCGAACTCAGAGCGGCAGTTGGGATAGCGCCTCCTTGTGGTGACCCTTGGAAGAGCTCCTGGAGAGACTCTAGCAAAGAAGGCAGGGTCATCTCTCAGGAGCAGGGGATCACCCCAGGCCGCAGCCATCCTTCTTCCTGTATGTCTGAACTGCATTGTTATGCCAGCGTTCCTGTGGCACAGTTTTATCATTTGTTCCTTCTTTATTCCAGCATTTTCTGAGAGCCTGCTCCATGCCAAACTTGCTGGGTATACAGAGCTAAATCACCTCCAGCAGCTCATGGTCCAGCAGCGGATTCCACAAGGTAACAAGACCAACGAGGTTACAATCAAGCCGCAGGAAAAAAAATTCTCCAGGTGTTGAGGAGGCACTAGAACATTCCCAGCTCAAAAACTCTATCATTCACCTCTCCCTCAGTTCCTCTCACTGAAGTGCAAATGTTTTATCTTCATTACCAAGAAACAGTCTGGGTATGGTGGCTCATAGCTGTAATCCCAGCACTTTGGGAGGCAGAGGTGGGCGGATCACTTGAGATCAGAAGTTCGAGACTAGCCTGGCCAACATGGTGAAACCCCATGTCTACTAAAACCACAAAAATTAGCTAGGTATGGTGGCATGCGCCTGTAATCCCAGCTGCTCTGGCGGCTGAGGCAGGAGAATCGCTTGAACCCAGGAAGTGGAGGTTGCGGTGAACAGAGATCACACCACTGCACTCTAGTCTGGCTGACAGAGTGAGACTCCGTCTCAAAAAAAAAAAAAAAGAAAAGAAATACTTCAAGATCTGGCTCCCACACATCTTTCCAGGACTCACCCTTCTTCCCCTCTGCATTCCCTAATGCCTCTGTTCCATGTGAAAGCCACGTGTTTTCCCACCTCTCTGAATTTTCCCACATCCTAGAATGCCCCCCTTCCCTGTCTCCCACTGTTGAAACCCATCTCAGATGTTCCTTCCCCCATGAAGACTCTTCTGATTTCCCTTGGTCTTGCCTGTTAGAGCTCCTGAGGCACCATGTTGGTAGGGCTTTCATTAGCAGCACATACTGGGTATCCCATTGGTGGTTGTCTGTGTATATTACTCATCCTCCTACTAGGCTAGCCCTTGCAGCACTGACCTGGGCATATCATATGCCTTTGTTAAATGGTGAATAGATGGATACATGAATAAATGGATGCATGGACAGAGGAATAAATTGATATAATTATAAATGGGGCTGGGTACGGTGGCTCATGCCTGTAATCCCAGCACTTTGGGAGGCCAAGGCTGGCGGATCTCCTGAGGTCAGGAGTTCGAGACCAGCCTGGCCAATATGGTAAAACCCTGTCTCTACTAAAAATACAAAAATTAGCCAGGTGTGTTTGTGGGTGCCTGTAATCCCAGCTACTCAAGAGGCTGAGGCACGAGAATCGCTAGAACCCAGGAGGCGGAGGCTGCAGTGAGCAGAGATCTCACCAATGCACTCCAGCCTAGGCAACAGAGTGAGACTGTCTTAAAAAAGAAAAAAAAAGTATAAATGGCCAGATAGATGACAAATAGGTTGGTGGACGGGTGGATAAGTAGATGTGGAATGTATAGATGGATGGGTGGGTGGATGGGGGAATAGATGGATGAATGGAAAATCTATCTATAAAAGGACTCACAAAAGGCTATGTAGGCTGAGTGCAGTGACTCACATCCGTAATCCCAACAATTGGGGAGGCCAGGATGGGAGGATCGTTTGAGCCCAGGAGTTCGAGATCAGCCTGGGTGGCATAGGGAGACCCCGTCTCCACCAAAAAAAAAAAAAAATTAGCCAGGCATGATGGCACAGGCCTGTGGTTCCTGCCATTCAGGAGGTTGAGGTGGAAGGATCACTTGAGCTGGGGAGGCTGAGGCTGCAGTTAAGTTGTAATCGTGTCATTGCACTCCAGCCTGGGTGACACAGAAAGACCCTGTCTCAGAAAAAGAAAAAAGAAAAAAAAAATGGCCAGGTGTGGTGGCCCATGCCTGTAATCCCAGCACTTTGGAAGGGTGACGCAGGCAGATCGCTTGAGGTCAGGAGTTCGAGACCAGCCTGGCCAACATGGTGAAACCCTGTCTCTACTAAAAATACAAAAATTAGCTGGGCATGGTGGCACGCGGCTGTAGTCCCAGCCACTCGGGAGGCTGAGGCAGAAAAATTGTTTGAACCCGGGAGGTGGAGGTTGCAGGGAGCTGAGATCGCACCACTGCACTCCAGCCTGGGTGGCAGAAAAGAAAAGAAAATTGAAAAAAAGCCTAAGTAGCGCCAGAGGCTTCAAGGGAAGGAGCTCACCCCATGCCAGGATATGCAGAGGCAGAGACGTATTCAGGCCAAACTTTCCTTCACTAACATCTGCACCCTCAGCAACTTGTCTCCCAGATGCCTGGATACATTCCACTCCCCATAAGAACTCATAGTCTGGGAGCTGCTCCTCTTTCATCCTCCCTGGTCTCTCAGGAATTCTTTCATTAACATATATTATGCCATCTTCCTGCACTGCAATGACTGTGGGTTTCCTCTTCCACATCTCTTTCCCTGTATCATACGCACCCTAGCTTGTGAGCTCCCTGAAGGGAAGAAGCATGCCTGAGTCTCTTTTGTGTCCCTAGCACCTGGCATATATGTTTAATGGGTGAGTAAACAAATGAACAACTGAGTGAGTGCTGCCTCTTCCCCATAGACACTTTTTACACACTTGCTGTGTCCTCATGTTCAGTTATCTCTCCTGGCCCTCTTCTCCTCACACACATTACACTCATACTCCTGACCTTGACACTCTGAAATCCCAGAGTTATATGCTGGGGCTTGGTTTCCTTACCTATCACCTATCTGTGGCTGATCTAGGGAAGTCCCAGCCGTCCCCTGAGAGTCTGAAAGAGACGGCTCTTGACTCCTGTAAAGCCATATTAACTGGGTCCCATCGGGGGCAGAAAGGGGCTTCCCTGGGAGGAAGTTGGCTATTGGGAGGGTAGCAGGATCCTGCACTAACCTGAGGTATGCTGCCCCAAATTGACCACATCCTCCTGCGTCTGCTGTCCCTACTCCTGACCAGTGAGGCTGTCCCAAGGTAGGGGGTGGTTGTGGCCTCTGTCTCAAGGCTGGCTGGCAGACACAGCCAGATTTAGAAGTCATTTTCGCAGCAGGGAGCCTCCAGTGTCCCACCCACAGAGCTCTGGAGGGTCAGTCTGAGATATGGCTCACCAAGGGCTGGCCCCTAGACCTGGAGTCACTCCTCCCCTTCTTGTCTCTCTCCTTTTTTCCCCAGAATTTTGGCAGCTGGTGCTGACTCTATCCTTAGGCAAAGATGGAGTAAGTTCTCGGGGAAGGGGTGTGCTGCACTGACACCCTAACCGCCCAAGCACTGCCAGGGCACCATTTACCCATTAAAAGAGCTGTCTGTACCCACCCCAGGATTCCTCCCTCCTCTCCACTGGCATCTGCTGCCTGATTCTCCTCCTCCCCTACTTTTTTTTTTTTTTTTTTTTGAGACAGAGTCTTGCTCTGTCGCCCAGGCTGGAGAGCAGTGGTACGATCTTGGCTCTCTGTAAACTCTGCCTCCCAGATTCAAGCAATTCTCCTGCCTCAGCCTCCCGAGTAGCTGGGATTATAGGCGCGTATCACCACACCCAGCTAATTTTTGTATTTTTAGCAGAGATGGGGTTTCACCATGTTGATCAGGCTGGTCTCGAACTCCTGACTTCGTGATCCACCCACCTTAGCCTCCCAAAGTGCTGGAATTACAGGTGTGAGCCACCCAGCAATTTTTTTTTAAAGACGGAGTCTCGCTCTGTTGCCAAGGCTGGAGTGCAGTGGCGTGACCTCGGCTCACTGCACCCTCTTCCTCCTGGGTTCAAGCAATTCTGCCTCAGCCTCCTGAGTAGCTGGGACTACAGGCATGCGCCACTACACCTGGTTAATTTTTGTATTTTTAGTAGAGATGGGGTTTCACTGTATTGGCCAGGCTGGTCTCAAACTTCTGACATCATGATCCACTGGCCTTGGCCTCCCAAAGTGCCGGGATTACAGGTATGAGCCACCGTACCTGGCCATCCTCCCCTACTTCTAATTCTGTCTGTCCCATCCTCCTGTTCTCATACCCCAACACTAATAAAATAGCCCAAGAGAGAAATAATAATCAGAGCTAATAGTCAATCACCTACTATGTACCAGGTGTTGTTCTTTCTTTTATGTTTTTTCTTTTTAATTAAAAAAATTAAAAAAAAAAACCCAAAAAACAGAGAGACAGGGTCTTGCTATGTTGCCCAGGCTGGTCTTGAACTCCTGGGCTCAAGCAATTCTCCCACCCCCACCTCGCAAAATGCTGGTATTACAGGGGTGAGCTACTGTGCCTGGCCAACTGTTCTAAGTGTTTTACATATTGAATTATTTACTCCACCCAACAACTCTAAGAGAAAAGCACATTGTTTACTTCTTTATTTATTTATTTATTTTTAGAGACAGAGTCTTGCCCAGGCTGGAGTGCAGTGGTGCAATCATAGCTCACTGCATCCTCAAACCCCTGGGCTCAAGCAATTCTCCCACCTCAGCCTCCTGAACAGCTGGGACTACAGGAGAGTGCCACCACACGCAGCTAATGAAAAGCACTTTTAATAACCTCAGTTTATAACTGAGGACGCCAAGGCACAGAGAGGTTGAGTAACTTGCCCAAGTTCACATAGCTAGTATGGGGTAGAAGCTCCAGAAACCATATTCTAAACACATTAGTCAAGTTGTTCGACTATGTTAGCAGTGTGGGTGAGATTTCAGAAACTTGCTTCCTGTGTATTCATCCTCAAAGGGGCTCAGCCAGCATGGTAAAGCCCACCCTCATAGGGCCAGCCCTTCCACTGTTGCGTATAGCTCACCTCCTCTTCCATTCCCAGAGCCCTAGAGCCCTTTGATTGCAGAAAAATCTAGGCAGACGTTTTCATCACTGCCCTGGTCTTTCTCAACTTTGTTTTCTTTGTTGTTGTTGTTTTTCTTTTTTTTCTTTTTTTCTTTTTGGTTATTGTTTTTTAAGACAGAGTCTCACTCTGTCACCCAGGCTAGAGTGCAGTGGTGCAATCTCGGCTTGCTGCAACCTTCGCTTCCCAGGTTCAAGTGATTCTTGTGCCTCAACCTCCCCCATAGCTGGGATCACAGGCATGCACTACTATACCCGGCTAATTTTTGTATTTTTCATAGAGGTGGGGTAGGACCATGTTGGCCAGGCTGGTCCTGGTCTCAGGTGATCTGTTCACCTCAGCCTCCAAAAGTGCTGGGATTACAGGTGTGAGCCACCACACACCGCCCTTCCTCAACTTTCCTCCTCACCTGAAGTCCAGCCTCTTCCCAAGCCTGGAGGCCCAAGGCACATTACTCCTCAGCTGGACCAGGCTTATCCCAGACTGGCCTCAGTTTTCACTCTTGCCTTATCTTCCACAACTGCCATAAATGTACTCTCAGCTGCAGGCAAATCAGACCATTGAGCAATTTCCTAAACATACCCTGCTTACCTGCATCCATGCCTCTATTTTGGCTGATCCCTCTACTTGAAATGCCTCTTCACCAAATTCTAACGCTGAGGTCATCATCTCCTCCATGGAACCTTCCCTTATCTCACAAAATCCATACAATCTCCCTTGTTTGACTCATTGTAATACTTAACACATTGCTCACCTTCACCCCATTGTCAGAAAGGCCTTACTCATCCCTATCCTGGAATCCCACACAGTTTTCTTGTTCCCAGTAGGTGCTCAGTACATGCTCAGTAGTTAGAAATGGTAGTAGGTAGATAGAATTGTAGGTGAAAGGGAGACAGATCTCAATAACCGTTGTTTGTTTTTTTGAGTAGATAGAATTGTAGGTGAAAGGGAGACGGATCTCAATAACCTTTGTTTGTTTGTTTTTTTGAGATGTGGTCTGGCTGTGTTGCCCAGGCTGGAGTACAGAGGCCCAATCTTGGCTGATTGCAACCTCCTTCTCCCAGGTTCAAGCGATTCAGTGATTCTGATGCCTTAGCCTCCTGAGTGGCTAGGATTACAGGTGCGTGCCACCACACCTGGCTAATATATTTGGTAGAGACGGAGTTTCACCATATTGGAGGCTGGTCTGGAATTCCTGACCTCAAGGGCAGATCTCAGTAACCTTTGATCTCTGCCCAAGGTGACACTCCTCCAGCAAGAGCTAACTTGAAACCTGGTAGTGTGGGTTCCAGGAAGGCTCTGGGATGAATCTTCCTGGATAGCTCTGACCAGTGTCTTCCCTCCGGTTCAGAAACCCAAAGAGGAGACTTTCCTCCACTGAACCAAGGCCAGCGGCCCAGCTCCTGCCAGATGGTGGCCACCCCCCACCCCAGGTGGTCCTGCGCCACTCCGAGTTCTGCTCAGAGTCCCTCTGGTTGCAGGCGGGAGTGATGTCGAGATAATTGGAGATTAAAACCATAAGTGGTTTGAGAGCGGGGTTGGGGACCTGAACGCTGAGCGGGAGTTGGAGTTGGCGGGTCTCGGTTGGAGTGGGAGCAGAGGCGGGCTGGGGGCCGGGGCAGGACCCGGCGACTGAGTCTGGGAGAAGCCCCCGCGCCCGTGGAGCCGGCAGCTAAATTTACCCCGGCTGACTCAGCCCTTGCTCGGAATGGGGGGCGGGGAGAGGGCGCCAGGGCAGTGGGAAGAGCCAACGGGGGTGGGCTGGGGGCAAGGAAGGGAGAGTCCCGGCTGGGGGAGAAAAGAGGTGGGCCAGGAACTCCCAAGGAAGAAAGCAGCCCCCTCTCCGTCACACAGAGCAGGACGTAGCAGAGGAGTCCCAGGGGAGGGCCACCATGGGGAAAGGGTCAGTGAAAGGAAGACGATGCCAAGGCAGGATAAAGGGAAGCTTAGATTTATTGAGCGCCTACTGTGTGCCAGGCGGTGTGCAAGGCGCTTTACATACATTATCACATTAAGTCCTCACAACAACCCTGCGAGGTAGGTGTTTATAAACCCCCATTTGACAGATGAGGAAACTGAGGCTCAGGGAGGTGAAGTGATGCGGCCAAGTTCACATGGCTAATAAATGGCAGACAGAGGTGTCCAGGGATCGGAGAGAAAAAAAAGACTTCGGTGTCTGAGTCCCAAGCCGGCTGGGGTGGATGAGTACAAAGATGGGCCCGGCGGGCTCCAGAGGTCTGGGAGGCCGGAGGCCTGCTCCCGGCCCCGCACGGCTGGAGACTGCAAGGCTGGGGACCTGCGCTTGGGAACTAGGGATCAGATTGAGTGGCAGAGCCGGGATTAGCAACTGGGGAGATCCGCGACCTGCGCGCGCCCTGTAGTGGCTATAGAGAGTATCACACCCCAGGCCGACTGGCTTCTGGGGACCGGCCTCTTTCCTTGCCTGGCCAGTTTCTTCTGGAAGAGGCAGAGATGGGAGACATTCTCAGGATTTTTTCAGGTGGGCGATACCACCTGGGAGGGAAATCGTGGCCACGCCTCAGAGCATCACTAAGGAGCATTGGGGTGGAGGAAAAGGGGAAGGCCTAAAGAGGTCCCAAGCTGATTCATTGGTGTCCTTCCCTCCCCAGCTCAGACCACCACAGGCCAGGGTCAGTGACAGGGCCATTATCTTGCCCTGCTTTTGGGAGCCCTCACCTAAGCCTGGGAGACTGGGATAGGAGTGCCTCACTCCCTTACCTCTTCTGCAAACCTTGGGCAGTCTCCTGAATTGATCATGACTTCGGGTGACAAGGAGGCCGCCCAGAAACCCTCAAACTCTGTTCACTTATTCCCAACTCTCATTCTTGGCTTGTCGAGGGGAGGATGAGATAGAGTCCTTTCCAAAGATCTCAAAATGTCAGAGATGGAAGGATGGACCTTAGAATACCATCGTTTTATATACCAGGAGGCCAGGAGAGGGAAAGTGACAGGCCTCAGTCAACCAGCAAGTCAGTGGCAGAGTTGGGATTGAAATCCAAGACTTGTGACACCAAGGTGAGCCCTTTTTCTGCTTTGCTGGTTGTTGCTGGACCTATTCCTCTTCTGCCAAGAACCCCTCTGTCATCTGATCACTCTGCCACCGGGTCCAAAGCCTCTCCTTCACTTTTTTCCTCCTCCTCAGAAGTCCTGCCCTACACTGCCCTCCTATGGCTGCCACCACCCCTGCCCTCCTGCCTGATTCTTGTTAGGCCTCTCTGCTCAGCTCCAAACCCAGTGCATCAGCCCCCTGTGAAGAGCTCACCCTTGTGCCCTGAACATAAGAGACATTAATTAAATCTACTGCTGATTCTCACCTCTCCTGAAACAAAATCATTAATGGGCATATGCTTCCCTTCCTTTCATTTATATTTCAAGGATGGGAATAGGTATGGGTAAGGATACAAGGAAAAGAGAAGCAAAGGAAGTTTGGGGAAGAATGGGGACCAGTGGACCCAAGGATGGATGTGTTGGGGACTCAAATACAAGAAGGGGCCTCTCACTGCCTCTTCCTATTTCCCTGTTGGGTCCCCTTGATGTCCCTCACCCCGAAGAGGACCTCCTCGGTTTGGCTTATGACATCTAGGATCTCCCCGACACTGTCGCTCAGTTCCGCTGTCTTCCCATCTTCCTCCGGCGAACTGTTTCCAACCCCGGGCAGGGTCCTCTCATTCCGCCAGGAGGCGCCCGGGGCTTCTGTGTCGCTTCCATCAGAGGAGCCGCTATGGACGCTAAGCTCCTCAGCTTCGTCCGTGTCCGAGTCAGGGGCGGTGTGGCGGCGGATACGGGACACGGCTTCTCGCAGGGCCCCGGCGTAGGGCCCTGGGGTCCGCGCCCAGCCCCGGCCCGCGCGCCGCTGGACCACCGCCACTTCCGAGCCCTCGGCCCTGCCCTGGGCTCCCGAAGCTCCTGGGCCTAAGGCTTGGTGCTCTGGGCTACCTGGCTGCGTGGGGGCGTCCCGCAGGTTTACTTCCGGGGCCGGGAGCCCCAAGATGCGGGAGGTGCGCTCCTCCAGTGAGGAGTCCCCCGGCCTCCCGCCCTCAGCTTCGCCCCCGCGGCCCCTGCCGGGCTGGTGTAAAAAGCGACTGTTCGACAGCCGCTTTTGGCCAGGGGAAGGAAAGCCCGTGGCCCCTTCACTCTCCTCCTTGCCGGGCTTCGATTGGCTGGCAGATTCCCCCACCACGCGTGTCACCCCAGAGGGCAAAAGCTGCACCTGCTGGGTTCGGGGGGTTGGAACATATTGGGATCGTATCACTACGCACGTGGCGTCAATGACAAAGACTCCTTCCCCACGGGACGGGCCCTGGGAACTGCGGGGCAAGGTGTGGGCACGGCGGGTCGCCTTCCAACCCTCCAGGGTCTCCGGTCCTGCCCCCTCTCCAAGACCAAGGGATTCTCTCCATCCAGTGCCTCCGGGAGCCCAGGGTCTGGGGAGTGTCTGGCTATGGCGGGGCGGCTGCTTTTTAAGGGAGGGAATCCAGCATTTGGGGAACCAGATCTGTTCTTTTCCTTCTTTCCCTTCCCTCGAGCCCTTGAGGTGGTGCCTGGATCTGGGAGCGGGACGCGGGGCACTGGGAGCCGCAGTTGCAGACCCCGCAGGAGTTGTCTCGGTGCCTGCGCTCCCTGTAGCTTTGGCTTGGGGATGGCTGTCGCTACCACTGTTCAGGTCAGCAGCAGCCAGCCCCAGGCTTTTCTCCACGACCCCCTTGCCGGGCTCTGGCCTTGCTCTGGCCGCTCCACAGCCTGGGGATCCCCCCAAGAGACCTTGCCCCTGTCGGAGACCCCAAGCCCCAAGGACGTCCCGGTAGATCCGAGGATCCAGCCTCTTCTTTGTGCGCCCTCCCTCTGTCCTGGCCGGAGTCGGAGGTGGGGCTGATGAAGTGGGCACCTGGGAGTGTCCTGGGCCTCTCTTAGTCCCCAAGGTCCTATGGGGGCCTTCGTAAGAAGGTGGAGCCACGTAGGGTGGCGGCCGGTCCCAGCGGCGTCGCGGGGCGGTCCCGGCAGAACCTCTCAGCAGCAGGTGAGCCTCGTAGCTTGGGGGCCCTGGCCGCCGACCTCCCCAGGGCCCCGCCCACGCCGACCCTGGGTCGCTCTGCGGCTGCGCGGATGGACGGGGCGCTCGCCCCACCGGCGCCA
>NW_012114611.1:2076433-2077108 GCF_000951035.1 Colobus angolensis palliatus | reverse complement strand
GCGGCGGCTGTGGGGATCCCGGGCGCGGCCCACACCTGGGACAATGAGCAGGAACCCAGGTGAGCAGTCTGTGGGGGAAGGGAGCCGAGGTCCGGGGAGCTGGGAGCAGTGGAGACCACTTGGGGCAGCCATGTGAAGGGGTGTGTGTGAGTGTGTGCGTGTGTGCACGTGCGTATATGTTAGGACTGAAGTCGAAGCGGGACTCCTCGCCATCTCTCCCTGCACACTTTAACAGCGTCTGCCCCATCTCACCTCCTGCCCTTTCTCACGCCCACTCCTGTTCCCCCAAACAACCGGATGAGTCAGGCCCCAGCCTTCGGGAGCGGGCAGGGGTGGGAGGCGTGGGAAAGAGAAGGGGGATCAGTAGTGCTCGCTGGTGCCTGCGGGGAGGTCCGGACCCCACTCCCCGCCCCACCACTCTCTTGCCCTCACCCCTGCTTCACTCACGTGCGGTTCTGGAACCCGCGAGCCCAGTGGTTGGCCTGGAAGTCCATGGGCTGTCGAGAAGGGGCGCGGCGACTATAATGACAGGAAATAGTCTTCACTTCTATCACCAATAGCTTGGACTTCTGCACCCAGAGGCAGCTGCCAGACTCCTCATCCTGGAGCTCCCGGGGGCTGTCAGGCCCCTCGGAGAACAGTGGGCCATCCAGCATCCTGCCCCACCCCACCCCG
>NW_012114611.1:2073425-2076073 GCF_000951035.1 Colobus angolensis palliatus | reverse complement strand
CCCCTCCCAGCCCAGGGAGCCGGCGCCCACTGCAGAGCCGCGGGCCCGGGGACTGGGAACTATATATACCCGGGCACACGTGTGTGTGCCTGTCTCTGTGTGTGCGCGCGCATGTGACACCGCGCGGACTGCTCCGCGCTGCTACCTCCCCCATGTGCACGGCCGCCCCCTGGGGCCCGGGATTGGACGCCCCTTCCCACTGCTGTTGTCCCCCAAGCCTGATGGGATCGCACGAGTGGGCGGGGGAGGGACTTATGATTCTTGCCAAGCTGACAGTGCCCCCTCCCCCGCCCCTATTTCTTCAACCTTCCTGCCGTTTTAACCCTTTACTCTCCTGCTTGTCAGGTTGCCTGACCACCAGGGTTCTGCCCCTGGCTTCCTGCCTCAGATTTCAGTTTCCCCAACATAGAGTGCGTGAGAATGGAACTCAAGGTCTCTGCCTGCCACTCTGCAGGTTTCCATGGGGTTGGGGTGCAGGAGGGGCTGGCCCACGGCTGGGGGGCTATTTTTAGCGGCAGTGGCTGTTCGGGTGCAGAGATGAGATGAGTAACCAGCTCCCATGCGGTGGAGAGAGGAGGCGGTGGCTTTCACCAAGCTTTTGTGCGACTCTGAGGGACAGCTGCCTTCCCTAAGCTCAAAAAGGGTGACCCCTACACCCGTATCTCCTCGCCAGCTCAATGCTGCAGCCTAGGACTGCTAGTACAGCAGGACACAGGCGTCTGCCTTGGCCACCCCAGCTGCCCTACCAGTCCCATTCTACATGTTTGTCCTTGGGCAGCCAGGGAGCCCTCCCACAGCAGCAGGCTTTCACCTCCAATTTAGAAGCAGGATTTGGGGGTTATATTGTTCTGTGCCCACACAGCCTGCCCAGCTTTATGGAGGACAGAGTAAGTGCTTATGCACTCTCACCCTTCCAGAGGGGGATGGAGGAAAGATGGTGTGTTTGCTTGGCAAAACTAATCCCCTAGCAACTGAAATGATAAAAGTGGCCTTTTTTTTTTCCAATGTAGCGCTCCCCTCACCACCGCCACAATTGCCTAGTTCACTCAGCCCCCACCTGAAGTGGTGCTCCAGATGCTCACCTTTGGGCTGCCTCTGTCCTGGGGGGCTGTTGCTTACATACACATGATCCCTCCTCCTAAGCTTATACCAGGTGTCCCCTGATTCACCATGGTAATGTTAGTGGCAGCACAGCCCACGCCAACCCTTCCATGCAGAGACTTAGCAACCATGCCTGGCAACCATGGCAGCAGCCTCAGTGGAGGGGAGGGGTGCAGAGAGGGGAAAGAGAGTGTGTGTGTGGCAATGGTTCCTCGGGAAGAAGGGATAATTTGCCTCTGGAGAGGAATAGGTAAGAATAGAAGCTTGTGAGTCTCCCAGATTTTATCCCTTGTCTCTCCCTCAGCTTCATCCTCACACTGAGACTGACAGGTTGGGTTTTAGGGGGAAATCGGAGAAGTAAGAGTTCCCAATTAGTTTTCCACTAATGTACATGAAGCCCTTTGGGTCCAGACCCTTCCTTTTAAGGGGATGGGGAACAACCAGAAAGGTTGTTGTAGGGCAGAGATTGACTGAGAAACAGCTCAACAAAACCAGGCCTCTGCTCCCTAACACAAACCTTTAGAGAGAATGCAAACATTCCCTGTCCCGTCCACCCTACCCCCCTTGATTCCACACACCTGCCAGCTGCACCGATGACTTGACTCGAAGGTGCTTCCTTCCACCTTAGGTCCCACTAGAATCCTGAGGCTTTTTAAAGCCTCTGCCTCCTCTCTAGGCAAATCTTCCTTAATGAGGGAATGTGACATAAGAGGCCATCTGTCCTTTCCACCATGTACTTACCCTCCCCGCACATAAACATACTCTAATTCTAATAACTTGGAAGCCTTCCTCCCCCAAGTTTGAGAATGTGCTGTGAGAGCTGTAAAGGGGTGAAGGCTGAAGCAGGGGCTCCTCCACAGCCATGATGCAACACTGAAAGCTGAGCTCTGATGAGGGCCACCTTCTTTTTTTAAAATAAGCTTCCTCAGGTCGAATCTGATGAGGGCCTTGATGCTTTTCCCTGTGTTCCATCAGGAAGCCTAGTTTGGAGAACCCAGTATGCCGTGGCTGGAGGGTCATCAGAGGGGTTAGGCACTGTAGGGGAAGGGGCAAGCAATGACTCTGAAATTGCTCCTGGTTTGGATGGGAAACTATATTATACCTGCAAGGCAGGGGTGAGCTGCACCCAAATTTAGCTCATACCGCAGTCTAGCAGTTCTGGTGTTGGGTGCTGACTGCTGTTTGGGTCTACATGGTTTCAGTACAGGAAATGGATCTGATGGAGTGACCAGTGCCCTGCTGTTCTCCCACCATCCAGCTCTGTCTCACCTTGGAAGAAAGGCAAGGGATTTGTAGTTTAAAGATAGTGCCAGCCGGGTGCGGTGGCTCACGCCTGTAATCCCAGCACTTTGGGAGGCTGTGGCAGGTGGATCACAAAGTCAGGAGTTCGCGACCAGCCTGGCCAATATGGGTGAAACTCCGTCTTTACTAAAAAATACAAAAATTAAGGCCGGGCACGGTGGCTCAAGCCTGTAATCCCAGCACTTTGGGAGGCCGAGACAGGCGGATCACGAGGTCAGAAGATCGAGACCATCCTGGCTAACCCG
>NW_012114611.1:2067822-2073175 GCF_000951035.1 Colobus angolensis palliatus | reverse complement strand
ACATAGCGAGATTCCATCTCAAAAAAAAAAAAATAGTGCCAACTCAGCAAAAGCCAAACAGTCCAACTTTCCTTAAGAAAAGCTGATAATGGTGGCAGGATTCTCTGCCCAAAGGAGACCCTCAAGTCTGTCTACTCCCAAGAGTAGACAGTTACAGCATTTTCCTTGGGTACCAGCCATGATTCAGGCAGAGGGGAAAGTGAGATAGAAAGGAGGAACCACAGGGAATAGGGTAAGGAGCAGTTGTGAAAGAAGAATTAGAAGTAGGAATTCTACTGTAGCAGTAAAGACTGTTTGGGTTCAAATCCTAGCTCCATTTTTTACTAGCTATGTGGTCTTGGGTTAGTTACCCAGCCTCTCTGTGCCTCCATTTTTTAAAATCTGTAAAAAACTGGAATAGTGGCCGGGCGCGGTGGCTCAAGCCTGTAATCCCAGCACTTTGGGAGGCCGAGACGGGCGGATCACGAGGTCAGGAGATCGAGACCATCCTGGCTAACATGGTGAAACCCCGTCTCTACTAAAAATACAAAAAACTAGCCGGGCGACGTGGCGGGCGCCTGTAGTCCCAGCTACTCGGGAGGCTGAGGCAGGAGAATGGCGTGAACCCGGGAGGCGGAGCTTGCAGTGAGCTGAGATCCGGCCACTGCACTCCAGCCTGGGCGGCAGAGCGAAACTCCGTCTCAAAAAAAAAAAAAAAAAAAAAAAAAAACTGGAATAGTGTCTACTATTGTTCTGAGGATTAGTTAATATATGTAAAGCACTGAGAATGATGTCTGGCACACAGTTGTGTGTGTGTGTGTGTGTACGTGTGTGTGTGCGTACACACGTTATTATTAATGACCAGTTGAAGAAGCCATATAAAGTAGGAAAGTAGTATCCATCAACTGTAAAAATCAAACACTGCAATACCATGAAGAGATTCCTGTCATTTAATTAGATTTGCCACAAAAAGCAATAACCTTAGCTAACCACGCTACCCTCCTCCTCCACCTAACCCCCATCTCCCTTCATATGCACAAACACAGGAACCCAAAGCCCCTCCTCCCCACAATCCTTCCCACTCACATTATGGGAAGAAATGTCACTAAATGGACTTAGCCTCCATATAGCATGGAACAGGTGAATAAAAATATATTTATGAAGAATTTTGTTGTGCTATTATCTTAGGGTTGAATCAGGGCCGAGATGGAGGCAGAGGCAAGTGAGGTCTGGGGATCTCTTAGAGATCAGAATTTGTCTGAGAGGCACAGAGCCTATAGTTCACCCAGAAAGGGGGCTATGTCTAAGAAGACACGGGCTAGAATTGGCTAGGCTGAAAGTTTTTTTCAAGTGTATGTGTGAGAGTAAGGGTAGCTATAAATCCATTCTCCTTCCTCCCCCTATACCTTCCCTAGCTCCCAGATAGAAGGGCAGGGGGCCCTGAGCAGGGAACACAGTCACAATTTCCCCAAGTTTCATCTGATTCCCACAGAGCTTCCAGCAGGCAGTGAGTTGGGCATATCCCCTGGTGCTGCCTGACCCCTTCCCCCAGCTCAGGGCTTCTTCTCTCCACCTGTGAGCACCAGGGCCTGCAGGATGTCAGACAGTGATACAATTCCCTTGACCACATCATTTTCATCCACCACTACAAGTCGGTGAACCTGGCACAGAGCAACAAGGGAAAAAGGGAATGTTTAGTGCTGGCCTCAGGGGAAGCCCCTCTGCCCCTACTCTCCTTGCCAAACTCCACTCTCAAGGCTGCTCCCCTCAGCTCCTTTAGGGTTGCTGGCCTCCCTACCTCTGCTTCCACTAGCCTGTTGATGATGGTCTCCAGAGTCTCATGCAGGTAGCACTTGAGAACACCCTCAAAGTAATGTGATCGATGTTGCAGGGCTTTAGTCACAGACACATCTAGGTTGTTGTAAGTCTTTTCTGCTGCCAGATTCTGGGGAGACAGAGGAAGGAGCTTGCAGGGAAGCAAGAGAGCCAGCCTCCAAACCCTGAACCCATCCAACCTCACCAGAGGGATTCAGGGCAATTGTCAGCCACAAGGCACACTCAACTCATTCAATTCCTTTTCAAATAGGATTTGAAAGCCTGGAAGCTTCTAAGACCCTTAGATCACAGAAGAGACTCCCTTCTCCCTCTCCATATTTAATAGCGCCCCCCCACCCTTCCCTACCTCCCAAACCCTCCACAATCACTCACGATAACATCAAACTTGGAGTAGATGTCCACCACACGCCCTAGGGGGACAGAGGCAGCTCAGTAAGGAGGATCTGGGGTCTAAAGCTCCCTCTACTCACAGAATCACCCTCCTGGCTAAGCTGAGGGGAAAGCAGATTTTCCCGGAGCCACCCTGACTTGCCTGGATCTTCCCTCCCTCTCTCACCCAATCTCTCACCCTTCTCGTCCACCACTGGCAAGGCTGAGACTCGATGCTGTACAAAAATCCCCAGAGCCACATAGACGGGGGTGGTAGTGCGAACCATAGCAATATTGGCATAGGTGCCAATCTGTAGCTCTTCCAGAGACTTGGACATGAACTCTGGCTTGGGGAACTCAGTGATCTGAGGAAAGAACCATCAGCTTAATTTTCAAGGCACCCAAAGCCACCCTTGGATACCCCCTCCAACCCAGTATGTTAGAAATAAGGGCTGGGTGCGCCGGCTTATGCCTATAATCCCAGTACTTTGGGAGACTGAGGGGGACATATTGCTTGAGCCCAGGAGTTCGAGACCAGCCTGGGCAACTTGGCAAAACCCCATCTCTATAAAAAATACCAAAAAATTAAGCCAGGTGTGGTGGTACACACCTGTAGTCCCAGCTCTTCTGGGGGTTGAGATTGGGGGTCACCTGAGCCCAAGAGGTTGGAGGCTGCAGTGAGCCATGATAGTGCCTCTGCACGCCAGCCTAGGCAACAGAGTAAGACCTTGTATCAAAATAAATTAATAAATAAACAAGAAGTGGGGCTGGAGGCAGTGGCTCACACCTGTAATCCTAGCACTTTGGGAGGCTGAGGCAGGAGGATCACTTGAGCTCAGGAGTTCGACACTAGCCTGGGCAACACAGTGAGACCTTGTCTCTTTTTTCAATAAATAAATAAATAAATGAAAAAAGAGAAAAAAGAACTGGGCTGAGGAGCACTTACAAACAATTTGAGGAACTTCAGAATGCGCTTGTGGGTGAGGATATACAAAGTATTGCCTGATTCTGGGTCAATAACTGGCAGCCGGTGGATCTTGTTCCGAATTAATGAAGAGACAGCATCAAACAAGCTGTGGGAGGGTTGGAGATAGTAAGTTCCACAGTGCTGGGGCTCAGGGTGAGTAAACAGCTCCATAAAGTATATCACTAAACAGGGAAAACTAATGGTTAGGGAAGGGGGGCAGAGTACAGGCCAGACTTAGAGAGAGAGAGAGAAAGTGTGTAAGAGTGTGTGTGTGTGTGTGTGTGTATGTGTCTTTTCTCTCTTCTTCCCCTTTCCCTGGGTGTCTAAGGCATTAGCTAGGCTGATGGCAAATCTCTTCCCCTTTTTGGACAGATGGATAACTGGAACTCACCTGGCATTAGGAGAAATGCAGACAAGCGGTTTAAAGGAATCCTGGAGGTACACCTCTGAAGGGAAAAGGGATGGGTCACAAAATACCACCACGGAAAAGCGTTTCCCAGAAACCCTCCATCCCTTTATAACCTTTTACAACCCCAATTCTCTACATACCTCTCCAAGTTTCTATCTTGTGTTCTTCTAGCTCATAGATCTGTACCTGAAAGCAGAAGCAACAGAATTTGAGACCTGATCTCTCTGCTTCCTGAAGCCCTTGTGGCTTGCTGGGAGCAAAAGAAATGAGAATGAGGGACTTAGGGTAGGGAAAGTGATTTTGGTCATTGGGCTAAGGTTCCTCACCAAGGCTGATTTATAGTAGCGGTGCAGGATATTGATGAAATCAGTGATGGTCAGCATGCCTAGAGGACAAGACAGAGCCCTCAGTACTGCCTGAAGCTTGTCTCCCTGCCCAGCACAAGATGCCAATAATAATGTGTTCCAGAAACTTTTGCTTACCCACAAAACTTTGCTTCTTACTATCCCATAAAGGGGCAGCTCGTACACCGTTAGTCACCAAAGCAAAAAAAGCTTTCTTCACCTGTAGCCAAGACAGTAATAATCATAAAGGCAAATCCACAGGGGCAGGACTGTAAAAAAGAACAGTGTTTGGGCATGTTGGGTAAAACATGAGACTAACTTCACAGATGGATAAGGATATTACCCTTAGGATGAGATAGGATGAGAGGTATTAAACCACAGGCTCCAAAGGGGGAAGGGAAAAGAGGATTCACCCACCTGCAGGGACGTATCAAATACAACCAATTTGGAGCTTGTGGGAATCAGGTCATAGCAGCGATGAGACTTCATGAAGGAAGTATACACGCTATTGTTGGATTCTGGGGTCTCTGCATAGGGTGGGATAGTTAGCAGCTTCCTTCCCCATAAAAACTCCCAGTCAAAAGAGACAGAAAACAGAATAGTGTTCTAGTATCTCAAATATTTACAGCATGATTTTTTTTTATAAGGCCCCTTATCTGTCTTGTTCCTATTGTTTCCACAAAACCTACATAAACCTCTTAGAAACCATTTCATCCGACCCCTATCTCCAGGTTAAGACTTTATCTATTGGTCCCTATAGGTAAAAGAAAGTTGACTAAAACATAAAGCCTATAGTATCTCTCTTTAACATGTTATAATCTAAAAATGTTTCTCATCTTTAATCCAAGCTTTCCCTTTCATATATTTAGCACATTTTCACTTTCCTCTTTTTTCAATGAAGTAAGCTGCTTAAAATTCTTCCAAGACTGTGCTGGGCATGGTGGCAAGCACCTGTAATCCCAGCTACTCAGGAAGTTGAGGCAGAGGATCACTTGAACCCAGGAGCTCAAGGACAGCCTGGGCAACACAGCGAACCCGTCTCAATTGAAAAAAAAGTTATTCTAAGACCTGCAAATGGGAAAGTCATGGTCCAAGTTGGGCCATTTCTCATTAACAATAAGTTGGAGCCCAGTGCTCAATCAACCTGGCTCAGAACCACCCTGATAGTCCATTCTGGGATCACCCTGTAAATCAGAAATCATCCCAGGAGATCCTGGGTAGTTTACCTTTTTCTATTCCTGTGATTTTAATTGCTCGCTCTAAACTAGGGAAGCAATCTCCCAAAATAATAGCTTGAATGTGCTACATACTATACTATGTGCACTTAAAAGTATTACATTAGCCGGGCACAGTGGCTCACGCCTGTAATCCCAGCACTTTGGGAGGCCGAGGAGGGTGGATCACAAGGTCAGGAGATCAAGACCATCCTGGCTAACATGGTGAAACCCC
>NW_012114611.1:2065283-2067485 GCF_000951035.1 Colobus angolensis palliatus | reverse complement strand
TGACCAACATGGAGAAACCCCATCTCTACTAAAAATACAAAATTAGCTAGGCGTGGTGGCGCATGCCTGTAATCCCAGCTACTCGGGAGGCTAAGGCAGGAGAATCGCTTGAACCCGGGAGGCAGAGGTGCGGTAAGCCCAGATTGTAACACTGCACTCCAGCCTAGGCAACAAGAGTGAAACTCCGTGTCAAAATAATAATAAATAAATAAATTACATTGGCTGGGTGAGGTGGCGCACGCCTGTAACCCAGCACTTTGGGAGGCCAAGGTGGGTGGGTCACCTGAGGTCAGGAGTTTGAGACCAGTCTGGCAACATGGCAAAACCCCATCTCTACTAAAAAAATACAAAAATTAGCCAGGCGTGGTGGCACGTGCCTGTAGTCACAGCTACTCGGGGGGCTGAGGCAGGAGAATTGCTTGAACCCAGGAGGTGGAGGTTGTAGTGAGACGAGATTGTGCCTCTGCACTCCAGCCTGGGCGACAGAGTGAAACTCTGTCTCCAAAAAAAAAAAAAAAAAAAAAAAATTACAAAATTTAATCCTTACAACAAATGTGTAAGTACTGTCCTCATGTTTCAGATGAGAAAATAGGTGTAGTTACATAAACTGTTCAAGTTCACCCATTAATAAGTGGCAAGAAAGACTCAAACAAACCTAGATCTGATTCCAAACTTCATGCTCTTAAGTCTTTAATCAATTTGGTTTTCAATATTTAATTTTTAAACCAAAGTTATACAGGCACACACTTTAAACAAACAGTTTTACAAATTTTGTTAAGAAAAAAATGCAGTCCTTGCAACCCACCTTCCTGTACTACCCTTCCCCAGAGATGAGAACATCTATCTACCTCTTTTAGTTGATTATTTTGGTACTTAATTCTATGTCCTTAAATAACATGTTTGTATTGCTAGTTTCTGATTTTTTTTTTTTTTCATTTTGGGGCATTATTTATCATCTACCTACCAAAGAGGAGAATTTCTAGTTCTCTCTCCTACTAGGGCTTTACCACAAACATGTACTTCCCATCCTCCCCATTCTTCCAGGAGCTAAACCATAATGTTGGTTAGATCCGTATTTAAATCTTTTTTTTTTTTTTTTTGAGAGGGAGTCTTGCTCTGTCACCCAGGCTGGAGTGCAGTGGCATGATCTCAGTTTACTACAACCTCAGTCTTCCAGGTTCAAGTGATTTTCCTGCCTCAGCCTTGCGAGTAGCTGGGGTTACAGGCGCCCGCCTTCATGCCTGGCTAAATTTTGTATTTTAGTAGAGATGGGGTTTCACCATGTTGGCCAGGCTGATTTCGAACTCCTGACCTCATGTGATCCGCCCACTTTGGCCTCCCAAAGTGCTGGGATTACAGGCATGAGCACTGCACCCAGCCAGTATTCAAATCATTTTGACTGAATATTTATTATTCAGAGATAAGCCAAATAGTAAACTATGATTTTTTTTCTTCCTTTCACAACTTTGTTTTCTCTGGAGTTAATGTCTTGTCCTTTTGTTTGTTTAATTTTCTATGTATAATTTTTATAACGAATCCAACCCCCAAATGCTTCACCAGTTGTTTAAATCTCCTTTCAAGAGGTTCAAAAGCATTAGATAGTCTATCAATTTAAACTACCCAAAGAAGTCTCGCTGGAGCCTTCTGACCTGCTCAAATCTGGGCTGGTTTATCTGGTGTGCACTGCTGTCATCCTGGGATCTTTCCTCATCACCATCCTGGGTACCCCTTTCACGTCTCTCCTCCATTGGGTGCTCCTGTATCCTATATCGCATTTTCATATTTTTTGATTACTCCCTTATTTTGGTGGAACACATCTTCCAGTACCTTCCTGAGAAAGGGTGCATGGGAGGTACATTTTTTTGAGAACTTGCAGCCTGTAGATATCTTTATTCTACCCTCATCCTTGGATTTATAATTCGACTGAATAGAGAATCTGCAGGAAAGCTTGGAATGTATTTTCCTGCAGAATGTTGAAGGCATTCCTCCGCTGCCTGCTAGCTGCTGGTGTTGTTGAGAGGCAATTCTGACTCTTTTTGTATGTGACTTTTTTTTTTCTCTCTGAAAACTCATAGGATCTTCTCTGTTTCCAGTGTTCTGAAATCTCAGGATGACTGTGCTTTGGGTGGGTCACTTTCATCCATTGTGCTGAATATTCGATGGGTCCTTTCAATATGAAAACTAATGTCGGGCCGGGCGCGG
>NW_012114611.1:2012691-2064238 GCF_000951035.1 Colobus angolensis palliatus | reverse complement strand
CTGGTCTCGAACTCCTGACTTCAGGTGATCTGCCTGCCTCGGCCTCCCAAAGTGCTGGGATTACAGGCGTGAGCCACCATGCCCGGCTGTTGTTTTCTTTAAAGATATACTACTTTCACAGGTGTTGAGAAATATGTTCCTTTACCTAAGGTTATATTAATATTATTAAAGTTTTCTTCTCCCCTTTTCCTTCCAGTTGCTTTTTTCCTGTTTGTTTCTTCTGTGTGTACATGAGTTTGGGAGGGGCAGTTTGCTTTTTCATTTTTATTTATTTTTTACCAGGGAGATACAGCCTTCAGAGTAAAACAAAGGTACATTCCAGGGTGTGGTGGGGGGCAGTTTGGATCATTTTTCACAGATCCTTTCTTTAGATGTTTGGTAATCCCTGGTTTAAAGGAGAACTTAAACCATAACTTAAGAGTGGAGGCTTTAAAGCCAAGTGGAAGCTCTAAGTGTGTAAGTGAGCCTTACTGACTGCGAATCATTTGGGTACGAAACATTCAATACTTAAATATTTTAGAACTTCCCTTCAAGAGGATTTTGGAGAGAAGGATTATTCATTTTCATGCTTGGAGGGTGAAGTCTTTTCTGCCAGCGCTCTGGAAACTGAAAAGGAAAAGACGGCTGGAGGCTCAGCATCTAGTATAGTTCACTACATGCTCCTGTTTTCAGTGCAGTACTTCAGTCCTAAGCTGTGCCCGAGTCCCTTGCCAGATTTCCAGTCTTTGCCACAGGTGGGAGGTGGAGTTGCTCACTGTTGCTCACCCTATCACTCAATGGGATAGGGTATCTTGGGATCTGACTGTTTCTTAGACCTTAATGCTTCTTGGCTCTCACTGCTAGTTATAATTCTTCTCAGATCTAAGTCATTCATCACTCTTTCGTCTGCTTTTCAGCTTCCAAAAATTCATTGCTATTACTTCCTCTCCTGTTTTCCCTATGGTGTGTTTGTTTGTGTCTTTTTCTTTAAAAAATTTCCTTTATGATGGTTTTAGGGGACTTTTTGTGAATATATTCAATGTACCATCTTTTTTTTTTTTGAGACAGAGTCTTGCTCTGTCACCCAAGCTGGAGTGCGGTGGTGCGATCTCCACTCACTGCAACCTCCTCCTCCTGAGTTCAAGCGATTCTCATGCCTCAGCCGCCCAAGTAGCTGCGATTACAGGTATGTGTCACCACACCTGGCTAATTTTTATATTTTTAGTAGAGATGGGGTTTCACCATGTTGGCCAGGCTGGTCTCAAACTCTTGTTCTCAAGTGATCCACCCGCCTCAGCCTCCCAAAGTGCTGGGATTACAGGCATGAGCAGCCCAGTCTACCAATCTACCATCTTTAACTTTGTTATTTCACCTTGAGAATTCAGACTCCTAAGAAAATGTTTTTGGACACCAGTTGAAGATACATACACTACTACACTGATAGTTAAATACTATCATTCAGGCCACAGGCCCACAAATATATTGGATTTGGCTTTCTCGGTGTCTTTTCTTTTTTTTTTTTTTTTTTGACCAAGTCTCGCTCTGTCGCCCAGGCTGGAGTGCAGTAGCACCATCTCGGCTCACTGCAACCTCCACCTCCCGGGTTCAAGCAATTCTCCTGCCTCAGCCTCCTGAGAAGCTAGGACTACAGGCGCCCACCACCACGCCCGGCTAATTTTTTGTATTTTTAGTAGAGACGGGGTTTCACCATGTTGGCCAGGATGGTCTTGATCTCCTGACCTCGTGATCCGCCCGCCTCGGCCTCCCAAAGTGTTGGGATTACAGGCGTGAGCCACAGGACCCGGCCTGTTTGTTTGTTTATAATTGAGACAGGATCTCACTCTCTGCCCAGGCTGGAGTGCAGTGGCACAATCACGGCTCACTGCAGCCTCAACCTCCTGGGCTCAAGCAATCCTCCCACCTCAGCCTCCCCAGTAGCTGTGACTAGAGGTGCACACCACCATGCCCGGCTAATTTTTAATTTTTTATAGAGACAGGGTCTCACTTATCCAGGCTGGTTTCGAACTCCTGAGCTCAAGTGATCCTCCTGCTTTGGCCTCTCAAAGTGCTGGTGTTACGCTGTGCCCAGACTTATTTAAATCAAAAATTTTTAATCTAGAAATTTACATAAAAATCCAAATGTCTAATGTCTTCAAAGTCAGAAGATCTGGCCAAAATAGGTCTTAATTGACCAGACCTAGATAGTTGTTGCCTTTTTTTTTTGGGACGGAGTTTTACTCTTGTTGCCCAGGCTGGAATGCAATGGCATGATCTTGGCTCACTGCAACAAAATCCGCCTCCTGGGTTCAAGCAATTCTCCTGCCTCAGCCTCCCAAGTAGCTGGGATTATAGGTGCCCACCACCAAGCTCGGCTAATGTTTTCTACTTAGTAGAGATGGGGCTCCACCATGTTGATCAGACTGGTCTGGAACTCCTGACCTCAGGTGATCCACCTGCCTCAGCCTCCCAATGTGGTGGGATTACAGGCGTAAGCCACCACACCCAGCTGCCTTAATTGTAATTTTTTTTTGAGACAGAGTCTTGCGCTGTCCCCCAGGCTGGGGTGTAGTGGCACGATCTCAGCTCACTGCAACCTTTGTCTCCCAGGTTCAAGCAATTCTCCTGCCTCAGCCTCCCAAGTAGCTGGGATTACAGGTGTGTGGCACCACGCCCAGCTAATATTTTTATTTTTAGTAGAGACGGGTTTCACCATGTTGGCCAGGCTGGTCTTCAACTCCTGACCTCAGGTAATCCACCCGCCATGGCCTCCCAAAGTGCTGGGAATACAGTCATGAACCACCATGGCCAGTCCAGTTGTCACCTTCTTTTAGATGCAACACAAGATCTACAGGTTGTCATAATCATATGTAGTTCACTTCACTGCTTGGTCCATGTAGGCAATTTGAGTTTCACGTTTCCGCCTTGGTGCTAATGCAAATGTACTCAAAAACATAAAATAGGCACTGGCCGGCACTGGAATTGTCTTCCTTGTGCTCTGGATTTTAGAGGTTTAGTGCTTCTATTACTAGATTAGTTCTAGGAGCCTTTTTCTAATTTAATTTTTTTTTTTTTTCTGAGATGGAGTTTCACTCTTGGCACGATCTTGGCTCACTGCAATTTTTGCCTCTGCAGTTCAGGCAATTCTGCCTCAGCCACCCAAGTAGCTGGGATTACAAGCATGCGCCACCACACCTGGCTAATTTTGTATTTTTAGTAGAGATAGGGTTTAACCAGGTTGATCAGGCTAGTCTCAAACTCCTGAGCTCAAGCGATCCACCTGTCTCGGCCTCCCAAAGTGCTGGGATTACAGGAGTAAGGCACAGCGCCCAGCCCTTTGCATAATTTTTTGTGTACACTCAATGGCTTTAGTGAGCTTGCTGGGTGATAAAATCCTGGTGGCACTGTTTCTGGACTACACAGAAAATACCCAGGACTTCTAAAACATGGTTAGCCAGCCCAGAGCTGCCTATGGAAGTTTTCCCTGTACCTCAGAAGTTTCTCTCAAGTGGTTTGATAAATGAAGATATTAACCATCCCCAATCTGCCCAAGATTTATTCCTGGGTGATCTTGCCAAACTACTGTCACTGATTTTTGTGGTTTGGCACATTATCTGGCCCTGCTTTGACTTTCCCAGGGGAGAGATTCAAAAGCATTGTTGAAGACATTGTTAGGGTCAGGCTATTGTTTCCATGCCCACTTTCCTTTCTTCAGTAAACTTACCTTGAGGATGCTCATTTTCCAGAGCTGGGGAGCTATCTGAAGAAATGACCTGGAGAGACAAGAAAACAGATTCAGCTTAACCTGGTTCCATCGATTTTAGCCTAGCAACATTAGGGGAAGGGTTGGTGAACAAATAATGACTTTCTTTAAAGCACTATAAAGCCACCACCTCCCCCAACCCTGTTTTATTCCTGTTTCTGAGACAGGGTCCCGCTCTGTCACCCAGACTGGAGTGCAGTGGTGTGATCACAGCTCACTTCGGGCTTGACCTCCTCGGGGTCAGGTGATCCTCTCTCACTTCAGCCTCCTGAGTAGCTGGGACTACAGGCGCATGCCACTATACCCGGCTAACTTTTGTATTTTTAGTACAGATGGAGTTTCACCATGTTGCCCAGGCTGGTCTTGAACTCCTGGGCTCAAGTGATTGCCCTCCTGGGCCTCTCAAAGCACTACGATTACAGGCACGAGTTACTGCACCCAGCCTTATAAGGCTCTTCAGAAATAATGATCTCATTTAATCTTCGTAACAACCCTGAGGTAAATACTATTATTAGCCTTATTTTCACAGATTATGTCTCTGAGAGTCAAGAGACATTAAGCAAGCTGTCCAAGGTCACATGGCTGATAAGGAGTGGAGCTGGCATTCAAACACCTATCTTCTGGTTCCAGAGCTTGTGGTCTGCTTTTTTATAACATCAAAATTTTAATAAATAACATACATGAGAAAACAAAAAATTTTAAAACTACTTATACCTAAGAAAATAATTTATTATAACTGATGAAGAGTTTGGTTGTTTATCTTGGCAGTGTTCATTTTTGTAAATTTGTTTGTTTTGTTTTGAGGCAGAGTCGCGCTCTGTTGCCCAGGCTAGAGTGCAGTGGCGTGACCTTGGCTCACTGCAACTGCCTCCTCCTGGGTTCAAGCGATTCTTGTGCCTCAGCCTCCTGAGAGCTGGGATTACAGGCGTGTGCCACCACACCCACCTCATTTTCATATTTGTAACAGAGATGGCGTTTTTACCAATGTTGGCCAAGCTGTTCTCAAACTCCTGACCTCAATTGATCTGCCCGCCTCGGCCTCACAAAGTGCTGGGATTACAGGCATCAGCCACCACAACCAGCCATTTTTATAAAATTTTTGAATGTATTTATTCCATTCTGATGAAATTCTACCTCTCTGGAATCACGGAAGAGAAGAAACCAATACTGCTACAATATTGTGCCTTCCAGAAATGCTTCTATCCACTTCTGAGCGGAATGAGCATTATCTGCAAAGCTCAAGTTCTTGTACACTATACCGCCTAATGAAACATTAGGTCTTAAAAGCTAAGACTAAAGATCTGATCTTAGGGCTAACCCCTACAAGATTCTCACAGATCCACTTTATTAAAACATGGAAGCCAGAGAGACAGCATTGTCTTCCCCCAAACACAGACACTAACTAAGCATATTTGTAGGCACTAGAACCACAGACATTGGTTCTACCATTGTCTACCTCCATGGTAGAGAGAGGGCCACAACTGGGGAGGATCCCTGTAGCTGACTGTTAGCCAGTCAAAGCCTGAATGACTGAGAGGTGGGTAAGGAACATGAATGTTCTGAAACTGGGGACTCGAGTCCACTCAGCACCCTTGTCAGTCAAACAAAGGCTGCTATAGCCAGGGGATGCTGGTTTTCCAAGTTTCCCTTCCCAAGACAGTCTGACATTAGAGTGCTTTGACTAGACAAAACTTAGAACCATTTCTGTGCTCCCTCAAGTGGGAACATTTGGAAATGCCATTGTTATTTAGGAACCGAGAAGGGATCACAACAATTTTCATCTGCTAGCCTCAACAGTCTTGGCTCCACTTTCTCTGGGTGATATCTCCAAAATAACTTAAAACCATACTTCATCCCCATAGCTTCTGTAGTAACATGACATTAAAAACTTCAACCTGGGAGGTTGGCTGACAAACTTCCTAAACCAGGGAAGTTTACGACAGCCCTAAACTTTTCTCCCTTAACGGGCTAGGGGAGAGTGCAGGGAGTAAGGGGGATAATCTCCCTCTCTTCCCTCTGGACTGCATAAGACTGTCAGCTTGGCCTGCCATTTTGGCAGGCCTATCAGAACAGCCTTATCACTTGTAAGTAGGAGAGAGGGCTATGATAAAAGATAGACACATGATATATCAGAGTCTCACAAAGATCTACACAAAGGCACAAAAACAGCTACTTCTGTAGAATTTACCCATCATATGATATATATTGTACTGTGCGACACTTGTTTTGTCCATTATCTATCCAAACAGATTATAAATTCCTGGAAACCTAGAACTACCTTATACTTTGTATCCCCCATGCCACCAAGCACAGGATTTTGCATATAATTCACAGTTGTTTTGTTTTTTAATTCTCAAAGAATGATGCACACTGATATGAACAGATATGCCTAAGACTAAGTTACAGAGGGAGGAAAGAAACATATAGCTAACTAGAGATACAGATACCAACATAACAGAGTCAAACACAACTGAATATGTGATTTTTTTTTTTTTTTTTTTGAGACAGTCTTGCTGTGTTGCCCAGGCTGGAGTGCAGTGGCGTGATCTTGGCTCACTGTAATCTCCGCCGCCTGGGTTCAAGCGATTCTCCTGCCTCGGCCTCCCAAGTAGCTGGGACTACAGGCGCCTGCCACCACGGCCAGCTGAGTTTTTTTGTATTTTTAGTAGAGATGGGGTTTCACTATGTTGGCCAGGCTGGTCCTTTTTTTTTTTTTGAGATGGAGTCTCGCTCTGTCGCCCAGGCTGGAGTGCAGCGGCGTGATATCCCCTCACTGCAAACTCTGCCTCCCAGGTTCACGCCATTCTCCTGCTTCAGCCTCCCGAGTAGCTGGGACTACAGGTGCCTGCCACCACGCCTGGCTAATTTTTTGTATTTTTTAGTAGAGACGGGGTTTCACCGTGTTAGCCAGGATGGTCTCGATCTCCTGACCTCTTGATCCGCCCACCTCGGTCTCCCAAACTGCTGGGATTACAGGCGTGAGCCACTGTGCCCGGCCAGCCAAGCTGGTCTTAAACTCCTGACCTTTTGATCTGCCTGCCTCGGCCTCCCAAAGTGCTGGGATTACAGGCATGAGCCACGGAGCCCGACAATGACTTTTAACTTTCTGCCTGTTTTACCATATCAGAGGGGGAATTATGTAGTTACATCTACTTCTACTTTTTTTTTTTTTTTTTGAGACAGGGTCTCACTCTGTCATCCAGGCTGAAGTGCAGTGGCACGATCACAGATCACTGTATCTTCAACGTCCCCAGCTCAAGCAATCCTTCGACTTCTGCCTCCTGGGCTGCTGGGACTACAGGCACACACCACTAAGCCCAGCTACTTTTTGTATTTTTTTGTAGAGATGGGGTCTCGCTATGTTGACCAGGCCGGTCTTGAGCTCCTGGGCTCAAGCGATCCGCCCACCTTGGCCTCCCGAAGTTCTGGGATTACAGGCATAAGCCACTGTGCCTGGCCTCCTTTCTACTTTTAATAACATAGGGGATCTGAGAAAGTGTAACTGTACCACGTAAGTACAAAATATTACAGAGACACAGTCTACATCTGACAAATAGACTCGCAATTTCTTCCAAACTTCTGATCTACATTTCCAATTATTTGTTTGACAACCATAGATGTCACAGAGACTCCTCAAATGCTTCAATATGAAACAAAACATTTGTCCCTCCAATCCTATTATTCTCGCTGTAGTTCCCATCTTGTTTTTTCGTTTTGTACAGCTGTCTTCTTACCAGTTATCAGCTAAGCTGGTATGTTAGAAATGCCTCAGATCCATCTCTCTCATTGCCAATTTTACAGCCTTAATTTAGGCTTTTACCTCTCACTTCTGCAAGACTGTTTAAATTGGGGTCCTTGGCCCAAATCTATCTGCTCTTCAATTTGTCTTTCATGCTTTCACCAAAGCATCTCAGGTTTGGAAGGGGCTTTCATCTCCATTAACAAGAAACTTTACTTTCCGAAGTAGCTCAGTCCATGTACAGAAAGCTGCTATGAACATTCCTAAAAGACATTCACTGACTTGCTCATAAATCTTCCATGGGTCCCCTATTACAAAACAAAGTTCAAATTTAGCATGGTGTGTAATACCTTCGACCTGATCTTAGCCTACTTTTCCAGTCTTTTCTCTCACTGTGACCAAAATCCAAAGCCAGCAACATCAAGCCGCTGGCTCACCCCCAATTCTCCACATCCCCCAGTTTCAGTGCCCTTGCTCATACTGTTCTCTCAATTTGCAGTGCCCTCTCCTAGGTCCAAAGTAATTTTTCTCTCAACTATTCTGTCACAGTCCTTTGTTTTCATATTAATGACAGCATTTATTATAGTCTACCTTTAAATAACAGCTGTTGCTGGCTTGCCCTCACCCTTACTCCAGTTAGGCTGAACATTTTCAAAGCAGGAGTTTTCTTTCTTTTTTTTCTGGAGACAGGATCTCGCTGTGTCACTCAGAGTGGAGTGCAGTGGCATGATCTCAGCTAACTCCAGACTCCACCTCCCTGGATCAAGCAGTCCTCCCACCTGAGCCTGCAGAGTAGCTGGGACTACAGGTATGCACCACCACCATCATGCCTGGGTAATTTTTGTGTTTTTGTTTTTGTCAAGACAGGGTTTCATCATGTTGCCCAGACTGGTGCTGAACTCCTGAGCTCAAGCAATCCACTTGCCTTAGCCTCCCAAAGTACTGGCATTACAGGCGTGAGCTACCACACCTGGCTGTTTTCTTTTTCCTCTTTTTAACTTCTACCCCACAGCCTAATCCAGTACATAAAGTGTGAAGGCTAAATTAGAAAATCTACATAAAAATGCTCTGTAAACCATAATACACTCACAAGTAAGTAGAATATGACATGTTATTTTAAATTTAATGGAATTAGACTCCTTATTTTTGTTCAAGATTATCTTGATTAGTCAGAACTGGCTCCCTTGCCTGGGAGACCAACCGCGAATTTAGTACTTTGGTCGGTTTTCTTTTCGAAAACCTGAAAGAAACAACCTCTCTGTGGGCAGAAGAAAGGGTGTGGTAAAGAATTACTCTGGGCATGTAATCCAAAGCAAAGTGAACTTGCAGTCCTTTCATAACTACAGTAGCAAATGATAAAAACCAAGATGGGAAGAGTTACTCTGCCTGAAAGAAGACACATGGTTAAAAACTGTGGAGAGGGAAGTGTATGGGAGGGGTTACAGAGCGCTAGAAAAAGACTCCTAAGAATGAGGGTGGGTGCAAACATGTAGCAGGCAACCCGCGGCATCTGTGGGAGGGTGACAGGGCCCTGCCACAATTGGTCAATGCCTGCTCGCCAAGAATGAGCTATGCCAAAACTCCTGCTTAGAGTCTCAGAGCGGGCCATGACCTAAACTTGTCCAGGGGACACATCGGCCTCTAACACTGCAAGTTTTCCTCTTTCAAGCAAACCTCAATTCTCGGTCTTATTGACGGAATGTGACTTCACTGGATGCAGTATAAAGATCTTCAGATGTCCTCCTGCCAGGGATTGCAGGGATCACAGAAAGACCACCGAGGTCCAGCAGCTACCTACAAGCGGAGATCCCTCTGGACGCCCCCTGCCTCACCCAGCAAAGCCAGATCACAACCCTGCGCTCTCAAACCTCTAAAAGGGCTTGAGGTGCTAAGAGGAAAGGAGGCCCGAGATTGCCACGGCATACGTGGGCTCCAAGGAGGGCCAGGAGTCACTGCCTGCTTGGGCTAAGGGTACCGCGTACGGAAAGGCGGCGGGGGCGCGGCCCAGTCCTAGGAGATGCGCCCAACGAAGAAGCGGAGGGACACGGTCACGGGATAGGGCAGACACACGGCTGCTTTTTGTTTGCTAGACACCAGCGCCAGCCCCTGCCCGGCCCTCCCGGTCTCCTAAGGGGGGTCTTAGGCTCTACAGCGCCCCCGACCGCCCTCCTGCGCTCCTCACCGTCTCCATTGCAAGAGGCGCCGGCTTGGTTTTCTCGCTTTAGGAAACTCTTGGGGAAGGCCCCGCCCCACATCCGGTGCGGCGACGCCACTTCCGCCCACGTCATGGCAGTCGCCAGACTACGGCGGAAGGCGGGGAACCCACCCTTCCGGCGGTGGCGGGCCTGGGTAACCGCCCTCCCCCGGGTCCTCTCTGACCGCACGGATCCGGCTGACGGCGAGGGTCACGGGACGGAGCCGCTTGTATTTAAAATGTTCTTTTTTTATTTGTCGTTTAAAAACAAACTTGGAAGAAGCAAAATCCAAAACTTGCCCTTTGCCTCTCGCAACATAAATTATGTACAGTTCAGAATGATCGCTGATACAAAACATGCCAAGGACAGGGGCGCTGAGGGTGGAGGGGGAGAGGGCGCTTTAAAAAAGGGAACCATTTCATCCGTTGTTACGAAGGACCAACCTTGCTGTACAGGATACACACAACACAAAATAAAGTCTTCACGGGATTCACACTTGTCAGCGATTTATTTTTTAAAAAGGGGGAGGGTCCTGGAGGTGAGGGGAGAAGACTGTAAAGGGGAAAACTGAAAATTGAGTATGTGCGAGTGTAAACCAACCCAAAATACAAACACGGGGGGGTGGGGGATTCTGATGCAATTATACAGGCAGGGTACTTAAAAAAAAAACCAACCAAAATTCCAACCTTGTAGCTTGGGTCTGAGTTATAGTTTATATAAAAATTAAAAACTGTATAAGGTTTCTTCACTAAATTCTACAGGACTATCGGATACCTAGCATATGCTTACAAAGTCTGCCCCATCCCCTTTTCCCAATTCCAGGGCCCAAGCCCCAAACACAGCCTGACTCATGGGAGCCAATCTCCCCCTCCCTGTAGCCCAGACCTATTGCTCTCCGAAAAGGAACATCAAGGGCTGTGGCTTTGAGGGCTGCAGCCCAGTCTTCCTACTGTCTGATTTAATTACAGCGGTTCCTGTGGGAGTGGGGGGTGTTACTCTCTTAAACATTTGCAGCTTGAAACAGTTGAGGAAGCAGCTTTAAAAAAAAAAAAAAAAATCTCCCTATCCCCAACAATCCACAACTCCCCAAATTCAAAACAAAACAAAAACAAACCTAAAATCATAACAGCCACCAAGCTCCCCCTCCAGCAGGCCCGCCCGTCCACCACCACCAAGCCCACCCCTACACTCCAGACATCTGATTCTTGAAAATATTAATTACAAAATGCCCTTTGCCCACAGCCCCTAGAAGAGAACTGCATATAAGCTTCATCTTCATCCCCACGGTTCCCTACCAGAGAGGGGTTTGGGGTGTCACCCACCCCTTACCTACCCCCACCCCCAGGAAGAGGTTAAACTGCAGCACAAGCTTGGGCAGAAAGGGGAAGGAAAGGGAGGCAAGGAACCCATCACCCTCTGGCTCCCCCTGGGGTCAGCTCTCTTTTGTGCGTTATAACATAGTCCAACTATACAACAGGGGGTGGGAATTGCCCAGCCTCTATACCCCCATCTTACAGCAGTCACAGCCAGGGGGTGGGGAGTGGGGTGGGGGGTGAGGAAAAGGGCGGTAGGTTGGGTAATGGAGGGGGCCCCCCCACAAGGGGAGCTCCATGTGTCCGCCCCACACCCCCCTACCATTTATAAACTGGTTTTGTAAAAAGAAAATAGATATATTTATATAGAATATATAAAGCACAAAAATTAGTAGTTTTACATTTGCTCTCCCCGGGGGTGGGGGGAGAGGGGAGGGTTCTCACCTCCAGCCGGCTCCCCCATGCCCCACAAGACTATGTACAATCCCATGTATAAATAGATAAATACCCCCCACCCTCCCCTCGCTGACACTAAGCTCCCCACTCCCACATCACCACCCCTTCCCACCAGACCAGCAGCAGTTTGGTGACTGAGGGAAAGTGGGAGCTCCGGGCCACACCCTGCCTCATTAGGTATGGGCATGCCACTCAGGGATAGCCCTCACCCTACCCCCCACCCAACCCGTCCAGGGGCTGGAGGGCAAACGGGCTCATGATGGGGTTGGGAAAACAGGAGAGAGATATCCTGGTCCTAGGTTTAGCCCCCTCCTGCCCCCATGTCCAGATGGAGAAGGAAGTCCTAGAGCAACTAGGGGCCAGTCATCCCCAATCTTCATCATCATTTGCCTCAACCACCATCCCATGCCCATAATTAAAAACAAAGATGGATTTTTTGTTGTTGTTTTTCTTCCTCCTCCTACCCCCTCTTCCACCCACTCAGAAGAGGGCAGTGAGGTGGGGGAGAGGGTTGGGGCAGTAGGGGGCTTGGAGAGGGTCTCACATTTCAAAACAGCAAAAAATCCAACACTTAAATGAGGTAGGTGTGGGTGCGGGGTCTCCTTGCCCGGCTTGCCCAGCTTGCCCTCCTAGGCAGCTGGGCGCCTCTTTCCCGTTCATGTTGCATTTGTCAGAGTGGAAAACAAGGAAACACAACCCATAGAGAGACAGAAACACAGAGGAAAAGAGGGAAACAGACAGATCAAGAGGGAGGGGGATGGGGGTGAGGGTGGGGGCAGGACCCGGCAGGCAGGGCCAGGTGTGGGACCCGGCCTTTGGGATTGTCAAGCTTAGTCAAGTCTCTTTGCAGCCTTGAGTTGGGCCAGAGAGGTCAGTGGGAGCAGCAGGGCTGTGAGGCCCGGCCACACATCCTCTTCCCCCACCCTGCTGCCTCCCAGATGCTTCTGGGTAGTTCCCGGCCCATATCCCCCTCAAACCTGAGATGCCCAATGGCTGCTTCTGTCTGGCCCCTCCTGGAGCTGGGGGCAGAGATGCCAGCCTGAGGGCCGGTGGTGGGGAAGAGGGTTGTCCCTGGTGCCCAGGGTGGGCTTGGCCTAGGGCCCTCTGCCCCAGCCTCCTGCTCCAGGGGCTCCGGTCAGCCGGCAGCCCCAGCCCTGGGTCCTGGCTCTGGCTGCTACCTCTCTTCCCCCTCAACCCTGTCAGGGAAGAGGTTGTGGGTAGGGGGACTCCCCTGCCTGGTAGCCTCAAAGCTTCTTAGTTCATCCATTTCCGACAATTCCAGGCTCCACAGTGGCAGGGGATCTTGTGCTGATCGTCCTCAAAATCAAACTGATAGTCATAGGTTAGCTGAAAAGAGAAGAGGGCAGAATCAATGCTGGCCCCCTCAGGAAGAAGGGAGGGCAGAGAAGCTATGATCTGAGGTGCCCAGCCTAGGAACCCACATTTAGGGAATGGCAGAGAAGGGGTGAAAGGAGGAGGAGTAGCTACTTTGTCACTCACTCAGGATACTTCCTCTCACCTCCTCTCCTTTGGGGATTCGCCGGCTGGAGATGATGATGATTTTGTCCTCTTTGTCAAATGTCACGACTTCAGCCACACAGTTAGGGGCACAGGAATGGTTAATGTACCTGGGTAGAGGGACAGAGTCAGGGATGTCAGGCAACTAACTTGGGAAAATTTTGATTCCTTGTTGTCTATCCCCCAGAGTGCTCCTCAGGGACCATTAAATCCCTCCTTCCTCGTCATCTCTCACCTGGCAGGGCCGCCGGTCAACGTAGCATCAATCACATGTTCATTGTTTATTCGGAACATGTAGATGCCTCGATTCTAGAAAGGCAGAGGTTGCAGAAGAAGGGACAAGAGTATCAGAGAGTGGGATCAGGTAGGAGACTCAGGCAGTGGGCTTCTGTTGCATGTTCTTCATTTCTCCTGCCTTTCCCTTCCCCACCACAGCTTTCCTCCTGCTCTCCTGCGACCAATCCTGACCCTTGCTCCTTGGTTGAGTGCGGACTATGCACCACAATGGCCCCTCTGTCAGCTTATACCTGCTCTTCGTAGATTTTCTCCCGCCGGTTGGCCACCTCGTTCCGAATGATGGTGCCAATGTACTCGATAACCATTGTGTGCTTTTCTAGGTCCTTGGCTGCATAGAGCCCCAGGCCCTGGATGCGGGAGCGAGCCAGGTACACATTGTTCTTCCATTCGGTGCGCAGCCGCCGGTACTGAGATGACTTGGAGTGCACAAACTGCTTGCTGTACGGGGTGTTAGTCTCGCCTGTGAAGGTGCTCTGATATGCCTTAGACATGCTGGTGCTGTTCAGGGTATGGGGCCTGGGAGGTGATACAATCCATGACAAGACAGCTTGTCCTCAGACCAAGTACATACCACACACCTCCTCCACCACCTCCTGGGATGTGCAACACATCAGTTAGGGGCGTGTGCTGCTGGCAAGCACTGGAAGTGCAGCCTTGGGAAAGGAGTAGAGGCAACTGGGTCTCAGCTCTGGTGAGGAAGCAACTAGCTATAGGGACCCTTCTGACACCCTGGGTGGGACAGAGAGCCCAGGGTGAGGGGTGAAGTGTGGAGGGAGATGGGGGGCACCAATTCCCCTACACTGAGCCTGCTCTCCCATCTCCCACTTCCTACCACTCTCCTGCCAAACCATTCTCAAGGCCATGCTCCTCTGGGAAGTTTTCCGCGAGCAGCCCAGGCCTAGAATTTAAGCTGATGGTTTGCTTGAATGTCTGAATCCTACCTCCTGCACATACTGGAAGCCCTGAAAATGGGGACTGTGCCTACCACACTGGGCTAGATTTGAATTAAAACTGGCTGTGAACTCACAGCCTAAAGGTGGTATCCTTTTTTCGGATTGTCCCCTTCTCTGACATAACACTGGGCTCTGCGCAGATGGCTCAGTGCAGGGGAATGACGGCTGCCTGGCAGGATACCTTTTACCACCCTGGGGTACCAGCCAAATTCTTGCCATCCCAGAGCAGTGGTTTTCAAATGTTTCTGGTTCTTTTTTATTTAGCAGAAATCTTTGCTTTTTTCTTTAACAAAATGTTGACTGGAACTCCAATACATAAACTAGATGACAATGGAGCTCTTCTGGTTTAATCCAATTTGGGGAAGGAAGAGATATGCATGGGAAGGCCAAGTTCAACCCATCAGTTTATGTGATTGAGAACTTTTTGGAACACATGCACTCACAGTTTGAAAACCACCATTGCAGGGCATCAAGGACAAGGTTGGCTAGGGATAGAGAGTCTCTGACACTCTACGACAGCCTAGGAGCCACCAAAGACCTTCAAGAAAGCCCTGCTACCACAGATTCTGCCTCCCTCTACCCAGGGACTAAGGTCCCTGGTACACAGAAAGAACAAGGACCCACAGAGGTAAGGATCTGGTCCCAGCTGTGTGACCTTTGCCTAGTCATTTAATCTTTCTGGGTCTCAGTTTTCTCAGCTGTAAAATGGGGGTCATACCACCTGCCCTACCTACCTCATAAGGTTGTTGTGAGGATCAAATGAGATAATGGATGTGAAAACGCTTTGAAAAAAAAAGTATAAAGTGCTATACAAATGTAAGGTTTTATTATTTTTCTATTATATCTCTAACTATTTATTGTTGACACTAACACTCACGGGGAAGGGAAGGTGACCCTAGCACTCATGGGATATCTGAGGTTTGGGAGAATCACAGGCCCTCCCGCTGGAAGTAAAACAGGAGAGGAAAAAGGTGACCAGGTCCCTTATATATTTCATAAAATTTCACCAGTTTACCCATTACCTCCCCAGGGTGCCCGAGATAATTCTGTCCTATATCCCAAGTGCATCTGAGCAGGTTGGGAGAAGAGGAAAAGGATAACCTACTAATATCTGTGTGCTTTCTAATTAGGAGGTCTAAGAGTGATTCCCCAGTTTCTCCACGAGAACTCTGATCTGTATCCTAAATCCTCATGATGGGACCAGAGGATCCCTATCAACACCCATACCCACATCCCTTGGCTCCAGCATCACAAGCTCACCGTTTGTAGTGTGTGAGGATTTTAGGCTCTGATCGGGCACAGCCAGTGGGGTTGATCATGAGTGGCAGCTCCATAAGGGGGTGGCGCCCATAGCGGAATAAATAGTTTTGACAGCTCTCCACCCCGGGCAGCTGTGGGCACAGTTCATACTCACCTTAGCCTGAGTTTTTTTGGGGTGGCCAAAGTTCTCAGTGCCTGCCAAGCCCCCCAGCTCCCAGCCCCTTCCTTACTGATTCAGCTATGCGAAGCACAGCGTGCACCGTCAGCCCAAAGAGCTCCTCGCCCTTCAGATACTCAGGGAAGAGTCGCAGCATGTCAGCCTCTTTTCTCATGGCAGCCACAGGCTCAATGATGCGATTCCACACGGCTAAGAAGCAGGGAAGAGAGCAGCCCTTAGAGGCAACTTCTGCTCACTGACCTCCAGTCCCTAACCCCAATCCAGAACCACAGTTGTTTTCTGTGGCCTTCAAGCCTCCCTATCATGAAGGTGTGCTGGTCTTCCGGATCCTCTCTTGGCCTCCTAGTCTCACTGTCTGTTAAGAAGCAGGAGGCTTCCAACCACAGGGGGTCATCACAGAGCCTTGAGACAGAAACCCAGGGCCCAGTAGACCCAGCATAGGCCATGGAAGGTCCCTAGTGAAAGAACAGGCATGCTTTGGAGTTGGAAAGACTTGTGCTCAGGTTCTAGTACTGGCCATGGGACCCTGAGCCAAGTACAGTCATGTGCAGCTTAACATTTCATTCAATGAGGAATCATATATACAACAGTGGTCTGGTAAGATAATAATACTGTATTTTTACTGTATCTTTTCTATATTTAGATGCACATACTTACCATATGTTACAACTGCCTACAGTATTCAGTACAGTTACATGCTATACAGATTTGTAGCCTAGGAGCAATGGAGTATACCACAGAGCCTAGGTGTGTAGTATGCTGCACCATTTAGGTTTGTGTAAGTATACTCTATGAAGTTCACACAATGACAAAATCACCTAACAATGCATTTCTCAGAAGGTATCCCTGTCATTTAGCAATGCATAACCGTACTTAAATCTAAGACTCAGTTTATGTGTAAACTGGGCATAATCGTAGTACAATACTTACCTCATAGGGTTGTATGAACAAAATAAACTACACAAATCACTTAGCTTAGTTTGTGGCTCACAGTACACACTCAAAAAAACGTACCTGCTCTTACTGTTATTTTATCATTAACACTAAAACTAAAATCAAAGTAATTCTGATTTCATCCAGGGAAACACAACCACAAGGAACTCGGTTAGGATTAGGTTAGGTGAAGCAGACGATAGTCTCAGAACTATTTCCTTTCATTCCACTGAGGATAGCAAAAGGAACTAGAGTATGTGAGATTAGATAAGCAAAATATTTTCAACTACAAGGGAATTTAGGGTGACAGAGAGGCTCAAACACTTTCACTGGGAATTTTCAAGAGACCCCCTGCCTGCCTGAGGTGGGGGAAGGAGGATCACTCACATAGAGGCTACAGGTCCTCTTACAGACACTGTAACAGTGACCCTGGGAGAAACTTTCCCCATACCATATTATCCATTTCAAGGGCCCACCGCTCACCCTGGGGAGAGGCATCAGTGAAGATCAGGTCCTCCAGGCCCTGCTCGATGACTTTGATTACAAACTCTGGCCGCCCGTTGTTCTCACCAATAGAACAGCGATAGCAACAGCGACGATTGTTGGTGCGGAGGCTCCAATAGATGCGTGTGGCCTCGTAGCCCACGGGATAGAGGGCAGTGGCACTATGAAAGTCAGCCATCTGGTGAGGCAGCAGCTGTCCAATGGCGTGGAACACAAGGCCCCCCACACGGAACATGTGCAGCCGTTCTCCCCGCTGAATGATGCTGGCGATTTGCTTCACCTCGTCCCGCTCAATGTAGACCCGCCGGAAGACAGCAAAAGAGCTCAGCTCTTGCTCACAGGGCCCCTTGATCTTATGCATTGGACACAGCATGGTCTTGTCCTTGAAGAACATGCACTTGGCACGGATGGCACAAGCAAAATGGTAGACATTGGGGCAACGCATACGATTGCAGCTGCTGGTGGCACCAGTTCGCTGGCACAGGGAGCACTTGGTTAGCAGTCCTCGGTGCAGGGCAACCTCCACGTTCATTAGTGCCCCGCCCTGGGTCTCGTACACCTCCGTGGACCAAAGGGCACAGTTGAGGTGCACCCACAGGTCCAGGTCCAGGTTCAGCAGGCGGGCAGGCCCATCAGTGGCCCCGTCACCCTCCTCATGACAGAAACAGCAGCGACGCATGTCTCGAGGTACCTTGTCAGGTCGCAAGGCTGTGCCAAGCTGCTCCATAAACTCTGCCACTTCCCGCTCATCCTCCTGCCGCCCGCTGCCCTTCTGGATGGTCAGCAGCAGCCGCAGCCGCTTCCAGCGCACTCCTTTCCATTTCTTGAGGCGAGGAGGACGGGAATCTTCACCTTCTTCAGGGGGCCGGGCACGGGGCTTGGGTCGGGCTGATTCAGGGGATGAGGCCAGTGGCAGAGGTGAGGGGACGGGTGGCTCAGCCAAGGGTTCGGCGGGAAGTTCAACCAAGGGTTCAGTAGGGGGACTGGCAGGAGAAGGTGCCAAGGGGGAAGGGGGCGGGGAGGGTTCTTCAGGAGGTGGGGCCGAGAGCTGTCGCACATCCAGATTGGAGACATTGTAGGTATAGCTGTGCTGGGTGGGTGGCTCTGGGGCGGGGCTCTCCTGTAGGAGGGTGCCCTGTATCATTAGTGCCAGCTCCTCATCTAACTAGCTCCCTCCTTCCCCTCACCCATATCCCACCCTCACAAAAGGCCTCCACATTCTTTGCCCTAGGCAGCCCCTTTTTTCTTTTCTTTTCTTTCTTTTTTTTTTTTTTTTTGAGACGGAGTCTCGCTGTGTCGCCCAGGCTGGAGTGCAGTGGCCGGATCTCAGCTCACTGCAAGCTCCGTCTCCCGGGTTCACGCCATTCTCCTGCCTCAGCCTCCCGAGTAGCTGGGACTACAGGCGCCCGCCATCTCGCCCGGCTAGTTTTTTGTATTTTAGTAGAGACGGGGTTTCACTGGGTTAGCCAGGATGGTCTCGATCTCCTGACCTTGTGATCTGCCCGTCTCGGCCTCCCAAAGTGCTGGGATTACAGGCTTGAGCCACCGCGCCCGGCCTCTCTTTTTTTTTTTTTTGAGACAGAGTCTTGCTCTGTTGCCCAGGCTGGATCCAGAGGCACAATCTTGGCTCACTGCAACCTCTGCCTCCTGGGTTCAAGGGATTCTCATGCCTTAGCCTTTCGAGTAGCTGGAATTACAGGCATGCACCATCATGCCTGGCTACTTTTTTGTTTTTGTTTTTAGTAGAGATGAGGTTTCGCCATGTTGGCCAGGCTGGTCTCAAACTCCTGGCCTAAAGTGATTCACTCGCCTTGCCTCCCAAAGCACTGGGATTACAGACATGAGCCACCGTGCCTAGCCAGCAGCCCCTTTTTTCTAACACCCACCCCTTTTTCTCCCCTAGACCTACCTGTTTCAGGAGGCTCAAGATGTCTAGTTGGCTCTTGAGGGTATAACCAGGCAACACTGCATCAAACTGCTTCAGCCAATCAGGGCCAGTGTCTTGGCTCTTGCCTCCCAGACCCTTTTCCTTCCCACCTGCAGAAAGGAGTGGATCAGAGCGTCCCACCAGAATCACTTCCCTCAAGTCCCAAAAGGCTTCCCTGCCACACTCACCAGGACCCTCAGCTTCCCCCTTCTTAAGCTCAGTGCCTGCCCGGGCAGGGCCCTCTGGGAACAGCACCTCATAGGAGTTGGGGATCTTCATGCTTAGCAGCTCTGCCACTGCCACCATCACACCATTCAGGTTCTGCCAGGGCCGGGGAAGGGATGGGAGAAACATGTCAGCCAAGTGTCTGAGGTGAGTTCTACTATCAGCTGGGTGGGGACAAGGACACCTAGAACCCACTCCCCAGAGTAGGAGTTCTATCCTGTGTCACCCAGCTCTTTTCACACACTTCCCTCACAGCAGCTTTTCCTAAGCTGCTGTGAGCACTGATGGGAGCTCCACGAAAAGGGGACTACATCAACTACGTTTAGGAAATGATGCATGCTCTATCCGTGACTTGGAGGCTCATGATACACGTCAGCAAATTAAAAGGACCTGAGGACTCTACTTGTAGTAAAGAAACCCATACTGTCATTTTAACTGTGTTTTCCAACTTTCTTTGACCACAAAAGTCCGTTAATATTTTCAAAACAGCTGATAGAGTCCCACCAAACATGACTGGGGCAATGCTATCACGTAGTACCTGTGGCATTACACACACAGCTGCTCCTTAGTTGTTGACTTGTCTGTCTTTACTATGGGACTATGAGCCCCGTGAGGGCAGGAATCATGCTTCATATCCAAATTCCACAGACTCTAGCCCAGGCTTTCACATACAGTAGGTACTCAGTACATATTTTTAAACAACTACAATTTTTCTTATCCAGACAAATTCCAGGGACTGCCCTCTGATCAGGTTCCCCTCAGCCTCGAGGTACCCCTAGGACACACCTTGGCTGCAGCAGCAGAGACTGTGAGCATGACTGACACCTCACTTCCTTTGCCCTTTTCCCAAGTTGTGGCAGGCAGCTTTCCAGGGACCTCCAGGTCAAGAGCCCCATAAGGTTTGGTATCTGGGAAGACTGAATGAGAAAGAGGGATTTGTGTAACCCCTGGCCACCTCTCCCCTAGCTTCAGACAACCCAGGTGAACTGGGCCTGGTCCACATCCAGAGTAGCACATACCTGGGATGCTGGCCCGAGGAATGAGGGGGATGACAGGGGAGAGGGCCCGGTCCTCATGCTCCCACCGGCCTGAGCCCAGATGAGGGAAACGAGGGGCCTCCTCCCCCAAGATGCTCTCAGGGGATGAAGCTGGCACAATGCTGTCAGGAGAATCGCTATCCTCATCACTCTCCATCCTAGGGACCAAAAGTAGACATTTGTTGCTACAGCCCTGCAGACTCCCCCTCCTAAATCTAGAGATGAATAGATATCTTACTTGAAATCTGCCATTGGCCAAAGGAAATATGAGGCAACCTGTCCCCAACCCTTGTTCCTCATCCCCATTTCCGGCCCCACCCTTACCTGACATCCTCAGTCTGATTGTGAGGGGGTGTAGGCAAGGCGGCCAGCAGGTCTAGACTCTTCACCTCTGAAGTATCTGAGGGGTGGGTGGGGAGAAGAAAAGTCAGGTGAGGGTGGCCAGGGCTGATGGTACCTTCTCCCAATATTTTAGGCCTAATTAGCATGAGATCTCAGCTATAAGATTAACTGTCCTCCCACCTACCAGTTTGGGGCAGACAAGCTATATTTATTGAGTCTGTCCTGCACGCCAGGCACTGGCTTTATTTATTTATTTTTTTCATAGACATGGGGTCCTGTTATATTGCCCAAGCTGGTCTTGAACTCCTGGCCTCAAGCAATCCTCCCATCTTGGCCTCCGAAAGTGTTGGGATTACAGGCATAAGCTATCATGCCTGGTGGCAGTTGGCTTTAGATACACTCTTTGGAGTTTGTTTAGTCATTTAACAACTCCATTAGGTGAGTACTACAATAGCCATTTTACAGTGAGGAAACCGAGGCTCACACAAGTCAATCAAGTTACTTGGATACAGTAACACAGTTGAATGAATGCAGGAACCAGAATTCAAATCCAGATCAGTCTAGCTCCACACTCACTGAAGCTGGAATGTTCCTTCTATACAAAGCTTCGTAAAGATGCTCCCTGCCACCCACCTCCCGTATTGCGTTTGCTCTAGACTCCAAATGTCCATTCTGGTCCCCAAGAAATCAGTCCTGAAGGGGCCCTTCCTACCTCAAGTGCCCTGTTATGTAAACACACAGGATAGCAGGCAACCCACTCATTTCTAAACTGTACAGCACACTAACTGGCTTGGACTCCAGCTACCAAACCCCACCAGGGGTGGTATCTGCTCTTGACTTACCCCTCAGTGCCCCTTCAGTATCGCGGGCAGAGGCAGCATCCTTGGGGTGCTCCCCCAGCTCTTCAGATGGAGTGACACCATTCACCATCTTCTGCTGCACCGATGGGGGTGGGGTGGGGGGCAGCGACGAGGGTGGTGTCGGCGGGTTACTCAGGTTATTCTGGGGGGTGGGGGGTGGGGTGTTGTGTGCAAGATGGCATAGGGAGACTGGTATAATCTCCTGGCCCCACTCTACGTCAGCAGTTCCCTCAAGTTTTCCATTCCCACCCTCACCTTCCCAAGAACTTCACTATTTCCAAAAAATATTGCCATTTTTCTGACCTTGGTAAGCAGCTGGGAATAGTAGTCAGGGCCAGTGGGCAGCGCCCCACTTCCAAAGGCCCCCCTCAGCTGGCTCTGCCCATTGACTGGGCAGCCACTGCCAAAGGGGGCGAAGAGGCTAAAATTGGCGGTGATAGCAGGCTCCGTTAGGGGAAGCAGGGACAGCTCCTATGAGGGGCAAGATGACAAAGTTGAAAACCTGCAGCATTTGCATTGCTGTCTTGCACAGCTGGGGGACAGGGTGCCCCCTATCCTGGGATGGGACCAGGGGACTGGCTCCTGGGGGTCACCTGTTTCAGCTGTTTCAGCAAGGCCTCGCTGGCCCTGACCCCGTCCTCCTTCCGCAGCTTCTTTCGGGAGCTCACCAACCTGTCGCTTGCCTTCTGTACCCGCTTGGGTTTCGGTGTCAAAGGCTTCCTTGCTGCTGCATCCTAAGCCAAATAAGCCCAGTGAAGGCTGCTACCCTCCTCCTCAGAGCCTCATCTCTTCTGTCTGACCCAGGTTCACTCATTCTGCCCCCCCGCTGACCCTAGGCCCCACTCTACCTGCTCTACTCTAGCCAGAGTACTCACCTCCTTATTGCTGGGGGTACCCTGTAGTTTCTGCTCCAGCCCAGCCAGCTTGCTGTCAATGTGCCCGTTGATCTCAGCTCGCAGCCCCTCGGACCCCCGCCCAGTGCTGAGTTGCACATTCTTTGCCCGGAGTAGCTTCTGCAAGAGCAGATGCCCAGCTTCTGAGCGAGGGCCTGCCAGCAGGAGGTGGTTGCTGGTTCCTGGTGCCCCTATTGGCTCCCCATTGGCCTCCCTCTTCACTGACTGGGCTCCCAGGGCACATGGCTCTTCCCGAGGTTCCTGCTTGATGCTGAGTTGGGGTGCCTCAGGCACCACCTGTCCATTCACCTGGTCCAGATGCCCAGGTACCAGGCTGCTCTGCTCTGGCTTCTGGGTTTCTGCTAGGTTGTCTGGGGGATCCCAAGGTCCCATACCCTTGCCAAACAAGGTATCTGCAAGCTGGGCAGCAGCAGGTGAGACCCTCCCAGGAGGCAGCTCCAACGTTGGCCCCTGGGGCTTAGGGGTCCCTGGATGGGCGGGAGGGAGCTGGGCCTCAGTGGGAAGCTGGGAGCTGGGGGAAGGTAATTGTGAAGGTCTCTTTGGCTCTTGAGGGCTGGATGGTGGAGGTGTGGGATGGACAGGGCCAAGGACTGGTCCTGTAGATAAGGCTCCTGGTGGGGCAGGGAGCCGAGGTGGGCCCTGAGGTCGAGGCCCTGCCCCTAGCTCCTGGAGGGGGCCTGTCTGTGATCCAGGGAAGCCCCCAAGTTGAGGTTGGCAGCCCAGGAGGCCCTGGAGGGGAGAGGTCTGGGTCCCAGGCTCCTGGTAGGGTGGGGTCTGGCGTACTGCCTGACTCTGCTGCAGCTGCCGCTGCATGAGGAGTGCCTGTAGCTGCTGCTGCTGCTGAGGACTTAAGTGTCGCAGCTGTGGGTTTTTGGCCAGGACTCCTTGGAGCTGTGCTCGAAGCTGACCCACCGTAGGCATGATTCCAACCCCAGGCAGACCCTGCCCAGACTGGAGGACAGGTCCTGGTTTGGGAGGTTGTGGCCCTGTATTATTTTGCATGGGCCGCTCTAGCATGGGCTGTTGGGGGCCCAGAAGGTTCTGGGTCATGGGCCCAGGCTGCTCCCCTAAGGAAACAGAGGGCTGAGCAAGCAGGTGGGGCATAGATGAAGCCTCAGAAGATGATCCACTGCCTAGCTGCCCATGGCTTCCTCCACTTGCTGTGTGGAGCAGGCTAACTTGCTGCTGCTGTTGTCCTGGAAGCCTCAGAGGTGGCTGCAGCTGCAGAGAGCTGGACTGAGGCTGGGGCTGGGGTTGGACAAGCAGAAGTTGTGAGTCCCCAGAGAGTGAGGGCTTTACCTCTCCTGGTTCAGTGGCCATTGACTCAGGGGTAGTTCCTATTGCTAACGACCCTCCCTGATGTGTAGAGGGCCCCTCAGTGACCTCTGAAGAAACAGCCGGGTCTACGGTGTTTTGTTCCTTGCCCGTCAGGAGGAGGGTTGGGCCCAGGGCTCCAGGGCTAGAAAAGTGTTGAAGAGGCTTTGCTGGCATGCCAGGGCCAAGTGCCACCTGCTGCTGCTGTTGTTGCTGAGGAGACAGTAAAGTTCGACTCTGGTTTAAAAGGCCCATCTGCTGCTGCTGCTGCTGCTGTTGTTGCTGTTGCAGCTGCTGCTGTTGCTGTTGTAGCTGCTGTTGCTGCTGTTGAAGCTGCTGCTGCTGTTGCTGTTGTTGCTGTTGAAGCTGCTGCTGTTGTTGCTGCTGTTGTTGAAGCTGCTGCTGCTGTTGAAGCTGCTGCTGCTGAAGTTGCTGCTGCTGCTGCTGCTGCTGCTGCTGCTGAAGTTGCTGTTGCTGTTGCAGCTGCTGCTGCTGCTGAAGCTGCTGTAAAGAGCCCATGGGCTGAGTGCTCAGTTTAGGCTGCCCACTGTGTGACATCAGACTCTGCTGAAGATGGGACAGCCCTGCCATGGACCCTTGCTGTTGGTGCTGTTGTTGCTGCTGCTGCTGCTGCTGCTGGGCTGTGACCAGCCTGTGTCCCATAAGGCCCTGACCCTGCTGTGCCAGCTGGGGGGAACTGAGCACCCGGGACTGGGTCATAAGCACCTGTCTGTGAGGGCCCTGGGGGCCCAAAGCTCCAGGGTGCTGCTGCTGCAACACAGCCACCTGGGCAGGGCCCAGCATGCTCTGGGGCCCCTGGGGTGGTTGAGGGGACAGCTGCTGGACCAGGAGGCCTTGGTGGCTGCTGGGAGGCAGAAGTCCCTGGGGCTTGGGACCCAGAGCTTGGTTTGTCTGTACTCCAGGACCCTGCTGCTGTTGCTGCTGGATTGCTACCTGTCCTAGAAGGTGCTGCTGCTGTTGCTGCTGCTGCTGCAATTTCTGGGCCAGTTGCATGCGTTGCTGCTGCAGCTGCAGCTGCCTTTCCTGTAAAAGTCTTGAATCAGGTCCAAGGCTTCGAAGAGCAAGGTTGCCAGGGAAGAAGCCCCCTGAGGGGCCAGCCAGGGATCCAGCCCCACCAGAATGTTGCTGTTGTTGCTGTTGGGCCAGAGCTGTGTTAAGGAAGGGGCCACCAGGCTGTCCAGGTAGTGCCATACCCCCAGGGGGCAGGCGAAGACCTCCAGCTTGCCCACCCGGAGGCCCCTGTGGTGGCTGCAACCCATGGCCAGGGAGCAGCTGACCAGGGAGCTTGGTGAGCAGCCGGGGACTCTGGGAAGGGCTAAGAGCCAGCACAGCTGAGTGTTGTTGCTGTTGCTGCTGCTGCTGCTGCTGTTGTTGCTGCTGCTGCTGCTTGTTCCGATATTCCGCCATGAGATTTGTGTGCTCCTTCTGCTGTTTCCGGACCTAACGTGGGAGGTCGGAGAGGTCAGGCTGGGGCATGCTCCCCCCATGCCATCCCTCTTCCCTGCCTCTGGGTGCTAGGCTGAAGTTTGCTTTCCCCCACCTGATCCAGCTGTTTCTGGATCTTGCTCTGCTGCTCTGTAACCAGCTTGAGCTTCTCAGCATCAGCTTCTGGGAACTCACGGCCAGCTTTTTTGGCAGTGCGCTGCTTGGCACACAGAGCCTTCCGGGACTTGCGGTGTACACCAATCTGCTCCTCTAGCACCTTCAGCTGCATCTGTAGGAGCTGCTGGGTATGGAACAGCCACTCCTCATACTGCCGCTGGTCAGCTTCATCTGGGAAAAGAAGCTGGGTGTCAGGACCTGCAAAATGGTAATCCCAATCCCTCTTCCTCTGTATGTCCCAAACCACTTCCCTGCACCTTCCTCCCATGCCCCATACTCACTGATCACTCCCTGAGCAAAAGTGGGCGGGTTGGGACGAGGTTGGGAGGGATCACCAGCACTCCGCTCCTGCAATGAGAGAGACTGCTAAAGGGTCATTGTTCCCTGCCAGGCCCTAAGAAGGGTGCCCCAATGGCATAAGACACAAGTTCCTACTCCCACCTGACCACTTACCTGGCCACTCCCAGGTGCCACATGGTTCTGCAGATCACTGCCGGGTCCCCCCGAGAGCCTCTGGGCTAGCAGAGACACCTGCTGTCTGGAGTCCACCAAAGCACAGAGGATAAGTGTTGGCAATAAGAAAGTTGGAAGGCAAAGAAACATGGGACAAGTAGGGAGGGGGGGCCAAGAAGGGGTGTGACTGGGAAAGAAAAGGGCCAAACCCATTCCAGCCCTGAGTCTTACCTGTTCATACCAGGTGCCACCCCAATGCTGCCCTGAGCCATCACTTTCTTGATGCCTTTCAAAGCCACCATCTTGGCCTTTGCAATAGGATCAATGATATCTTCTGCAGCAAATTTGTCCAGGTCTGGAGAGGGGAGAACCAAATGAGCTGGGCTATGGGGCCAATGCTTCACTGAATATCTGCGATTCCTTTCAACATCCTGACCTCAACCACACCAGGCAGAACAATGGCATGGCAAGGCAGAAAGACCACTGAATTAGGAGCCAGTCCGCCTGGGTGAATCAGCTCTGTTATTCACAGGACATGTGATCCTGTTTTTACTCGCACCGTGCTAGAAAAAGTGGCTCCGTAAATATTTGTTGAGTCAACCTGCATTATTTCACCTCAGTTTACCCTTTTATTTGATACAGATGATGATCCCTACTCCGTCTACCTCAGAGGTGTTAAGAGGATCAAACGTGACAAGAATTTAAGTACACTTTATGACTTGGAAAGCATTCTTCAAATGCAATGTTCTTAGTGCAACTAGCACAGCCCAAGAACCCAAGATGCTGGCACTGTTGCAAAGCCCTAGATTCCAGAGCTGTTCTGGGTACCACATGCATCACCTGTAGTCCACTCTCCTGTCTGTCTAGAATGCTGGGCAAGAAAGAAGAAACAACCAACTACCAAAAAGTTAATTAAATCTTCCTAAAATCCCACACTTTGTATATTTCTCCACTGCTCAGAAAACTTAACTGAGCGCCCACTTTTTCTCCTTTTTTTTTTTTTTTTTTTTTTTAAGATAGAGCCTTGCTCTTGTCACCCAGGCTGGAGTGCAATGGTGCAGTTTCGGCTCACTGCAACCTCTACCTCCTGGGTTCAAGCGATTCTCCTGCCTCAGCCTCCCGAGTAACTGTGATTACAGACACCCACCACCAAGCCCAGCTAAGTTTTGTATTTTTAGTAGAAACGATGTTTCACCATGTTGCCCAGGCTGGTCTGGAACTCCTGACCTCAGGTGATCCACCCACCTCAGCCTCCCAAAGTGCTGGGATTAAAGGTGTGAGCCACAGCACCTGGCCAGAGCTCCCACTTTCTTAAGGACTAACCAAACTCCCTCTCCTGGAATTCTGAGGCAGTAAATAGTTAAGAGGAGTACCAACCAGACTTCAGATCTAGCTCTGCTAGCTGCTGTGTAATCTTGGACAAGTTACTTAACCTCCACTTCTGTTTCCTCTTCTGTAATCAAAGATAATAACAATACCTATTTAATGAGTCTGCTGTAATGATTAAATTGGACAAAAAGTGTGAAGTGCTCAGTAAACTGCTTGGCTAATAGTAATTACTCAATAAATGCTATTATAATTTGAGGTCTTTTTCAATCTGGCCCCCATATTACCTCACCAAAATTATGTCACTTACTTCACTCTAAACAGTTTACTCCAGCCTAACTAATTCACTCACTGTTCTTGAAACATCCCATAGGTTTTCCCGCCATTACAGCCTCAATGAACTTTTTCACCTATCTCACTTTTTTTTTTTTTTTTTTTTTTAAAGACAGAGTCTCGCTCTGTTGCCCAGGCTGGGGTGCAATGGCGCGATCTCAGCTAACTGCAACCTCCACCTCCTGGGTTCAAGCAATTCTCCTGTCTCAGCCTCTCGAGTAGCTGGAACTACAGGCATGCACCACCACACCCAGCTAATTTTTATTTATTTATTTATTTATTTTTGAGATGGAGTTTCGCTCTTGTTGCCCAGGCTGGAGTGCAATGAGGCGATCTTGGCTCACCAAAACCTCTGCCTCCTGGGGTCAAGCAATTCTCCTGCCTCAGCCTCCCAAGTAGTTGGGATTACAGGGATGCACCACCACGCCTGGCTCACACCCAGCTGATTTTTGTATTTTTAGTAGAGATAGGGTTTCATGATCTTGGCCAGGCTGGTCTTGAATTCCTGATCTTAAGTGATCCACCTGCCTTGGCCTCCCAAAGTGCTGGGATTACAGGCATGAGCCATCAGGCCCAACCTCAACTGCTTTTTTTTGCACCACCACTGCTTTTTTTTGCACCACCACTCTTCAAGTCCTAAGCTTTCAACTTCACTACAGCCACAAAGGCTCTGCTACTTAGGCTTCATTCATACATTCATTCCATTTATTCAAACATCTGCCATATGCCTACTATATGCCAGAACTGTTCTCTCTTCTTAAAAGCTACAGTGTTTCTGCCTCTACCACTAGTATAATATTTAGCCAAAGTTCCTTGTGTCCCATCTTAAGTGGGGATTATTTGAGGTCTCTAGCCTCAGTGCCCATTTAGTGATAACAATGATCACCCTGAGTAACTTGGCTATGTTACTAACCGAGGTTACCTGTATCTGGGAAGAAGCTGTTTGCCAGCTGCTGCTGCATTGCCAGTTGCTGTGGCTTCAAGCACATGGAAGGTGGCATGGTGCCCATGGGCTTCTGTGATAGCACTGGCTGTGAACTCTGCTGGGGTACCAAGCCTGCCTGCCCCCCATGCTGCCCACTTAGCATATGCCCTTGATTAGACACCATAGCCATGGATGGAGCCAGGCGCTGCTGGAGGGCATGAGTTGGTGGCTGGGTGGGCATCAGTGGTTGGGGCAAGCCTGGCTGTCGGGCCCCTCCAAGACCCAGGGAAAGCTGCTGCTGGGACCCAGCCAAACTGGGAGAAGAACCCTCATGTGGCAAAGACATGGCCTGGGCAGGGCCTGGTGCAGACAGTAGGGAATGCTGCTGCTGCTGCTGCTGTTGCTGCTGTTGTTGTGCAGGCTGCAACTGTGCTGAAAGCTGCTGCTTCTTCTGCAGCTCCTTCTTCTCATGCTCCAACAGGTCCTCAATGAGCAGGGGTAACTCGCTGGCTACCAGTGAGCTCTCCATCTTGTCTAGCTCATCCCCAGATGCTACAGGTCCACCAGGCAAGGTCAAAGCTCCACTCTCGAGCTCAAACTTTTCTAGCAGGGAGGATCCTCCTGGACCACTCAGTGGGCTGGGGGTCAGCAGGTTAGCTGGTGGTCCTCCTGTGGCCCCAAAGGAGCCCTTCTCAGCTGTGTGCCCACTGCTAGAAAATGGCCCTGTGCCCATCCGGGTATCCCGGCTGCCCATCACGCTCTGTCCTGGCTTTAGCCCCAGGCCAAGGGAATTGGCAGCAGGTGCGGGCTCTACCTTGGGGGTAGTAATGGTGAACTGGCAAGGGGAAGGGTGGCGTCCACCCTCCTCCACCTTGGGCTTCACCTCAGGGAGCACAGATGCCAGGCGGGGCTCAGAGGCATCAGCAGCAGGAGGAGGGCGCTCCTCAGGGCCCAAGGGTCCTGGCTCCACCCCACGCAGCAGGGCCTCCCGTTCAGCCTTCTCATTAGCTGATTCTACCAGCCTCAGGTGCTCATTGAAGATGTCCTTCTTGTCCCCAGTGTCCAGCTCAGGATCAGTATATGCCAGCAGGTCAAACTCATCTCCATTGAGCAGGTCATCCAAGTGGGGGTCATTCGTCTCCAGGTTTTCTAAGGTGCCCAGTTCATCATCACCCTTGGCCACATCCACACCCAGACCCAGGTGAGCAAGCTCTTCATCATCCTCTAGGGCTTTGTGGGCATCAAAATCATCATCCAGCTCAGGATCCTCACAGGGCAGCTTCCCAGCTTCCAGGGCCAGAGGAGTGGGGCGGCCAAGCTCAGTGCTCGAGGCAGGTCGGCTGACCAGCTCCAAGCCAGTTGGCAGGGTAGGACCCTTGGTGTGGGGTGTTGGATGTAGACTGTTGTTCAATTCAGGAGCCGGTGGGGCTGAGGGTTTCTGTGGGGGAAGACCTGATACCGCCAGGCCCCGAAGCCCTTCAGGAGCCAGTCGGTGGGGGTCCTCACTTACAGGGTAAAAACGGGGTCTCTGAGGTGGGCCCTGACCAGGAAATGGAGTGCCCCCAGGTCCCAGTCCTTTCTGTACATTGTGCCGCAGCTCAATGAACTGGGCAGGACCAGCTGGACCAGGCACTGGTTCACCAGGGCCTGGCAGACGGGTGGGAATTCCCGCCAATGGGGAACCTAGAGTTTGGCGGCCAAGTTCAGGTACAGGAGTTGACGGAAAGCGAGCTGACATGGCAAATCGCATGGAGGTTGCTGCTGTTGCCTGTTGCTGCTGCCACAGTTGTTGCTGTTGCTGCTGTAAGGGCAGGGACCCAGGATAGGGTGCTCGCTGATAGAAAGCTTGGGAGCCTCCTACCAGTTGCCTGGAAGAATATACAGTAGTCAATAAGATGAAATCAGATGAAAAGGAGCAAGAGCATGGGCTTACGGCAGTGAGGAAGGACAGAATTAATGCAGTGAGGAAGAAAAGGAATGAGGAAGAAGAGAAAGTGATACTGGAAAAGGATTAGTGCTACAGGAAAATCACAAGAGCGTGCAACAGTGATAAAATTCATACCCCTTGGTTTACCCCCAGGGAACCTCCTGGAGCCTCACCGGCTGTTGACATCCATAGACGAAGGCGTGGCTGGTGGAGGTGGCCGGGAGAGTCGGTCATCGCCAGGGAAGGACCCTTGCCCCAGGATGGGGCCACTCAGCTTGCCTGGGGGCAGCCCCACAAGGTTGCTCTTGTCCTAGAAGAGACAAGGTAGATGAAGGTGGGGCAACCTTCAGTATCCTGGCCCCACTATCCCTTGTCACTCTACCTACCTGAGTCCCAGCAAAGGCGGTCTGGCCTCGACTCAGCTGCTCAAAGGCAGGGCTGCTGGGCTCAGCACCCCAGCTGCCTGGAGGCCCCACTGCTCCTGCAGCTGCTGCAGCTGTTTCCTTCTCTTGCCGCAGGGTGTTGCGCTGGATCTGCTGCCGAATCAGCAGCTCTCGTAGTCGCTGGCGCTGTGCAAAAAAAAAAAAAAAAGAAGAGGAATAAGCCCATTCTACTCTAATCATGGGGCTGACCCAGAGACAGCAGTGATATGTGGGGCTTAGCTCCAGGGTGTCAACTTACTTGTCGTTGCTTCTCCAGCTCTGTTTGGCTAAGGCCGGACATGCCTGGGTCCTGGGTACCTGGGAGTTCAGGTGTCGCCAAAGAGCTACCCATTCCAGCCCCTGGGTCTTCTCGCTTTTCGACAGGAGAGGTGATGCCTGATCGCTGTGAGGCTCCATGGGACAGGTAGGGGAGGGATCCGTCGGGTGCAGGTGGTGGCAGAACTGACGGGGGGCGTAGCGGGGACAGCCCATAGCTCTCCCCTGTGGACCCGCTGCTGGGCCCCAGGGGGCTGCCCGATGGGTGGAAGTTCCCTGTGGCTACTGCGTAGTTTGTGCTTTGAGGCTTGCCCAAGGTGGGGCCGGGCCCAAAATGGCTGTTGATCCCATGGGGTGGCGGGAGACCAGGCTGAGGGACAGGGGGCTTTAGGGAAGGCTCCCCTACCGCCTGAGGGAAAGTGAAACGCATGGGAGAGGGGGTGCCCACAAATGCTCCCGTCCCAGGGGACCGGACAAAATTGGGGGGCTGCCCACTTGGGACCTTGGTATGGAGCTCACCTGCCGGCCCCGAGGGCAGGGCTGCTGGGAAACCCCCAGCCCCCAGTGAAGTGTGGGCTAGAGACCCAGCCTTAAAGGCAACTTCAGGGGGCTGGGGTCGGGGTGGCTTATGCAATGGGGCAAATGGGTCACGGGACTGAGGGCGTGAGGGTGGGCGAGAATAAGGGTCAGGGGACTGGAAGCGAGGGGTAACGGGGGATGGGCAAAAAGCTTCAGCAGACAGAGGACGGGGTGTCAGTGGAGACTGGGAGCTGGACTGGGACTGAGGACTGGCAGGCACTCGGGAGAAAGGGTCGGAAGGCAGTGAGCGAGGGGGCAGAGCACAGCAGCTCTCAGGGGGCGGAGGCTGGGGCCGAGGAGTCAATGGGGGCTGAGCATAGGGGTCAGGGTAGGAGCCAGTGCGAAAGATGTCCGGGTGACCTGGAGGAGAAGGGGCCAAAGCCTGGGCAGGGGGTGGCTCCTGGGGCCTTAGACCCAAGCCTGGGCTCTGGGGCTCTACCTGAGATGCCCGAGGGGTCAGGGGGGCTTTGAAGACATCAGGTGTCTTTAACTCCAGGCCACCCAGGTGGGGGCCTGAGGAGGGTGAGTCAACAAAGCCCAGGTTTGGGGGCCCATAGCTAGGAGAGGATGCCCCAAGCTCTTCCTTCTTCACCTCTAGGGCCTTCCGGGACTCCCCAAAAGGTGGGGGCGAGAGCAGGGGCTCGGAAGCCTTGCCTCCCCCTACCCCAGGGCTCTCAGGCACAGCCAAGTTATCCAGCGAGGGGCAGCGGGGTTTGAGGAATGGGTCAGGTGTGGAGGGCTGGTGTCGGGGGGTGCCAGGTGGGGTAGTGTGGAATTCCCCTGGCTGGCCACTCCCAGGACGAGATGAGGCGCCCAGCATCGGGGGCTGTGCAGGGGCCCCCGTCGGACTAGGATATGGGGGATAGGTGGGTGGTGCTGTGGGGAAGCGGGGCTCCAGGGGATAGGCGGGGGTCAGTCCAAAGGGGTCCTGTGAAGGCACTTGGGCGGGCACCTGGGGTGGGAGCTTGAGAAAGAGCTCACCAGGCGAGTCAGGGCCGGGCACCGAGCCCGCCGGCGGCTTCAGGAACCCGTCCGCAGAGGTAGACAAGCCGGCGGGGGTAGCGGGGCTGCCAATGAAAATGGTGGGGGCAGCAGCCGGGGGCGGGCTGCCCAGTGCCCCTGGCTGGGGGGGAATGCGGAGATGTAGGGCTGGTCGGTCAGTCTTACGGGCTATGTCGCCCACCTTGGTCTGCTTGTTGATCTGGCTCTCAGCCTGCTACAGGGGGAGACCAGGCACAGGGCAGTCAGGCTGCTGCAGGCAGGCCCCATGGCCCTCCACCCTCAAGAGAAGCCACCCACTAGAGGACTGCTACATCCCAGCCCAGCCCCACTCACCTTCTGCACCTTGTTGATGCGGTGAGCTGCCCGATTATCTTTGGCCTTTTGCTGAGGGATACAGGACACAGCCTTAGGGCCTAGTGCTTGGTCTCATGCCCCGCCCCCCATACTGTACAGTGTTTTCACACTCCCTACCCAGAAGCTGATCCCTTCGGGCCCAGCTGCTTTAGGAGTGGGGAGTGGAAAGAACTGAGGTAAATTACCCAAAGATCCCCTCCTCTCTCTCAGTTCTCATGCTAACCCATGCTCCTTTCTGTCTCACCAGGTAGGGGGCTTTGTCAGCTGCCGGAACCTTTCTCCAGAGCTTCATAATTTGTTTGCAACGGCTTGACCAGTCTGGAGGGCAGAGGGAGTGAGTCAGAGGAGACTTGGCAGGCAACCCCTCCACCTGCCATGTTGCCAGGCTGTCTCCTTTGCCCTCGTCCCACAGGTACCTGGGTAATCTTGCTTGAGATTAGGAAAATTAATGTTGGCATAGAGCACGGGTGAGATGGTGGACAGCTGGCCCAACTCCTCATCCTTCTCCCAGCGCTGAAGACTCCGCTGGTTATAGGAGAGTCCGTCGCCCTCACCCTCCGTGGTGGGGGTTGTGGGGGTGGAGGGCGTGGTGCCACCTGAGCCTGTCCAGGGGCTGTCGGGCTCACCGGGTTCCGGGCTAAAGAAGCCCCCGCGCTCCCTGGGGCGCAGGGGCAGAGAGTCACAGGGCGCAGGGATGCCAAGTCCCACCCCAGACAAACTGCCCAGAGCCTCAGGCCACTGCCCTGCCCCAAAAGAGGAGGGCCACTCACAAGGGAATGGGGAGGAACAGGGGAAGTGCTGCAGCAGTCCGAAGGAGGCGAGGCATGAACTCAGATGGAGGGAAAGGACAACGGGGACTGCCCATGAAGTTTACACAGAGACACCAACCTAGAATCCAGGAACGGGGACTGGCAGAGGCCTGGGTAGGAGTCCATTGGGCTGCTGGAGGGCAGATTGCCCAAAGGGAGTCCACCTACAAGACGAACAGGATCAGAGAAAAGAGAGCGACTGGCCCATCCTGGAGGCAAGCTTGGTTATGTCAGTCTTCAGACCACTCCCACCCGTATCACCTTGAAGAAAGGGTCTCTGCAGTGGCGTACGGCTGCCTTCTAGGCCAGGGGTTCCGCAACCCAGATGCTGCTCTCGTTCAGAGCCCAGAACATCCTTGAAGAGCTGCTGCAGGTCCTTGGATTCCATCTTGGGCAGTTCTGTAGGGGAATGAAGGATACTGCTGAGGAAGACTGGGAAGTTCAGGTGACACAACAGGTCTACAAATGATCATGGCCAAGGAAGGTGCCCAGGACTCTCCACCAGAGAAGCTGTACAGATCATAGTCCCACAGATAGGACCTCCTCCTTCTCCCACAGAAAACCCTTATACACAAACAGGTGTGGGTCACAGCCTCACCTTCTGTGGAAATCCTGTCTAAGTCAGAGCTAAGCATCCCTTCACCCGGGGTGCCCGGCTTCTCAGGGTCACTGGGCACTGGAGATGCCTTCACGCCACCATCCTCAGGTCCTATAAATGCCAGGAGAAACCCATGGGTCAAGGCCAGTATGGGTCATGGCCACTCTGAACCACAGAGGGTCATGGGACAGCTTCCAGCCTCCAACCCGACAATGCTCAGGGGCACGGCAGAGGGACAGAGGCAAGGCCAAGACAGGACACAGTCCCCCCGGCAGCTCTCACCTGGTGTATCAGCTTTGCTCTCGAGGCCACGGGATTCTTCATCTGCAATATCTGGACCATCATCTCCTATGAGCAAGAGTCCCCACTCCAATCAGAGATGTCCTACATCTGATGCCCGGAGCAGGTCTCCAGTCCCATAGCCCTACAGGCCAGGACCCTTGACCCCACCCTTGACTCTTGGAGGCCAGTCCATTTCCCATCAAATAACCTGCCAGCTCCTAAGCCAGAAGGAAGTCGGATTCTCTCAGACCACTTACTCCCACATAACTAACCTTTCTGCGATGTGGGGAGTTCCTTCCTTTCTGAGCTTCCATCTCCCTTGGCTTTTGGGGTTCCTAGTCCAAAGCTTGGCCGGCCCACCCCAACTGCAAAAAGGGCCTTACGGCTCAGGTCCAGCAGTTCCTTCCCAAAGAAGGCTTCCTGTGGGGCAGTCAAGGAGAAACAGGTTTCTTCATGCCCTGCAGGGCACAGACACCTCCCTCACTGCTTGGAGCCTGAGACCCACCTGCAGGTAAGCAGGGAACATGTCCTCCAGTTTGCTCTTCTTGCGCCCTCGCCGCTGTTGCTTCTTCTTCTCATCCCCTTCAGCTAAGCTCTGCTCCATGGTGCCCTCTGTAGGCAGGTCAGCAGGTATCACTGTGGACAGAAGTGTCAGACTTGGGTTGAGGGCATGCTGCTCCCAACTTGCAGGGTGACACTTTGTGCCTACTCTCTCCCACAACACCAGCTGGGTCTACCACCCTCTTGGCCCTTTCAATGAGTCCACCCACTGGGTCTCTCTAGCATTGCCCCACCTTCTCCCAGGCCCCACTGGTGCCCTCACCCGTCTCACCCTCGTCGGGCTGCCCATCCCCACTCAACATCTCCGCCTGTGCAGCTGGCCCCTTTTTCGTGCGTGTGTGGGATTTCCGCTGTCGCACCATGAAACCACCAATGCCTATGAGGAGGCAGAGCTGCGGATGAGAAGCTGCTGGGGGACCTATTGAGCTGCACCAAGCCACCCCACCACCCCACAAACCCATCCCAGGACCTCACCAGGCCGATAGGGTTTACGCTTGCGTTTTTTGCTTTCCTCGGTCTCCTCTTTGCCAGGCTCCACGTCAGGGCTGACAGGGCCCTCCAGTTTAATTTCGCACTCCATGTGCTCCACACCACCTGCATATGGTGACAGAAGAGATAGAGGCAGATCAGAACGATAGGCCCTTTTAACCTTGTCATCCTGCCATGGAGAGAGCTGAGGACCTTGCCTCAGAGCCACTTAGACAAGACCAGCAGTGCTTAAGGGTAACTGTGAGTGGCAATGTAGCCCCCACCCAACATCCCACTCTCAGAGGCATGCTCCCACTATTCTGTCGCTCCCTAAGATTCCCCAAGCTAACCTTCACCCTTGAGCAACTCATCGGTGTCCAGGTCCCCATCCTTCTTGTCATCAGGACCAAGGGCCTCTGATGGCTCAGAACCCTCCAATCCTGCCTCGCCTGGGAGGCCAAGCCGTCCTCGCCGCTGGCGCCGCTTGTGCAGTGGTGACATGGTCAGGTTACGCAGCAAGGCCATGCCAGTTTCTGTCAGCCACACTCCTTCGAAGCGAAAGTACTGGGGCTCTGCATTAGAGGAGAGTGTGTGATCCCTGGATGGAAGCCCCAGGGAAACCAGAACTGCAAGTTTCAACCTATGTCCTTAGCTGAGGCAAAGACAGTGACAAAAGTCCAGCTTAGGGTCTAACTGCTGGGGAGAAGAGACCACCTAAGGCACTGGCTGAGGCCCGAGTTCTCTGTCAGTGACCCAGGGAGATTCAGAGAAGAACTGTAACTCAGAAGCCTGCCTTTACTCATGATTAACCCAAGCATCACTAGGGTGATTATCTTGCTGTCTGGGGCTATGAGGGCCCCTACTTGCTGAATGCCAGCACGCAACGTCCTAGATGCCAGGAGCAGTGCCATATCACGATAAAGGAGATGTCCCTGGCCCCTTTCACTGATAAAAAAGAGTTATGTTCTCGGCCGGGCACGGTGGCTCACGCCTGTAATCCCGGCACTTTGGGAGGCCAAGGCAGGCAGATCACGAGGTCAGAGATCGAGACCGTACTGGCTAACACGGTGAAACCCCGTCTCTACTAAAAATACAAAAAATTAGCTGGGCATGGTGGTGGGCGCCTGTAGTCCCAGCTACTCGGGAGGCTGAGGCAGGAGAATGGTGTGAACCCAGGAGGTGGAGCTTGCAGTGTGCCAAGATTGTGTCACTGCACTCTAGCCTGGGCGACAAAGTGAGACTCCATCTCACAAAAAAAAAAAAAAAAAAAGAGTTCTGAAGATGAAATTCCGGCAGTAAAGAGGCCATGGTGCCTGATGAAAGGAACACTGCCCGGGAAGCTGGAGACCTTGGTTCTAGTCGTAACTTTGCCACTAACTCATTAGGTAACCTTGGGCAGGCCACTTAACTTCTCTGGGTCTGAGTTTCCTGAGTTTCCTCCTCTTAAAATGAGGAGATGAAGCTGGGGGGTTAGAGTTAGACCAGATGATATCTGACGTCTGGTCTGGCTTTGGCATTCAAAATTTCTGTGACTCACCAGGCTCTTTCACCTTCATGGGCACCAGCTCTGGAGGTGCAACAGGCGCTATGGAGAGAAGGACAAACGGAGATGGCTGAAGTCCTGTCCCAAAGCAAGGTACCCCTGCCCTCACTCCTCCCCCTACCCAGCAGCTGGTACTCACCCACAGGCTTTACCACGTAGGGCTGGCAGGAGATACAGTCAAAGCCTTCATCGGCTGCCTGCTCCACATCGTCCTCTGTGAAGAGGCTCTCACAGCCAGCATGCATCCACCTGGAGAACAGAGACTGGAGGAAATGAGCTCAGGCAATGCGAGGCTAGCAACAGGGCCAACATGAAGAGAAAGGGATGTTCTCACCGTTCACAGTGACGGCACTGGATTAGTAGGTCCTCTTCTACATAAGGAGCATGACAGATAGGGCAGGTCACCAGGCTGGCACAGGGCCCACAGTGTGTGTAACTATTCTGCCATTCACAGTGGAAGCCAGGGGAGGCAGCCCCACACTGCATACAAGACACACACCTGGTAGGAGCAGGAAAACAGAGCCTGAGCACTCAACCTACCCAAAGTACCCAGAAGTCCCCTCACCAGGAACCCAAGCCACCAGCCTGGCCTCCTAAACCCAGCCTCTGTCACATACTCAACATCATATCCACTTTAACATCTCAAGGCCCCAGGGCTCCAATAAAGATCACAGTCTCCTTACCACTTGCACTTCCAGCCACCCTTGGGGACGGTGAGCAGTGGGGGGTCCAGGCAGTATGTGTGGTAGCTAATATCACAGTCATCACAGAGCAGCAGGCGTGAGGGGTCGGAGGCCTGGCCACACACCTCACACACAATACACTCCACACAACGCCAGCCCTTGAGCAGCATCACCTTGGTGATCTGAGGCAGAAAATGGGAACTTCTCAGGGTGTGAGGTGGAAAGGAGGTGGAACTTCTTTTTTTTTTTTTTTGGGACGGAGTTTTGCTCTTGTTCCCCAGGCTGGAGTGCAATGGCGTGATCTTGGCTCACTGCAACCTCCGCCTCCCAGGTACAAGCAATTCTGTCTCAGCCTCCCAGGTAGCTGGGATTACAGGTACCTGCCACCATGCCCAGCTAATTTTCTTGTATTTAGTAGAGACAGGGTTTCACCATGTTAGTCAGGCTGGTCACAAACTCCTGACCTTGGGTGATCCACCTGCCTCAGCCTCCTGAAGTGAAGTGCTGAGATTACAGGTATGCGCCACCATGCCCAGCCTAGGAGGTGGGACTTCTAAGGGTGAGGCTGGAGGAACCCCAATGCAGAGACTAGGCCTCCATTTGAGCACAGGGAGACTTAGACAGAGCACCCTTGTCCCCAAAACAGGGACTCTAAACGTAGATTCCCAATCATCTCTGCTGATCAGAGAAGAGCTGCACTAGCCACTGCCTCATTGTGAATAGAATAGCAATCTTTCCACTAGCCAAGTCCCTAAGAAGAGACTGTAGACAGAATTAGGTCCCCCAATTTTTCTTTTTTCTTCTTTTTTTGGAAACAGAGCTCACTCTGTTGCCCAGGCTGGAGTGCAGTGGCATGATCTCAGTTCACTGCAACATCCACCTCCCAGGTTCAAGCAATTTTCCTGCCTCGGCCTCCCGAGTGGCTGGGATTACAGGCACGCGCTACCACACTCAGCTAACTTTTGTATTTTCAGTAGAGACAGGATTTCACCATGTTGGCCACGATGGTCTTGAACTCCTAATCTCAGGTGATCCATCTGCCTAGGCCTCCCAAAGTGCTGGGATTACAGGTGGGAGCCACCATGCCCGGCCATGTTGTTATTTTTTACAACGGACTGAATTATACCAGCAAGTCAGGGTCTACTACAAAGAAACTATGAAGCCCACCATGAGTTCCAAAGTATTTTTCCCCAAGAAAAGTTTGATAACCACTGGTGACTAATGAACAACATCCATGACCAATGGCTGCTTTAAGAGGTGGTATGGCCAGGACAAGGAACTAGGGTAACAAATAACTGATCCTATTTCCCAGCCTACACCTCTTGGGCCCGAACTCACCTTGCTGTTGACACAGTAAGGGTGATAGCACTGAGAGCACTGTGAACAGGCAAGGAGGTGGCCCTCTGCCCCCCGGCCAAAGCTGCCACATACCACACACATGTCCTGGGGAAACACAGAGAAACCCGAATGTCCAACTAGATCTCCCCATCCCACTCAGATCCAGCCCACTATGACGCTACAACACTGATTTGTGACCAGAGAGTCAGGAACCCCATCCCACAGCGTTAGGACGCTGTAAGCTACCAAGGGACCCTGCTCCTTCCTAGGATGCCTCACTCACCTAGTCAGATCACTTGAATTTATAAAGCCTGACATGGGTAAAGGTAAGAAGAAATTAAAGGAAGATAAGATGGGGTAAAGACTGGTCAGGTGAGAATCACATATGTGACAAAATTCTATCAGCTTCAAGATTATTCAAGTGAGGACACATGTAAGTTCCCTAAGCTATAAACTTCAATAGGGCAAAGACTTTTTTACTGCTATTTCTTTTTTTTTTTGAGACGGAGTCTCGCTCTGTCGCCCGGGCTGGAGTGCAGTGGCCGGATCTCAGCTCACTGCAAGCTCCGCCTCCCAGGTTTACGCCATTCTCCTGCCTCAGCCTCCCGAGTAGCTGGGACTACAGGCACCCGCCACCTTGCCCGGCTAGCTTTTCTCTTTGTATTTTTTAGTAGAGACGGGGTTTCACCGTGTTAGCCAGGATGGTCTCGATCTCCTGACCTCGTGATCCGCCCGTCTCGGCCTCCCAAAGTGCTGGGATTACAGGCTTGAGCCACCGTGCCCGGCCCCCTTTCACTGCTATTTCTCTAGCTCCTAGCTTAGTGCCAAGCTCAGAGGAGACACTCAAGAGAAATGTGATGGATGGACAAACCAATGAACAACATGATTAGAATTCATGGTCTGTTTTCTCATTAGCTGGGTATCCCAAAAGTAGGTCCAGTTCTCCCCATCTATTCTCTCATCAAAACACAAACATACACAACGTTCAGTGTGTCAGGTCTCACTGTATGGTACCTGCATTAGGACAAATTTGTCTGTGTTGGAGAAGAGAACCACGGTATTCTGCATGGTGTCATCATCTTCTTCCTCCTCCTCCTTACTGGGAGAGCTATCAATGTCAGCAACCTGATGGGGAGAGAGTTGTGAAAAGTGAGGCAGATAAATCTGCCCCCACCAAGATACTTTCCTCTTTGCTGTTGGGGGAAGAAAGTGTGAACTCCTGGCTAAGATGAAGGCCAAAAGCCAGAAATAACCGACAGAACACCCAGGCTCCCAAACTGGGCCTCAGCCTGATAGCAGAAATTTCAGAAAAACCTGGGGACCAAGTGGAGAGGAATTCAGACATAGCCAGACAGACCCTAGACGAGCAGGCCGGTAGGCAAGCATGCAAGGGACTGGAAGGACTCAGAGGGTGCTAAAGCATGGTCGGGGGATGGGAGGAATAGGAGGCCTCTCCTTACTACCAGAGTCTCAATGGAAGAAGCAGTTGACTTTAGCCGGGCCCGTCCTCTACCACGTCCTCCATGGGCTCCTCCACGAGGCCGGCGTCTTCCTGGGAAACTGCTGCTGCGACCCTGAGTGAAAGAAGGGGACAATGACAGGAGCATGTCAAGGGCTAGTGTGTTGGGTTTACACACTTGAACAGAAGAAGTGACAAATGGACACAGTAAGACAGGTAATAAGCCCAGGAGTCCCACTCAGGGCAGGGGAAAAGGCCAAACTCCCAGATATCAACAAGTGCATAGCTGTAGCCCAAACCCATTCTTCCCCTCCCAAGAGTGGCCGACATGGACATGAAGAAAAAACAGTGGAGAAAAAACAGTGACTTGAAAGAACCAAGTTTCTGGTCCCAATTCTATTACTGAGTAACCATGAATCTGGGCAAGTTACTTGTCCCTTCTATGTATTAGTATTTTCTCCTTAATAATTGGAATAAAGGATCTCCAAGTATAGGATTCACAAAGCAAGGTGGGAAAGTATCAGTGACACAGGACTATACCTCTGACAGGGCTAACTCTGATCACATCCCGCAGCTAGATAGTCCCTCACCTGTTTGATGCGGGAACGGGCTGGGGAGCTGCGCCGCCGCCCCTTCTCCCCCTCAGTTTTGCCTCCGCTGATAGCTGTCCCAGCATCGCACAATAGTGAATCATCAGTCTCTGGCAGTGAGTCGGTACAGAGCCGTAGGGAGCCCTCATCTCGGGCTGGACTAACATCTGTAGAAACCCCCAGCTCCATGGACAGGGAGCCACCCCCCTCCGGGTCAGGAGAGCCCAGAAGGGGCTCTGAGCCAGGAAAACTGGCACTGGCATCACCCTGGCTCAGATTCGAGATCTCATTAACGATGTCGGATTTGATGAGAGTGGGTGGTGTGGGGGCCACTGGTGCACGTGGCTCTTCCTGTTCTTCGCATGGTGAGCCCTGCCCTGCTGTTTGCTTGCATTCGGGGTAGACCTCCATAGGGGTCACGGGGGCCAGCTCCTCAGGGTCCAGGAGCACAGGGGAGCCTTTAAGTTCACTAGCCAAACTGCCAGGGGTCTGTCCAGCCTCTGGCTGTGAATCCGGAGCATCAATCCCATCCAGAGGGGCTGTGTCTTCCCCTAGGCCAGAGAAGTCATCCAGGGCTGGGGCAGGGCTGGGGGCAGGGCAGGAAAGGTCCCCCGTCGGGGAAGGGAGAGGACTGGTGGCACTGGGTTCCAAGGCTGGGCATTCAGGGTCTGGAACTTTCTCAGTCTCCATCTCGTGCAGCTCAGCCTCATCTGAGACCCCCACTACCTTCCCTATGGGACTCAACGGGGAGGGAACGGACAGTGGCAGGGCAGGAGGGGAGCACTGGGAAGGAGGGGAGTTTTGGGGAGCCAAGGAATGCTGAAGGAGTGGCGAACACTGAGGGGGAAGGGGCTCCATCAGGATGGGAGAAGCCGGCCCCACTGGGGAGCCTGGAGATGGAGGAAGGATCATAGGGGGGACAGGCTCAGGGTCAGTGCAGTTAGCTTCTGGTGGAGGGCTGATGGGTGTCTCCAGGATGGGGGCAGCCAAGGGTGACTCAGGGTCACTGTCCCCTTTGGCACCAAAGGGGTACTCTAACTCCCCCAAAGGAGACAGAGCCGGTGGGGCCACAGCTGTGATAATGGGTGAGAGCGGAGGAGGAAGGGGATCTGGAAGGAAAGAGAAAAAAGAAGGGCTCTTAGATCAGACGTGCCATGAAGAGTTACAGCTGTTCCAGAGTAAGAGGGTACTAACTTCCCCTTACCTGGTGGCATCAGCTGAGGTGACAAGGATGGCTCCCCAGACGGGGACAAGGGCAGCTCCTCAGGCAGAGGGGACAGAGGTGGTTCCCCAGGCTCAGACAGGGCTGGCTCTCCAAGCAAGGGAGATAAGGGTGGTTCCCCAGGGGGAGGGAACAAGGGCAACTCCTCAGGTGCAGGGCATTGGCCTGGCTCCTCAGGGTGCTCTTCAGGCCGAGGGGACAGGGGTGGCTCCTCAAGCTGAGGGGACAGGTGCGATTCCTCAGGCCGGGGGGACAGGCATGGTTCCTCAGACTGGGGGGACAGGTGTGATTCTTCAGGCTGGGGGGACAAAAATGGCTCCTCGGGCACAGGAGACAGGTGTGGCTCCTCAGTCTGGGGGGACAGGTGCAATTCCTCAGGCTGAGGGGACAGATGTGGTCCCTCAGCCTGGGGGGACAAGTGTGGCTCCTCAGGCACAGCACACAGGCATGGCTCCTCAGGCTGGGGGGACAGGTGTGGCTCCTCAGGCTGCGGAGATAGGTGCGGCTCCTCAGGCCGGGGGGACAGGTGCAGTTCCTCAGGCCGGGGTGACAGGTGCAGCTCCTCGGATGGGGGACAGAGTTGTGGCTCCTCAGGTAGTGGTGACAGGGGTGACTCCTCCAGCGGCAGGGACATGAGCGAGTCCTCAGGTGGTGGGGATGTGGGGGAGTTCTCGGGTGGTGGGGATGTGGGGGAGTCCTCAGGTGGCAGGGAGAGGCGTGAAGCCTCAGGTGGAGGGGATGTGGGAGACTCCTCAGGCGGTGGGGACAAGGGAGATTCCTCAGGCGGTGGAGACAGGCGTGACACCGCAGGCAGCGGGGACAGGCGCGATACCTCAGGTGGTGGGGACATAGGCGATTCTTCAGGTGGCGGGGACATAGGCGAGTCCTCAGGTGGTGGGGACAGGCGTGATGCCTCAGGTGGCGGGGAGAGGGGAGACTCCTCAGGTGGAGGGGACAGAGGAGACTCTTCAAATGGTGGAAACAGACGAGATGCCTCTGGTGGTGGAGACATGGGTGACTCTTCAGGTGGAGGGGACATGGGTGACTCCTCAGGCGGTGGAGACAGGCGAGATGCTTCAGGTGGCGGGGAAGTGGGCAGTTCCTCAGGTGGCGGGGACAAGGGAGATTCCTCAAATGGTGGGGACAGGGGCGATGCTTCAGGGGGTGGGGATAGAGGCGTCTCAAGTGCAGGAGACGGGGGTGACTCTTCCAGTGGAGAGAAGGGCGACTCCTCCAGTGGAGAAAAAGGTGATGATTCAGGTGGGGGAGACAGAGGAGACTCCTCAGGCGGCGGAGAGAGGGGCGATTCCTCCGGCGGCCGGGACAGGTGCAATGCCTCAGGAAGCGGGGATGCGGGCGAGTCCTCAGGTGGTGGGGACAGGCGTGATGCTTCAGGCGGTGGGGATGTGGGTGATTCCTCAGGTGGTGGGGACAGGGGTGACTCCTCAGGTGGGGGCAGCAGTGGCATCTCATTTAGGGGGGCCTCCAACTGGGGCTCAAGTTGGACCCCTGCTCTCCCTGCAGACACAACAACATGATGCTCCTATCTAGCTCAGATCTACCCCACAGGAAGCGCAGGGTCCAGGGCAATGCACAAATTGTCTCTTGTCACAGAATAAAAGGGGATGAATTTCAGGGACCCTCAAACCCTACTCACCTAGTGGTTTGGCTTCACATTGCAGGGGCCCCGGTTCCTTGGGTTGCATAGAGGTCACGTGCCCACCCTTTGGCTGCCCTTGGCATGCAACGTACAGAGCATCGGGCTCATCAGTGGGGGTATCGCCAGACTCTGGGGGTGAAAATCTGCAGAGGGTACAGGGGAGCAGGCACTGTGGCTCTCACCAGCTAACAAATCCTAGAGAGCACACTGGGGTGAGGCACGAATGCTGTGGATGGCACTGCCCACCTTAAGGCTCTCCTCTCAAAGTCCACTCAATTTAAGAAGAACCCTGACAAACTCAGTCCTTCCAACCTGCCAGCCCAATCTCAGTCAGTCCACACCACTTACCTGCTACACACAGGGGTATGCTGCTCAGCAACACAGCTGATAGGCTGACCTCCCTGGGTTCTGTGACAGCGGTGACAGACAGAGTAGTTCTCAAACCACTCCGAGTTGGGATTCAGTTCTGCTGAGCCCGCCCCACAGGACCGGCACACCCGGCATGCCTAAGGGAAGGGAGTGGGCAAAACAGGCATTGGTCAGACAGCAAAGACTAAAGAAGAGTATAGGACTTGTCAAGACAGAGAATGCTGTAGGAGGCAGAGTTAGGGACGATAGGGCAGAATCAGGGTACACTCACCTTGCACTTCCAAGAGTGAGCAGGCAGTTCCTCCATGGGTGGTTTTAGGCAGAAAGTATGGTATCCTTTGTCACATGTCTCACAAACCAACATCTTAGAGTCATTCCCAGGTTTCCTGCAGAGGCACAGGGAACATTACAGTGTCCTCTCTGCCCTCGTTTCTTTTTTGTTGTTTTCATGTTAACAGGCCTTCTCTGACTGCCCTCACTTTCAACCCTAATCTGTGTTGTGCCTAAGACTTCCCTCCTGCCCTTCCATTCCTACCTGCAGGCTTGGCACACTTTGCATTCAGGGCACTGCCAGCCAGCACGTTTGCGGGCAGTCAGAGCAGTGTCCAGGCAGGCCCCGTGATAGTGATGCCCACAGCTGGTACAGAAGAACAGGTCACACAACTCCCCTGGCCCCTCACACACTGCACAGCGAGCCTCCTCTGCAGGGGGTAGAGACACCACAGGTCAGCTATGGATTCCTTGCAAGCCTCAGCACAGTGCCGTACACAAAACAGGCACTCCATGGGCACAGAATGAACAAATAACAAAGTTACTGAGTGCCTGCCCAACGTCTGCCAGCTGTTCTAGGCACTGGAGACACAATGGTAAACGAGACAGGCAAACCCCTGGTGCTCACAAAGTTCACACCTATTTTAGTGGGGCAGACCAATAGTATATAATTCTATACTTTGATCAGTACTCTGTAGAGTACAAAAATCCAAGCCACACTTGGTCTCTCATTTGCCCTATGACCAAAGTTCAGGACTTCTCACCCAGATGTGCAGCCCCCTCACTGTGCTCTGGGCATAGCAGCTGCAGTGTTTTCATGGATAGGAAGGAACCACTGGCAGTCGCGCAGGGGAAGTGGTAAAGCCGTGGACATCCAGGTGAGCGGCAAGGGATGGAGGCACCGAGCCTGGTGCAGTGGGAACAGCGCTGCCAGGGTGAAGAAAGAGCCTCAGTGTCAGCCAGCTCTCCCCAAAGAAACAGTTCAGGCACTAGCTCTGCCCCAGCATACCCACACTCCTTCTCATTCCACCCTGACTCTCAGAAGCCCACCAGCCCTACCCTTCACCTATGCAATCCCTTGGCCCCAGCCCCACCTGTGAGATCCCTGAGACGATGGCCTTGTCCACACCACATAGTTCTGGGCCCTCCTGCCCCCATACGCCTGCCGACCACGCAGCACACCAATGGTGAGCCCAGCAGGACCCTTTACAGGTAGGAAGAGGTAAACAGAAAGGAAAGAGTTAACAGAAAGGGGATCGCTGGCTCAGGACTACCCAGTCCTTCTCCCATTTGCTGCCCCATTCTCCTCACTCACCTCCAGGTTCTCCTAGGTGGGCAGGTGTAAGGCCCTCAGGGAAACCAATCTGTGACAGGTCCTCACTGGGCAGCACTGCCTCACTGGGCCCTGGGCTCCCCCCAGGGGATACCACTGGACACCGGGGCCAATCAAATGGCAACTCAAAGCGCCGTAGCTCCCGCTGCCCATGCAGACTGGGCTCCCCGCAGTTACAGAGAGCACAACGCCGCACCGGACCCCCACTGTGGACACACAAGCATCAGTACCACGCCAGGCCCCCAGCAACCCCATGATTTGGCATGCCCATGGTTCCCCGACACTCATTTTCCTAAATTCTCTTCCTTGAAAGCCCTAGACTCCCAAATCAAATCCTTATGTGCCCTCAAACAAGTTACCTGCAGTCCTGAGGAGTCTCCTGAAGACTGGGACTCCCAGAACTAGGGACAGAGACCTCTCCCACATGTGGGTTAGGCAGGTCTGACTCAGTGGCACTTGGGTCCTCAGAAGTTGCAGGTCCATCAGCTGAATAAACAAACAAACAGCATGTGTCAGTCGTCATCCCTATTTAATACAAAGTCCACTCACCAGACACATGAGATTATCCAAAACCTGAGTGGATCAGAGTTATGATATTTCAACTGTTGTCTCAAAGAACAAAGTTGTTCCATTACTTATCTGCTGCATAGACTTAGCTCATGTCCTTGGGCCAGGACCAGAAATATAAGGTTGCCTGTGAAATCTAAAAGCAAATAAAGAATTTGTCCTACTCACCTGCCGGTTCTGAATCTTTATCCTCACCAGGCAGCTTCTGGCTGTCCATCCCTCTCTCCGACTGGGCAGGGCCCTCTCGGGGAGACCTGTTGGTGCCAAGAAAGAGATCTATATGCCTAGTAAGTCTTCCCAAGAAGCACTTTTCCCAGAATCCTGGGAAGAAGGCATCCAGACCCTCCAGACATCAGAGCAAGCCATACTACAAAATCCTATACTGACAAGAAAGTCATTCTCCCTAACCTGTAGGGTCACTTCCTCCCCAGATAAACACATACCCTCTTCTCGCACTCTGGAGAGATTCTCAGGGGATCCATTTGACTTTCCCACTTCCAGCCTCCTCTGTAAGAGTTCCTGGGCCCATAGCATCCAACTAGAAGCATATCCATTTATATCTAATACTGCTGTTTGCCTTGCCTCTGGGTTTTTGGCTTTTGGTGAGCCCTATTTCCACACCTTTTCTTCAAGTCTCAAGTAAGCTGCCATTCTAGAGGCTAGTCTGTGCCAACCCAGGGGTAGTCATGACCCAGGAAGCCTGAGTCCAGCAAAAATCCCTCTCCCAGAGGCAGAGTCTGAGGCAATGCAAGAGATGGAACACACTACTACAACTATAGCCTAGCTATGGATGGATCTCCCCCACCGCCACTTGTTTCTACGAGGACATCACCATCACAAAAGAAGAAACTCCCTAATTTCCACCCACTTCCAACCTAAATCCAGCTCAGACCAACCCCTGGCCCGTGCCCTAACTGAGCTCAGGGTCTCACCCAGCCTGAAGGTCTCAGGTCATTGCCCTTAGCAACACCAACTGCCCTTCCTTCAGATATCCCTAGTAGTTAACAGAAGTGGACCTTGAGAGTTACTGAGCATGTGTAGCCAGGCCTGAGGCTAAGCATGCTGGGAATTGTAGTCTCAGGAAGCATACAGTCACTCAGAGGAGTTCTAAACAAGGCAGGACATAGCACAGCAGAGCCGAGTAGCTTCCTTCCTCTTCCCTCAAGCAGGGTTTCCACACACATACATGGGGGTGGGGAATAACGGTCCCTTGACCCTTCTTCTAAGAAATACATGCCTGTATCAGAGCCTAATGAAACACACTAAAGTTATACCTAAAATAGTTGAGACCTACACCTTTGGGTATTATTTTCCTAGACCTCAGAGGGAATTAAGCACAGCGGGGGGGGGGGGGGGGAAGAACAATAATTACAGACATGAGGAATAGGAAAGGGACCCTATAGGAGGAGGAAGAAAGGGATAAGTGCCAGCGGCTTGTAGTGGGAAGTATAAATCCTTTCTCTTAATCAGAGAAGAATACAGTGTTCCTAAAGCAAGTGGTGGTGAGGTGGGGGAAATCCCTAAAACAGAACTCTAAACAATAAAAGTTTGATAAATTAATCTCTCACCTTATCCACTCTTCTTGACTAACCAGAGTGACCACACCACCCTTAGCAAGGACAGCCTCTCCTCCCAAACTGGAAGGCAAATACCCCAGTCAGTCACTTAGGGTTGAATGACTGGGACAAACGAGACAAGGGGGAACCCTCAAAGGTGCCCCAAATCAGTAAATCAATTCCCTAAGAACTACAGTATCACTCCTCCTGCTCTGAACTCACCCTTTATTTCCAGATACTGGCTATGCCCCTCTGGAGACATGTCACAGGAAAGAAAATTCCTTTTTCCCCTAACACTCTCAGAACCTACTGGATAAAGTCAAGCATCACCTGATACACATCATCTCCATTCCCAAGCCATCTCTCTTTCCCAAACCTGCCACACAACCACACCTGAAAGGAAAGCAGGGTGATCATCTGGCCGGCTCATAGAAAAGCTGCTCCAGAACTTCAAGGAGTCCTTAGAAGCTACCATGGGAAGTGGAAGATGGAGGTGAGGGCAGCAGTCAGGCCCCTCTTCCATTCAGTCATTCAAGGCCTGACCACACCCAGAAGGTCCAAGGGGCTCTTAAAGTTTTCCAATTGTTTGCATCTTACTACATCTTACCACTACATACCCCGAAAGATCCTCTACCCACTCTGCTCTCAAAGTTAAGGCCAAAAGAGTTACAAACATCAAGAAGCAAAGGGCAACAATGATAATACAGTGGGTAGGAGGAGAGCTGCCTCACACAAGGCCAGAGGGGCAAATTCCTCAGCTCTCCCCCGAGCTCAGCCCTCTCAGGCAGGTAAGGCTGGTACTGCTCAAGAAGGTAAAGAAACCACCTTCATCTGGCCTTGAGAGACAGACTACGACCATCCTCCAAAGCCAGAGCCCATGCATGGGGCCATGGAAGATGAGAGATTAAGAAGCAAAGAGAAGAATGTCATACAAGTTGTACCAAAAATAATCTAGGGGGCACCTCCAAAAAGCCTGAGCCCTCAGTCCCTATTTCCCCAGCCCTGAAGTCCAGCACCGGGATCCCAATGCTGATTCCCAGTTAACAGGCCCCTGAACATATCTAAACAAAGACCCCAGGTTATCCAGTCCCATCATTCACAGTCAGTAAACCTACACACATACACACCAAGGATTTTTTCCCTGGATCTAAAATGGGCTAGTGTCTCACCAGGCTTCCTCCACAGAACTAGAGATCCCAGACAGTAGGTACAGATCTAGGGAGTAAAACTGTGCTGACACCCCTCAATCGCTATACCTTAGAGGTCCAAAACAGCAAAGAAAAGGACAGGGATTGATCTCAACCCACTCTCCTTCCTGCCTCCCTCCCAGACCAACAGCTTTCACTCCATTTTCCCAGGCAAGGGGGAAATGGACACTTGGAGAGGTATAAGGCTGCAGCAGGCCCTTGAGTGAACAGCTCTTCAGTAGGACTCAGGACTTCCTGGTTCCCAGCCTGAGACTCAAACCACACCTCTTCCCACCCCCATTTTGGGTCAGCCCTCCGAGATGGATCCAAAAGGAACACTGGCCCTGCAGACCCTCTGAACTGTGTCCCTGGCTCATCCTGAAGGCAGGCACAGCTAACAAGGTGCAGTCCTATGTAAGGAAGTTGTTTCAGGACAAACAGGAGGGACTCACCATAGAATGCAGGAGTGGAGAGCAGGGTTGACAGCTCACCTCACTCCACTACTCCTGTAACACCTCTCACCTTTGAGAAATCTTTAAAAGGCAAAACCTCTATTTTCTCTTTCTCAAAACCAGACTCAAAGAAATCTAGCATATGTATGTTGGAGCAGATAGAAGGAGCAAAATGCACCAGCCAAATCCCTGCTGGGCAGCATGACAGGTGTGAGAGGGGCAGTCCCAGCCCAAGCAAGGCCCACAGGATTGAGGCTCAAGCTGCAGGCACATACACACTCTTTCTCCCCAATACCTTCTGCCAGGTGTAGAATCACTGGTTTCCAGGAGAAAAGAGCTCTGATCAAGCCATTTCTCCTCCAGAGAGATACAGGCCACCCCATTCTGCACAGTTGGTACAGGATCAGAAAACCAGTTAACAATCCCTGGTCAAAAAAGGGTTGGAGAGGTCTGGGAGGGGCTTGCAGGACTGGTCAGGGACTCACGGCAGCCAGCTCTCCATACCAGGCCGGGAGAAGGCAAAAGACAAAAGCCATTTTTTGCAGCCTACATTCGCAGGGAGCAAATCTCAAGGGCCTCTTCTATAATCCTCTAGAGATTAGATCCATCCCAAGAGGAGGGGAGGCAAAGCAGGCTAAGACAGCAGTAGGCCTCACTGGGGTCACTTTGCCAGGCAGGGGTAGTTTAAAGTTGAACAGCAGGGCCAGAGCTGCCCCTAGCCCCGCCTCCTTCTTGCCCCAGCCATCCCCTTCATCACAACTAGTCAGTTTCCACACACTCTCCCTTTGCCCAGTGAAAGAAGGCCTGGTGAAGGATCTGGGGTTCCTTGAGTTTTCCAGGGACTGCTTTGGGTGCCCAACTCGGTTGGAACAACCTTAAGGTCCAACTGGCATAATAAGTCTGACCTGGCAGTGGCACCCTCCCCCACCATCCCAAGTTGCTCTGTCCCAAGGCCCACAAGGAACCCTGAGAGGAGCAGCAGCAGCCTGGGATTGGTGCTGGCATCAGGGCCTGGGTCCTACTTTAGTCGAGCTCCCCCAACACAAAAATAAACAGGCAGAGAGGCCATCTGGCTAGGTTCCCAAACTCCCGTGGTTCTCTGAACCCCCAGTCTTTAAAGAGGCACACCCCAAGACACCAGGCCTCAGTTCTGCTTCTGCCCTGGTGACTGGCTCAGGTTCCCTTGACAGACCCTGCCAAAGGAACGCTCCCCAGCTCTGGCACCCCCTTCTCCAACCTAAAGGCCAGCTCCGGCTAAGATAGTCCATCTGGCTGTGCCCCCAGTCCAACCCTTTCTGGGCCCTGGCCGGGCGGACTTCACTCACCTCTTCACAGGGCGATCCAGAAATCCTCATCCGAGAACATGGCCAGAGCCCGGGCCGCTCCCCGACCTCCAACCGCCAGAGCGATCACAGCCGCCCCCCGCACGGGGGGGCTTAGGGGGGCCAAGAACGGTAAATCCAGGTCGGAGTGGCCACCCTCCCCCCACAAAAAACAGCAAGAAGCCAAAGAGGGGTTCTCTGCCTCAGGTTCCAGCAGTTTAGGTTTCCATGGACAGCCCCAGGGCGGCGAATCCCGAGCGGACACAAAGAGAGCACCGGTGGCTTTGATCTTGGGCGAGCAGGCTCCGCATCCGCGTCGCCGGGCGGCCTCTTAGTCCTAGGGCCCGGCCAGCG
>NW_012114611.1:2005779-2012281 GCF_000951035.1 Colobus angolensis palliatus | reverse complement strand
TGCCCCGCCCCCGGCCTGGCCGGCTTTGGTCGGTGGCACCCCCTCGACCCCCGGCTGACTGTGATCGCAGGGGGCCTAGAGGTGCATGGCCCAACCCCGGCTCCCGGCACCGGGGGGTCAGGAAACTGAGCGGAAAGTGGGGAACGAGGCAGCCATTTGCAACCGGAGAGGAAAGTAGTGCAGCGCGGCGCCGCTCCGCCTCCCCCCCTCCGCCTCCTGTTCGGCCGGTAGGGTGGTTCCTGCGAAGGGGCTATTTCCTGGCCCGAGAGCTGGGCAGCGGTCGTGAAGATTCGTGAAGCCTTCGGCGCGAGATCCGGGGGGGCCTTTTGCCCGGGGCACCCCACTCGAGAGGGGGAGAAAGGAGAAGAGGCGGCCCTATTTTGTGTTGGAGCGGAGCGGCGGAAGGATCCCGCCCTCTCGGAGGAAAGGCTGTGACTCTGCAGTTCTACGCACACGCTGCGGGATCCTTCCGCTCCGGGTTAACCCCGACCGCGCCGGGCCGGCAGCCGGGCAGACACGTGGGAACGAAGCCCACCTCCTGTCTGCTGCGGCCCTGGAGCCTCTTCATTTACCCCCCAGGCCGCGAAACTAGGACTCCGGCCGCTTTTTAATTCCATACCCTTGCAGTCATTGGTCCCTGAAACTCCAACTGCCCCCTTGCTTTGGCCAGGGGCAGTCTTTCCCGGGAGGGGGATGGAAGAAGAGCCAGGAGATTGGCCGCTGCTCAGCATCCTGGGAACTGGAGTCCGCAAATGGAGAAAGTGAGGTACGGCGCCTGGCGCTGCAGAGGGTGGGTTCTTGCCACGTTTGGGGACCCGAAGAAAACTGGACTAGTGCCTAGTCGTTCCTCCTGGCTCCCAGTCCCCCGTGTGAGGAAGGACTGTCGGTGCCCACACAGTCAGTACACACACCTCCCCATCGAAACATAAATGTAGAGTCTCCCTTCCTTTTCAGGGTGCCCCCACTCCCACCTCCAGCCCTTTCAGATATTCAATACCCCTGTCCCTTTTTTAGTAAACTGAGGTAGCCTCGCTGCTACCTGGCCGGAGTACTGTTCTAGACAAGATCGCAAAACATACTCTTTGCAGGCACCAACCCCCCACCATAAGTCTGGATGAGAAAGGATTGGAATGCCTCTTCTGCATCAACTGCACTCATGGGGTGGACAAAAGGAGACAAATTAACTATGTCCAGATACTTTATATATTCTTAGTTATTCCTCACCTTCATTATGAGTTACATGGAATTATCTCCATATTGCAGATGAAGATTAAGGCTACAATAGGTAAGATTGCCCACAGAAATACATCTAGTCAGAAGTTGAGCTATTATTCAAACCAAAGGCCACGTTTTTCCTAGGATTACAAATAATACTACAGTTTTTTAAAGGAAGATGTGGAGAAAGAGGCAGGCCGATTCGATCCAATGCCAGCTTTGTGGGGAAAGGGTTTACGGTGCTATCCAACATAATTTTTTTTTTTTTTTGAGACGGAGTCTTGCACTGCCGTCCGGGTTGGAGTGCAATGGTGCGATCTCGGCTCACTGCAACCTCTGCCTCCGGGGTTCAGGCGATTCTCCTGCCTCAGCCTCCCTAGTAGTTGGGATTACAGGCGCACACCACCAGACTCGGCTACTTTTTTGTATTTTTAGTAGAGACAGGGTTTCACTATGTTGGCCAGCCTGGTCTCGAACTCGTGATCCGCTCGCCCTGGTCTCCCAAAGAGCTGGGATTACAGGCATGAGCCACCACGCGGGGCCCCAACAGAACTTTTCTACAGTGATGGAAATGGATTAAATCTACACTATCTAATATGGTAGCCATTAACCACATGAGCTCTCAAGCACTTCGAAATGCAGGTGGTACAAGTAAGGAACTTTTTATTTTAATGAAATTAAATAGCCACATGTGACTTGATGCTTTTATATTCAACAGTGCAGGAGACCTTAATCTCTGCTGGTCAGAGTCATAGGAGGGATCAGGACTAGGTTTGTCCTACTCCAGCCACACATTGGCATCATGCTTTCTGCACTGACCATTCACACATATTTGAGCAAAAAAACTCCAGCAGTGATCGCACACCTCTTTTGGTTACAATAGAATAAGTTAACCAAGAAACAAGTTGGAAAATGGAAGGCCCCTCCCAGGTTTGCACCCAGAGGCAGGGAGAGGCAGACCCTCACCAGAAAGACCTCCAGTAATAACACAGATAGCCACCCACTATTTCGGGTTTTTTTTTTTTTTTTTTTTTGAGACAGAGTTTCGCTCTTGTCTCCCAGGCTGGAGTGAAATGGCGTGATCTTGGCTCACTGCAACCTCCGCCTCCCAGGTTCAAGCGATTATCCTGCCTCACCCTAGTAACTGGGATTACAGGCGCCCACCATCACACCCAGCTAATTTATTTTTAGTAGAGATGGGGTTTCACCACGTTGGCCAGGCTGGTCTCAAACTCCTGACTTCAGGTTATCCACCCACCTTGGTCTCCCAAAGTGCTGGGATTACAGGCGCGCCCAGCTGCCACCCACTATTTCTTAAGGACTTATTATGTGTGAAGAACTGTAGTAAGCTTTGCATATATTACCTGATTTAATTTTCACCTCAACTCTATGAAGCACACTTAGCCACTCTTCATAAATGAGAAATGGAGGCTGTGAGAGGTTAAGTGACTGCCCAAGGCCACACAGCTAAGTGGAGGAGCTATTAACCGCTATCACTACTGTCCCCAGGCCTTGAGATTATTGATAAACTAGAAAACTTTAGATGTTTCTAAGTCTACCCCAGACCTCATGAAAATGGCAGCGGGAAAGTAGGCCCCTGTAATGAGTATCCCAGGTCAGATGTGCAAAAGGACTCAATTTTAGTATAAGGAGAGAGGTTAGTGACCTCCCGGAACCTCCTAAGCCAGTGAGATTGTTGTTTGGAGTATGTTGCTTCTAGCAGCCCTTATTTCTTTTTAGATTCTGGATCAGAAAAGCAAAAGCAGCTGTCAGGACTTTTGAAAATCAGCATGACAAGCCATATCCCCACTGTAAGCCTGGAGCCAGGCACTGACAAAGTCACAGCTAAAAATCACATCTAGGTTCTGTCAATCCTTCCCAAGTAAGTACATTGACAGGTACCTCGGGCTCCCCCAGTTGTCAGAAGAGGTCTGTACCTTCCCTGTGAAGATCTACCATTCAAGTAACCCTTACACGTCCTTGGAGGAGGTATTAGACTAGTTAGGCAATCATGCTGGTGGGAGGGTGGGGATCAAGAAAAGCGGAGGCAAACAGGACCAAACTTTCCTAGCTGAAATATCAATCCTACTGAGGCGGTAGGTCCATAAGAGCAGAACCAATAGCCTTTGACACCTAAAAAAAGTAGAACACCAAAGGTGTGAAAAGTACAAAAAGATTAAAGGTATGAAAAGAGCAAAGGACAGCCATTTTAATGAAAGACACTGGGGACATGGAGGGCCGGGGGGACTGATAGGCACCAGATGCATTATTTCTTACTTTACTCAACACTCTTGGGAAGTCAGTCTTCACAACACTTTAGTCTCTCTGCCTCTACGCTCCTTCTCAATTCTTTTTTTTTTTTTTTTTTTTACGGAGTCTCGCTCTGTCGCCCAGGCTGGAGTGCTGTGGCCGGATCTCAGCTCACTGCAAGCTCCGGAATGAGGGGCTTGTTCTCCTGAAACCCTGTCTGCTTTTGAGTCCAAGCAAATGCTGAGGCCCCAGGAAGACAGCTAGGTCAGCATGTTGCATCTGGCCACTAGAGGGTGGTGTTTCTGTAATTAAGGGGATCTTGAAAGGCTACAAAACTTGGACGGGAGTGGCAGCCAGCTGGACTCAGTGTATGAGGAACCTAGCAGAATAGAAAGGTGGGAAAGGCAAGTTAGGATAATGGTCCTTAATAAGTGAGGAATAAGGAATGGGAACAAGGTAGGAGGAAAGATTTCCCACCAAAGACCACAGCCATCACTCCTTGGAAAAAGAGATATTGGCTCTGAGCTCTCCCTAGATACACAGAAGTCAACAATAAGGCCGGGAGTAGTGGCTCACGCCTATAATCCCAGCACTTTGGGAGGCTGAGGCGGACGGATCACTTAAGGTCAGGAGTTCAAGACCATCCTGGCCAACATGGTGAAACCCCATCTCTACTAAAAACAGCCAGGCGTGGTGGCAGGTGCCTGTGGGAGACTGAGGCAGGAGAACCGCTTGAACCTGGTAGGCGGAGGTTGCAGGAAGCCGAGATTGCAGCACTGTACCGCTCCAGCCTGGGCAACAGAGTGAAACTCCGTCTCACATACACACAGGAAAAAGAAGTCAACAACAAAAGATTTCTCAGTTTATTTGCATATATACATTGTCACCCCAGGGAGCCAGCTCTATTTCAGAAGTCCCTGGCTTCCCTTACCCAGCCAACACCCAAAACCCACTCAAGAGGATGGGTCCTGGATAAATAATGCCCAGGACTCATATCCTGACCCCACAGGTTATAACAGAATTCATCTAGCAAAAACAGAGAGCTAGAGGCCAGTGTCCATGATAGGTCCTTGCCCCTTTGTAAACATTGACATCCAGACCACTAGAGCCTGGGGAAAGTGTGCAAACATGAGGATGCCACACTGTGTGTCCAGGGGTCAGGAACACAGCTGGCAACCATACCCGTGAAGTCCTGAGGGTCTGACCCCCCACTGGAACATGGCAAGTGCCAGAGGCAGAAACAAGGCAGTTACACCACACCCAAGGGCTCACATGAGATGGCAGCGACGCTCTTGCCCATAGGAATTCTCCACCCGGGCAATCTCCTGGATGACTTTGGTGAAGATGCCTTGAGTTAGCTATAAGGGAAGAGGATTTAGGGCAAAAGTCAGTTCAGTGCCAATACCACCCAGCTCTGGGGTGAAAGCTCCATTCCTGCAACATTCCCACCAAGCAGTACAATAAGAAAAACACGGCTACCACCACCACCCTTCTAGTCTTCGGGTCAAGCACCTGATTCTCTCGAGCAGATGACTCCATAAATGTCGCACCCCAGGACTCTGCCAGCTTCTTCCCTTCAACTGCCTGTACCTCTCTGGAAGCAAATTTGGGATATAAAGATGGAGGATAGAAATGTTGGTAAGTGCTCTGAAAAATCTTCAGAATCAAGGCTTCCTGGCCAGGCTTAGTGGCTCATGCCTGTAATGCAGCACTTTGGGAGGCCGAGGTGGTGGATCACTTGAGCTCAGGAGTTCAAGACCAGCCTTGGCAACACAGTGAAATACCATCTCTATTAAAAAGAAAATGGGCCGCGCGTGGTGGCTCATGCCTGTAATCCCAACAACCCGGGAGGAGAGGTTGCAGTGAGCCGAGATCACACCACTGTACTCTAGTCTGGGCAACAGAACAAGACTTCATCTCAAAAAAAAAGAAGGAAGAAAAAGACTTCCTCTGACCCTTGCCATTTCCCCAAGTTTTGGGAGGAGGGCTGTGGAAGGAGCAAATATAGGTAAACAAAGGAACAATGGGTGAATCTAGGACTGAGGCTTGAAATATGAAATTGTGGCTTTTAAGATAGAAGTATTATCTTCCTTAAGCTTCAAGTTAGAGACAAAGAGAGGTGAAATGACTTGAGTCAGTGGCAGAGCCAGGAAGAGTCTGACTGATTCCTAGTCCATTTCACTTCCTTTTCCTCTAAGTAGCAGAGATTTACATACCTCTCTGGAGAGAGATCTGCCTTGTTCCCAACTAGAACCACTGGCACCCTGTGAGGAAACAGCAGTTATTTCAGAATCCCCTCATTCCCCAACTCCTTACATCAAGGCTGGACAACTCCTTATCAGACCAGGCAGAATCTATATCTGAGCCTCTCTAACTTGACAATTCTCCCCTCTGCTCTCTCCTACTCCCTCATGCCCACACTATGTCCCTATCCCCCAAGGCCACTTACCGGGTTTTCCCATGGCCTTCGTGTAGCTTTTGGTACAGACTCTCAATGACTTGGAAGCTTTAAACACAAGAATTGGAGCTATAACTTTATGAGACAGTCCTCAGGTCTTCCCAAGTCCAACACTCACAACCTTGGTCACTTACCTATGCAGAGAGGTGACAGAATACACAAGCACATAACCATGGACTCCAATGATGAATGAATAGGGCAGAATGCTGTACTCATCCTGGCAAGAAATGGAAACATCAGTACCTAGATCCAAACCACTCAGATGGCAAAGGTTGGTGGGACAACATCCAGGTGACCCTCCCTGGGGCATGCCCTACTATAGTCACTTCAACAAGTATTTATGGAGCAGCTCCAATGAGCCCTGCATACTCTTAGCAGGTAAAATGCTTTTAATACTACTTTACAGATGAGCCACAAAGACTACCAGACTTCATCTCTGAGGGCTGAACTGCCACTTTTGGATACCATACCCCAACTGGTACCTGCCCTGCTGTGTCCACCAGGTGTAGGTGAAACTCATCTTTGCCAAGAGTCACTATCTTGCTGTAAGCTGAAAAGAAAAGAAAACTTGACTGTGAG
>NW_012114611.1:1999748-2004129 GCF_000951035.1 Colobus angolensis palliatus | reverse complement strand
TTTTTTTTTTTTTTTTTGAGACAGTCTCACCCTGACACCCAGGCTGGTGTGCAGTGGCACAATCTTTGCTCATTGCAACATTTACCTGCTGCGTTCAAGCGATTCTCCTACCTCAGCCTCCTTAGTAGCTGGGATTACAGGTGTGTGCCACCATGCCCAGCTAATTTTGGTATTTTTAGTAGCGATGAGGTTTCACCATGTTGGCCAGGCTGGTCTTGAAATCCTGACCTCAATCGATCCACCCGCCTCAGCTTCCCAAAGTGCTGGGATTACGGGCGTGAGCCACTGCGCCCGGCCTCCCCTTACATTCTTAACCTTGGGGTTGACACAGATAGATCAGCTCCAGGGAGTTATCCAGGTAACTGGACAGACACACTAAGGTTCTTAATGTCTACATCTAAACTATCCCAGACTCAGTATCCTGCAAAATCCATACTCTAGCCATCCATCGAACAGGATTGCTAAAGAAGAAATTAGATGTAATGTGTAAATAAATCAGCCCCTTGGCACCAGAGAAATACATTATGGAGTTGGGTGGGCTATCCAAGCCCTCCGGGTCGCATCACCAGCACACTAGGGGAGAAGTCTACTCACTATTCTCCACTGTAGGATCGTAGCCTTCCGAGAACTCGCCTTCCACAAATTGATGTGCCAAAGATGTCTTCCCTGTGGGGAGCAGTGTGGCAGCTGTATCCAAATCATCCATCCACATTCACATCCTCTGTCCTTTCGGACTGTGGCCCAGGACCAAAGGGTACCCCAAATTAACACCATAGTCTGTGAGTGCCTCAAGCAATCCTATCCCTTGTGTCTACCCTCACCGTCTTTTCGCCCGGGGTCTCCGCACTTTGGCTACCGGATGCATTCAGAAGCGCAGCAGGAAGCCTTTCCCGCCGCCTTCCCCACCCCATCCTACCCGCAGGAAGATCCAAGATTCCCCAGGATCAAGTCCGCCCCGCCCCAGGACACCTGCGACTATCTGTCCCCACGGAGACCGCGTCCCCGTTTTCAAATTGTGACCCCACCCCTATCCCCAAAGTAACGCTGGGACCACTCTGAGATTACCGCAGCCAGGTCCTCATTAAGCCTTGAGTGCTCGCGCTTCCTGCAGCCTCCACACACCACCAACCTTTATTCCTCCACTCTTCCAATCCTCGCTCTACAGCCCCATTCTTACGATGTCACCATTCCTCCCTGGGTCGCGTTCCCACGGCAGCGCGCTTCTTCTGGCTACAAAGCTGCTGCGCGTCCGAGCTCTGCAGGGCGGAGACTCACCTACAGAGCGGTATCCGAGGATGACCACCTTCCTGTAACGGACCAGCGGCATGGCAGGAGCCCGCCCCAGGGGCTTGCGGAACTGCGGGCTGAGAGAGCCCGAAGACGAGGTCAGGGTGTGGACAGGTGCAGGAAAGTCGCTCACCCAGAAGCTGCCGTGGGCAAGTTAGAGGGAAACCAAAACAAGCGCCGCGCCCGGAGCTGCCCACGTGATCACAACACAGCAAGTCTAACGCGAGGGAGCCCGGCGCCGGGGGAACTACTGTGCCGCGCCGCGCCGGGCTCCGCCCCTCAGGCCGCTCGCCATTGGTCCATTAGAATGGGTAAGGGCGGTGCCGCCAGCAGGAGGGAAGGGTGGGCCTCACGTGGAGCGGGAGTCCTAGGAGCTGCGCGTGCGCAGACTGGAGCCGGTTCATTCATAAAGAAACAGAAAGGAACCCGGGGTCCTAAAGGCGTTTGCGCATTTGCAGCCTAGCTGAAGTGGCTGCGAAGAATTATGGATGGAAAATACCCGTTGTGTGGTTTCTGGCCATAAGATTCTAGCCTTTTGCATGGTCTCTGGGGTCCTTAGGAAGAAAAGGGCCGAAGTTCCAATATATTCCCTCTGCTTCCCCCAGCCTTCAGCCCCAGACCTATCAAGGTTTCCAGTCCTCCAGCATCTAATTTCAAACTGCAATTCTTGTTCTTGCGGAAATTGCTAAAATTTATGATCAAGTAGTCTGAGGTTTCTTCTTCATCATTATGATCCTCAAACATTCATTTTTCAACAAATACTGAACATATACTACGTGTTTCAGGCATTGCTCCAGCTTTGGGGTCAGAACATGGACATGAAAGACAATGTGTCTGCTCTTATGAAGGCAGAAACAAACATACAACAAGGAGATATCAGATAGCGTTAAGTGCTATAGAAGATGGTGTGATAAAAGATGACCACTTTATTTTTTAAAGACAATACAGCATTTTTAATTTTTTTCTTTATTTATTTTGAGACAGGGTTATGAGACTGGCTAATTTTTGTGTTTTGGGGAGAGACGGGGTTTTGCTATGTTGCCCAGGCTGGTCTCGAACGCCTGGCCTCAAGTGATCCACCTGACCTGGCCTCCCAAAGTGCTGGGATTATAGGCATGAGCCACCAAGCCTGGCTGAGATGACCACTTTAGATTAGTGATACCTTCTCCCATAGGAAACCCCGTTTAAACTAAGATCTGAAGGAACCAGTTAGCAGATTTCAAAAGAAGAATCCACCAATGCTAAGGCGTTAAGATGGAAATAAATTCGGTAAATTCCAGGAAGAGGGGAAGAAAAAAAGAAAGCCAGTTAGCCTAAAGCAGATGAAGTCTAAGAGAATGGCAGAGGCCAGGCCACATAAAGAAGTCTGGGCTAATTCTAAGTACTTGAAGGTATTTAAGCTGGGGCATGACATGATCTAAATTGTCTTTCTAAAAAATCTCCCTGGCTGTGGTGAACGGATTGGGGTTTGAGGGGAACAGGAGCAAGAGGAAGCAGGGAGATTGGCGAAGAAACTGTTACCTGCAGTCCAGATGAGAGTGGCGTGGCTAGAGTGATCATGTTGAATGAAGTCGAGAATTCAGGATATTCTGAAGCTAAGGTTAAAATGACTTGCAGAAGGATTGGTAGAGGAGGGAAGAAAGGAAGGAAATCACCTAGATTTATAGAGAGTTCTACTATACTATGTGCCAGGTGCATTTTATTGTTATCTCATTTAATGTTCACAAAAGCCCTAGGCCGGGCGTGCTGGCTCATGCCTGTAATCCCAGCACTTTGGGAGACTGAGGCAGGCAGATCGCTTGAGGTCAGGAGTTCGAGACCAGCCTGGCCAACATAGTGAAACCCCGCCTCTACTAAAAATACAAAAATTAGCTGGGTGTGATGGTGCCCGCCTGTAATTCCAGCTACTTGGGAGGCTGAGGCAGGAGACTCGTTTGAACGTGGGAGGCAGAGGTTGCAGTGAGCCAGGATCACACCATTGCACTCTGCACTCCAGCCTGGGCAACAGAGTGAGACTCTTTAAAAAAAAAAAAAAAGATATTCTACTTTATGCCAGGCACTCTTACTATGTGTTGTACACTAGGATACAGAAATAGGCCGGGCACGGTGGCTCATGCCTGTAATCCTAGCACTTTGGGAGGCCGACGCAGGTGGATCACGAGGTCAGGAGATCGAGACCATCCTGGCTAACACGATGAAACCCCATCTCTACTAAAAATACAAAAAATTAGCCAGGCGTGGTGGCACGCACCTGTAGTCCCAGCTACTTGGGAGACTGAGACAGGAGAATGGCAGACAGGAGAATGGCGTGACCCTGGTAGGCGGAGCTTGCAGTGAGCTGAGATCATGCCACTACACTCCAGCCCGGGCAACAGAGCGAGACTCCATCACAAAAAAGAAAGGAAGGAAGGAAAGAAGGAAGGAAGGAAGGAAGGAAGGGAAGGAGGGAGGGAGGGAGGGAGGAAGGAACGAAAACAGATGCCTTTTATACTGCTTATACCGTCGAGATGATGAACTCTCCATTGTTTTCCACCCAGATTTGTGTCCAGGAGGCAGGCCTTGTCTCCTGGCTTTCAGTGAATCTCAACCAAAGGAAAGCACACACAGGAGATTCAATGAAGAGAGGAGAGTGGCTCTGTCCCTCATTGAAGGTCATAGCACCTCTCAAGGCAGCCGCCTCCTCCAACACATACACACAGCTGTCTCCTAGTTTTCAGTGACTCCCCTCAGCCTTCAGGCCTATAGCAGTATCAGCCTCTTTTCTGTTATTCACCTTGGGGAATTGCTCTATCCCTTGTGGTCTCCCTATACCCTGCCCACAGCTTTGTAAATAGTCTCCTTATTAAACCATCTTAATTCTCCTGTTTTGAATCAGAGAGAAAGCAAAAGAGCCAAGACAAAGGGCTTTCTCCTCTTGTGACTTTTTCTTTTTAGCTGGCAAGGGAAGATCTCACAGCAGATATTCACCTACATCTCATTGAACAAGATTGTTTTATATAGTCATCTCTAGCTGTAAGGGAACCTGGAAATTTTAGCATTTTCTTTTCCAATATCTATAGTAAAGAAAGGCAAAAGACAAGGTGATTAGAAATAA
>NW_012114611.1:1990541-1992116 GCF_000951035.1 Colobus angolensis palliatus | reverse complement strand
AGTGAGATTACAGACGTGAGCCACCCAGCCTGGCCTGAAATAACATTTCTCAGACAGCATAATATATTGCTATGTCTCAAACAACTGAGACAAAATAAAGATAAGATGTTCCCAGAAAACTGTTTTAAGTATCTCTGGGAAAAGTGAAAAATGTCTCTACTCTGTTTGCATCCAAATTATATGGCATGTCTTTTCTAATGGACTCCATTGCACAGGTATTCAAGGCTTGTTTGTTTTCCACAGTTATGAGTTTACCTCCCTGCTGATGTATCAATTACCTATTGTTGCATAACAAACCACATCAAACTTTGGTGCCTTAAAACAACAATGTATTTTTCTCAGGATTCTGTGGGTTGAATTGATGGTTCTTATGTTGCCTCCTCTGGACTCACTCTTGTGACTAGTCAGTGGAAGCTCCACTGGGAATGGAAGGTCTAAAATGACCTCACTCATGTCCGGAGCCTTGGTGCTGGCTCTTGGCTAGGCCTCTGTCTGTCCACATGTCTCTCATCATTTATTGGGGCAGCCCGAGCTTCTTCTTCTTGGGTAGCAGAAGCATCCAAGATGGCAAAGTTAGGACAGTGCATGGTCTCTTGAGGCCTTAGGCTTTGAAACTCATTCAACACAAGTTCTGCCACATGTTAGTAGCCTAAGCAAGTCACAATGCCATCCCAGATTGAAGGCATAGGGAAATAGACTCCATTTCTCCATGAGAGAAACTGCAAAATATTGTAGCTCTGTTTTTCAATCTGCTACAGAGTAGACTGATTATGGCAAGAAGTCCAAGCTGGAGTTCTTCATTTACCAAGCCCCTAGGTTTCCACAGCTGTAGTTGAGACCTACAACTCCATCCTCACCACAAACATCACCTTGGAGCACTCAGATTGCACCTGCATGGGAGACAATGAGGCCATCTGTGACATCTGTCATAGAAACTTTGATATTGGGTACCTGATCTACAGTAACCTGAACTATCTGATATTGAATCTGTTGTTGTAGTCACTTGAATATTAAGAACACATTTGGCTTTAGTAACAGAAAAACCAAGTTGCAATAGCTTAAACAAATAAGGATCTATTTTTCTGAAGTAACAAAGCTGGAGGTAAGCGGCATCAGTCCAGTTGCTCCATAATGCCAGGTCTGGTACCTGCAGTCCTCTTAACTCTTCCCTTACGCTTGTCACCTCATGGCCACAAGATGAGTTCACCTTTAGGTATCATATCTAAGTTCCAAAAGAGGATCTAGTAATCATAAAGGCACTTAGATTGAAAATGAGTATTTCAGCCAGGTACGGTGGCTCACATCTCTAATCCAAGCACTTTGGGAGGCCAAGGCGGGCGGATCATCTGAGGTCAGGAGTTCGAGACCAATCTGACAAACATTAGTAGAGACAGGGTTTTCTGTCTCTACTAATAATACAAAATTAGCCGGGCATGGTGGTGCACATCTGTAATCCCAGCTACTCGGGAGGCTGAGGCAGGAGAATCGCTTGAACCTAGGAGGCAGAGGTTGCAGTGAGCCGAGATCACGCCATTGGACTCCAGACTGGGCAACAAGAGCAAAACTCCATCTCAA
>NW_012114611.1:1982710-1983161 GCF_000951035.1 Colobus angolensis palliatus | reverse complement strand
TTTTTTTTTTTAATTTTAAAATGCAAACTGCCATGCTTCTTAAATTTAAATTAACTAATAAGTTGCTTTCAGGTGCTCCCTGTCATGGTCATGTTCTTTCTAATCTGAAGACCCTTCTCTGAAGACTCAGACATTAGAGTTCTGGTTCTTATTAACTCACATTTTCCATTTACCCCTCCAGATCTTCCTTTACCCTTCTTCATCCTGCATTTTGCTCCTGGAAGGCTGACCTTTATAGACAGCAATAATGCCCTCTGGCTTCCAGACAGCTTTAGCTAATAGGAAGCATTGGCCACAGACTGGAAGATAGAGGAGAGAAGGTTGGAATGTTTATTCCCCTACTCCTACTCCCTCTCTGCTGGGCCACTTTTTCTTTCTTTCTTTCTTTCTTTCTTTCTTTCTTCCTTCCTTCCTTCCTTCCTTCCTTCCTTCCTTCCTTCCTTCCTTCCTT
>NW_012114611.1:1971588-1973566 GCF_000951035.1 Colobus angolensis palliatus | reverse complement strand
GTGATGATGCATGCCTGTAATCCCAGCTACTTGGGAGGCTGAGGCAGGAGAATCGCTTGAACCCAGGAGGTAGAGGTTGCAGTGAGCCAAGATCACACCATTGCACTCCAGCCTGGGCAACAAGGGCAAAAAAACTCCATTGAAAAAAATAATAATAAATAAATAAATAAGTCCTATCCAATTGCTAGTTTCCCCTAATAGCTGGGATTATAGGCACACGCCACCATGCCCAGCTAATTTTTGTATTTTTTCAGTAGAGACAGGGTTTCACTATGTTGGCCAGGCTGGTCTCAAACTCCTGACCTCGTGACTCGTCTGCCTCAGCTTCCCAAAGTGTTGGGATTACAGGAGTGAGCCACGGCACCCAGCTGTGTTTTTTTGTCTTTGTTTTTGTTGTTGTTGTTGTTGTTTTGTTTGTTTGTTTTGATACAGAGTTTTGCTCTTATTGCTCAGGCTGGAGTGCAGTGGCATGATCTCGGCTCACTGCAAACTTTGCCTCTGAGTTCAAGCAATTCTCTTGCCTCAGCCTCCCGAATAGCTGGGATTACAGGCATGCGCCACCATGCCTGGCGAATTTTACACTTTTAGTAGAGACGAGGTTTCTCCATGTTGATCAGGCTGGTCTTGTACTCCCTACCTCGGGTGATCCGCCCACCTCGGCCTCACAAAGTGCTGGGATTACAGGCGTGAGCCACTGTGCCCAGCCTCAGTTTCCCTTTTAAAATGCAAGTTTGATTATTCCTCTCAGCAGGATTTTTCCCTTGCTTCAAATATTACCATTACTTTTCATCTTTAGGACAATATTCAAAATCCTTAAAGCAGGCTGGGTGCACTAGATCACACCTGTAATCCCAGTGCTTTGGGAGGCCAAGGTGGGAGGATTGCTTGAGACCAATAATTCAAGACCAGCCTAGGCAACATAGTGAGGCCCCATCTCTACAAAAAGAAAACAAAGTTAGTTCATGCCTGTAGTCCTAGCTACAAGTTACTCAGCAGGCTGAGGCAGGAGGATGGCTTGAGCTCAGGCATTCCAGGTTTCCGTGACCTATGGTGGCACCACTGCACTCCAGACTGGGAAATACAAGACCCAGATCACATCACCCTCTAGCTATACTGAACTTGCTGATGTTCCTTTGATCTCCTCAGATTCTTCTTACTCTTGCTCCCCAAATCCAACCTTTTGCACATGTCGTTCCCTCTTGGACAACTCACACTCATCTTTCAGGTCTCAGTCTAAGTGTCACTTGTTACCACATTCAACAACCTCTAACCATTTATGCCTGTCTTGCCAGATGAACTACAAGAGCCATGGGGAGAGGGGATTGTGTCCCTGTCTGCCTCTATTGTCCTATCTCCATCACACAGCACAATACTTGACACATAGTAGGTACTCATGAAATTTTAATGAACTGAAAATAACCTCCTCTCAGGGAGATGCTTATTTGTATACATCCACCAAGTCACATACAGAGACAACAACAATGACAATATGCTGATTGGCCACAAAATTCCTTGCAGGGAAATAGACCCTGACCACCTTCTTTCCCACGGTAGCTGCCTCAGTCTTCCAACCAAAGGGGAAAGCTCCCTCCAATATTACAGAGACCACAAAAGCACAGTCAAAAATAAACATGTAGGCAAAGCATGGTGGCTCACGCCTATAACCCCAACACTTTGGGAGGCCAAGGTGGGAGGATCACTTGAGCTCAGGAGTTTGAGACCAGCCTGGACAACATAACAAGACCCCATCCCTTTTTTTTTTTTTGAAAGGGAGTTTCGCTCTTGTTGTCCAGGTTGGAGTGCCTGATGCCATCTTGGCTCACCGCAACCTCCATCTCCCTGGTTCAAGCGATTCTCCTGACTCAGCCTCCCGAGTAGCTGGGATTACAGGCATGCATCACCATGCCTGCTAATTTTGTATCTTTTTTTTTTTTTTTGAGACGGAGTCTCGCTCTGTCACCCAGGCTGGAGTGCAGTG
>NW_012114611.1:1953769-1970378 GCF_000951035.1 Colobus angolensis palliatus | reverse complement strand
TGCCACTGCACTCCAGCCTGGGTGACAGAGTGAGACTCCATCTCAAAAATAAATTAAGAAATAATTAATTAAATTACATAACCATGTGAAGTTTCTAGGTCAGAAATGCTCACTTTTCAGCCGGGTGCAGTGGCTCACGCCTGTAATCTCAGCACTTTGGGAGGCTGAGGCGGGCAGATGACGTGAGGTCAAGAGTTAGAGACCAGCCTGGCCAACATGGTGAAACCCCATCTCTACTAAAAGTACACAAATTAGCTGGACATGGTGGCAGATGCCTGTAGTCCCAGCTACTTGGGAGGCTGAGGTAGGAGAATCGCTTGAACCTGGGGGGCGGAGGTTGCAGTGAGCTGAGATCGTGCCATTGCACTCCAGCCTGGGTAACAAGAACAAAACTCCGTCCCAAAGAAAAAAAAAAGAAAGAAAGAAAGTAATGCTCGTTTTCAAGGACAGCTGATTACTTCCACTAAGTAGAGACCCTGTCTCAGCACTAGCCTCTTTCTGCTTCAAATATTTCTGGAAGCTTGAACTAGTTTGCTAGAGCTACCATAACAAAATACCACAGACTGGGTGGCTTAAATAACAGAAATTTATTTTCTCACAGTTCCAGAGGCTGGAAGTCCAAGATCAAGGTTCTAGCTGATGTGCCTTCTGGAGAGGGCTCTCTTCCTGTCTTGTAGACAGCCACCTTCTCTCTATGTCCTCATATAGTCTTTCCTCAGTGCATGTGGTAGAGCTAGTACCCGAGCACTCTGGTGTCTCTTCTTATAAGGGCACTGATCCTGTAGGATCAAGGCCCTACCCTTATGACCTCATTTAACCTTAATTACTTCCTTAGAGTCCCCTTCTCCAAATACAGACACAGTAGGGGTTAAGGCTTCAATATATGAATTTGAGCTGCGGGGAGGAGACACAAACATTCAGTCATAACAAAGTTCAATCTTCCCTCTCCTTCTCTAGTCCAAAAAGAGCTAAGGGTCTTCTTATGCTTTCTGTGTTGGCGTACCAGCCTGCCATAGATTCCTGCCAGAAACCTGTATCAGTATATGTATTTCCTTAACTGGATGGCTAGATAGCTTTAGGGAGCTATCTAGCTATTTAGTTAGGGAGCCAATGAAAATGAGAGAGAAATAACTGTCAGAAAGCTGGGAGGACTTTATAGAGACTCAGTGAAGGGAAGGAGAAAAGGTGAAAAACAGCTAAGGTCCAACAAGATGCGGCCCCATTCATTGAGGTGGTCTTATTTCTTTTTTTAAAAAAAATTATTTATTTGTTTATTTATTTTGAGCTCTTGCTCTGACACCCAGGCTGTAGTGCAGTGGTGTGATCATAGCTCACTGCAACCTTGAACTCCTGGGCTCATGCGATCCTCCCATCTGAGCCCCCCAAATAGCTGGGGCTACAGGCATGCACCACCACACCTGGCTAATTTTAAAAATTATTTTTTGTAGAGACAGGGTCTCACTATGTTGTCCAGCCTGATTTTTTAAATGTATTTATTATTTTTTGTTTAGATGGAATCTCACTCCGTCACCCAGGCTGGAGTATAGTGGCGCAATCTCAGCTCACTGAAACCTCTGCCTCCCAGGTTCAAGCAATTCTCCTGCCTCAGCCTCCCGTGTAGCTGGGATTACAGGCTGCCGCCACCATGCCTAGCTAATTTTGTATTTTTAGTAGAGACAGGGTTTTGCCATGTTGGCCAGGCTTGTGTCAAACTTCTGACCTCAAGTGATCCGCCCACTTTGGCCTCCCAAAGTGCTGGGATTACAGGCATGAGCCACCCGCACCTAGCCCAAGTCTTATTTCTTGTTACTCCTGCTTCATTTTGCCACTTACTGGCTGTGGTAACTTAGCCACGTGACTTAAGCCTCTCTTTGTCTCAGTTTCCTCTTCTGCAACACCATCTCAAGTTGTGGTTGTGAGGATTAAATGAAAATGCAGGTAAAGTCCGGGTGCGGTGGCTCACGCCTTAATCCCAGTACTTTGGGAGGCCGAAGCGGGTGGATCAGCTGAGATCAGGAGTTTGAGACCAGCCTGGCCAACACAGCGAAATCCCGTCTCTACTAAAAATACAAAAAATTAGCCGGACATGGTGGCAGGCACCTGTAATCCCAGCTACTCAGGAGGCTGAGGCAGGAAAATCACTTGAACCTCGGAGGCAGAGGCTGCAGTGAGCTGAGATCATGCTACTGCACTCCAGCCTGGGCAATAAGAATGAAACTCGAAAGAAAGAAAGAAAAAAAGGGAAGGGAAGGGGAAGGGGAATGGGGGAAAAGAAAATGCAGGTAAAATATCAGAGCAGGGCCTGGTATATCTTAAATTCTCAGTAACCATTAGCTACATATTGTTACATTTCCAGTCTTCTGCTCTAAATAAGTTGCACAGCTTCATCTCAGATTCTGAGTCCTTGCTCATGATGTTCCTTCTGCCTGGAATGCCCTTTCCAGTCTCCTCCGCCTACACATGCTTCAACATCCTAGTCAGGCCCTCCTTTCTCCTCAAGGCCTTCTCTGTACTAATATGGCATTTACCACCGGTTCAACTCAGCCAAATTAAGTAACAATGTTAAATATTTTCTGTGTTTATGTCTACTTCCCCAGGGAAGAAGCTGTTTGTTAACCTTTTGTGTTTTTCAGTGGGAAATACAGGGGCTACGCTGCAGATGTTCAGTAAATCCTGCTTGAAGGAAGGATAGAAGGAATAAAAGACTGGATTCTGGGCAGATACACAGGTCACCTGAAACCTTTAGGCAGTGGTTCTCAACTCTGATTTCTCAATACGCGGACAGGTATTGCCAGGGTGATCACAAAATGCTTCACAAATTCTCAAAACAAGATTACTTTTAATTATACTTCTTCAGAAAAGTAATCTCAGGCACTACCTGGGACTCCATTATGTTTTCACCTCCTTGACTACTGAGCTCAAGGGTCACAAAGGTGAGGGACATGAAGAGTCAACTTCAATTTGTAAAGAAATCTGAACTGCTACAGAAATGCTGCTAGTATACCTCCAGCTTCTGAAAGTGCTATGATACAACCCCAGAAAGTTTGCACGACTGATGCTTTTAGTGGAATGGTGAGGAAAGAAGCAATCGGAAGGCAGCAAAGTCAGTGAGAAGTGGCCAAAGAATAGAAAACATTTACTGAGTGCCTATTCCACATCCAGCACAATCCTTGTCAACCATCCTGTCACAGAGGTATCATTATCCCCAGATCTAGCTGACTTATAAGCTGAATCATCATTGCCTATTTTGTTGATGGTAAAATGTGTTGCAATTGGGAGGTACTGCATGGCGAAGTGAATATGCCCACCTGCTACACCGAGATGCTGCTTGAACGCAAGTCATGCATTTTTTTTTTTTTTGAGAGCTAGGAGGGGCCTCAAAGGAATAAAGATAATAAAGGGAGGAAGTATGGGTTGAGAGGTAAACCTCAAGCCTAGAAAATTACTTACCGAATGTAGTTTAAGGGAAACCAATGAGTTCTCCTTGTCCTGAAACCTCTCCCTGGCTAACTTATTACAGTGCTAGGAATCATCACCATTATGATTTTATGGTTAAAGGTTAAAACTGTAAGATATATGTATTACTGCTGGGCACAGGGGCTCACACCAGTAATTCCAGCACTTTGTGGGGCAAAGGCAGGAGCCTAGGAGTTCAAGACCAGCCTGGTCAACGAAACAAGACTCTGTCTCTACAAAAAATACAAACATTAGCCAGGCATAGCAGCATGCACCTGTAGTCCCAGCTATCTGAGAGGCTGAGGTGGGAGGATTGCTTGAGCCCAGGAGGTTGAAGCTGCAGGGAGCCAAGGTCGCACCACTGCACTCCAACATGGGTGACAGAGCGAGATCCTGTCTGTTTAAAAATACATGTATATATATGCATTACCTGATTACCTGGGAAGGGCAGTAAAGCCAAGGAGCCCATCAACATAGGAAAACTAATTCGTTTATCAGATTTGTCATCACCTGTGGTGACATGACAGGAAGGCACCAGATCTGATAAAAAGAGACAAGGGTAGGTTTAGAAAGTAGGAAAGGTCCACAGCTTGGGATGTGTTTCTGAGACATGGAAAAACAAAGGTGGCAACAGACCCCCAATGTGGGCTGAGGGCAGTGGTAGGTGGAAGGACACCAAAGGTAAACTTGGCCTGCTTCCAAATATTGCCTTTATCAAGCACTACCTGGAACGCTATTATGCTTTCACTTCCTTGACAACTGAACTCAAGGGTCATGAGGGTGAGGGACATGAGGCGGCAACTTTGATATGTAAGGAAGTCTGGGCTACTACAGGTATACTAGTAGGGCATCTGCAGCTTCCAGGAACCACAGAGCTAAACTAGGCAGGAGGGATGTAAAAGTGCCATGGTTTGGAAGGACTTTCCCAAGGAGAAGCAGGTGGACTCCTTGATAGCTCCTGATATGCGTGGCTCAGCACTGGCAGCTTAACACGGCCCACCCATCATCTCTCCCCTCCTGGGAGCAGGCTCCTTTGCGCAGGTCCAGTACACCCTTCCCTGTCTGAGACCTCTTTCCTTCCATTTCAGAGAACCACAGACATAGGCCTAGAATTATCTTGAAGGCCACCAGAGGGCGGTGTATAGCAGGGACCCTGTGCGGTGGGAGCGCACTTCTGCTACTGACAAGGGCGAGCTCCGGGTGGTACCAACAACCACCGACTATTTCCTCCTCCCTGCCTCACCTCCACCCAAGACACTTCCCTTCTGGAGCAGCCCAGCTTCCTCCTGAGCTTCCATTCCTAACTCAGGGACACCCGCCTGCCTGGATTCCAGGTGTCTACTGCGTTGGAACCTAAAGGTTCCAAAAACACCCAGGCTAGGGAAGCACAGCTGGTGATAATGAGAGAGGGAGGAGGAGGCGCAGAAGACCAAGCCAGTAGAAACAACAATCAGGGCCAGTGATCAGGAGGGGAGCTTGGGTTGTAATGCTGATATGCCTTTGTTTAGGGAATCTACTTCCCCCACATACACCCAGGCCTAACCCATTCTCTCTGAGCAGCCCTTCAGTAAGGAAATATTCCAGCCCCTTACCGTGCTCCCCTTCCTTTTACAGGCCATGAGTATGTGAGGATTGCCAAGTTATTAGCCAGGTTTCCCATGGATCATCAGTTGGCCCAGTGGCATATCAGAAAAAACATCCACCCCATCCAGGCCGTGCCACCAGGGTAGGATGGGGACCAGGACTACTGGCTAATAATAGGGGACTAGATGTTTTGAGTATCAGTACTCATAAGGGCCTGAGCCCCTGCTGGAGCCCCTATAAACAGAGAAGGGGTGTGCATAGTCTTTCCCACCCCAGACAACCCTGGCCCCTTCAGCCGCAGAAGCAAAATGCTGATCCTCTCTGTGTGGGAGATGGAAACAGCAGCCTGGAAAAGGGTACGACTCTTGTGGACTCTGTTGCTTATGGGTTGGGATGCCCCTTCTGAAGGGAGGAAAAGGGTCCCAAAGACCCTGCTGAGGAAGGAGGGGAAGCCGGAAGTAAGGTGTTAACTCAGGTTGGCCACCTTTCTCCCCCTCTCTGGAGGTGAATCACCCTCTGAATGGAGGTGTTTTCCAGTAAGCTCCTGAAAGCCTTCCCTTTATTAGCCCACCTTGTAGGAAAATGTCAGATGTCAGACTGGCTGGCGGTGTCAGACAGTGTTAATGCCATGCCTCAGCCCCTTACCTTGGCAAGCTGGGCAAGGGAATCATTATATTACAATTTATAAATAAGAAATAAAATAAAATTATTGGGTGGGGCTGAGGCACTGGGGGAGAGGCTAAATAGCCTTTTTTTTTTTTTTTTTTTTTGGAGACAGAGTCTCTTTCTGTCGCCCAGGCTGTAGTGCAGTGGCGGGATCTCGGCTCACTGCAAGCTCCGCCTCCCGGGTTCACGCCATTCTCCTGCCTCAGCCTCCCGAGTAGCTGGGATTACAGGCGCCCGCCACCACGCCTGGCTAATATATATATATATATTTTTTTCTGTATTTTTAGTAGAGACGGGGTTTCATCGTGTTAGCCAGGATGGTCTGGATCTCCTGACCTCGTGATCTACCCGCCTCGGCCTCTCAAAGTGCTAGGATTACAGGCGTGAGCCACCGCGCCCAGCCTAAATAGTCCTCTTTAAGGAGTGCGCACCATCAGCCCCACCTACCTAGGACCCGGGATCACCTCCTCTAAGTTCGAGGTTGCCCCTAAGCCAGGCATAGCCCCATTTTCTCCCTCCCCCTCCCTCTCCCTCCCTTCCAGTCGGCATCGTCTGCTGCCCACACCCCCACATCTCAGCCAGCAGGCCCTCATTTCCTCGGGCGCTTCGAGGTTTCTATGCCTGGGACGCTCAGCCCAGCAGCTCCTCTGCCAAGCGGTAGAGGAGCCGAGAGTACCAATGCATGCCAGTCGGCTGGACGGCCCCGCCAGGGAGCAGCGCCCCTAGCGCGTGCAGCAGTCGCAAGGGGGCAAAAGCGCGGTGCGCCCACTGGTGACTCTCCAGAACCGCGTAGCAAGAGGCCAGGACATCGTTCACCAGCAGCGTCCCGTGCGCTGTGAGCGGCGCGAACACGCCCACGGCTTCCTCCCGCGCCACACGGGCCACGCGCGTTGGCCGAAGCGCGTCCCCGCCGGGCGCCAGCACCGAATCCCCAGCGCGTAGCCGGCGCGCGAACACCGGTGCAAAGTCGCCTGGCGAGGGCGCCGGCCCTCTAGCCGCAAACACCAGGTGCCAGGGTGTGAGCAACAGTTTGCGTGGGGGCCGCTCGGTCTCCACAGCCACAAATGAAGCCCGGCGCTGCAAGTCCCGGTCCAGGAAGAGCAGCACCGGCGTGGGCACCACCCGGCCTGACGCATCGGCAGCCAAAACCCAGTCTCCGCGGTGCAGTTCCCGCAGCCCCTTCCGCTCGCCGCTCCACAGGCGCACAGTTGCATTTCCCGGAAAGCAGCCGCCCGCCCGGACCGCCAATGAATTATCTGCAGGGAACAACCACAGGGAGGATTGAATCAAGACCAGTGGTTCCAGAATGATGGTACCGAGTCTCAAGGCCAGCGCAGACATCGCCAGTCCTGGACAACACAATTTCCCATTAACCTGACTGGCCCCAACCTGGGCAGAAAAGGAAGGGTGGTTTTCTTTCTTTTCTTTTCCTTTTTCTTCTCTTATTTATTTATTTATTTATTTATTTATTTATTTAGAGATAGAGTCTCCCTCTGTCGCCCAGTAGATGGAGTGCAGTGGCAGCATCTCGGCTCACCGCAACTTCTACCTCCCGGGTTCAAGCGATTCTCGTGCCTCAGTCTCACGAGTAGCTGGGATTACAGGCATGCGCCACCACGCCCGACTAATTTTTGTATTTATAATACAGACGGGATTTCACCATGTTGGCCAGGCTGATCTTGAACACCTAACCTCAAGTGATCCTCCCGCCTTGGCCTCCCAAAGTGCTGGGATTAGAGGCGTGAGGCACCGCCTCGGCCCCTGGACGGGTGTTTTTCAACACTAAAGCCCGCTTGGTCTCCCCTAGGGTGGCAACAGGACTACTGCAGACTCAGTTTCCCGGAGGGAGCCCCCTTTGGGCGGATTTTACCACCCTCCTCCTACTGTACCAGCTTTGACCGACACGTGGACGTGGTTGCGGGACTCGTAGTAGACCCAGTCGAAGCCGGCTTCCACTGCGAGGCGCGCCAGCAACCCATACTTGTTACGGTCGCGGTCAGACGTGGTGATGTCCAAAGCACGGCCTTCGTAGTGGAGTGAATCCTGAGCGTGGTGGCCATCCTCGTCCCAGCCCTCAGTCACTCGTAGGCGCACTCCGGGCCACATGTTCATCACCGCAATGGCCAACGCGTTCACCCGTTCCTTACAACGCTGGCGGGGAATAAAGGAGTCAGTCTCCCCACCACTGCCCTGGGGGCAAAAGGGACCTGGATAGGACGGTTGATTCTTTGTTATTCCGGCCCCACTCCTCCCCCTCCCAGCTTTTGAGTGTCCTGGAGAAATGAGAATCTGAGTAGATGGTAGTCGCCAATCTGCACTCCGTTCCCAGGGCGTTGTTGGAGAACTGTGGGGTCACCTCTGAGGTTGAGAGGGGATGCCCATACCTACCTCCTTCCCCATTTTTAATGCCCGTCCCTCACCCCTATTGGTTCTGGGACAGCGGCTTAACCTGGGAGAAGGCCAGAGTTGGGAGGGCGAATGGAAGCGTGGTCAGGGAGGGCCTGGTTGCTCCCGGGGAGCCCCTGTTTGAGCCTGGCCCCCGCCCTAGGCACCGGCTCTCCTCCCTCCTCCTGATTCATCTTTTGTTTCACTGCCTTCCCTGGCACCGGGCATCGCTTCCTTCCTTCCTTCCTTCTTCCTCCTCCTTTCGGCCCCTAGCATTAACCTCTTCGTGCTCCGGGTGCCCCCTCTTGGTGCACAGAGGTGCCCAAGAGGAGCTGTGCGGGATCAAGGCTGCTGGAAAAAGGATTGGGGTGGCGGGGGTTGCGCGAAGTACAATGGCCATTCTCCGGGATGACTTAACCGAGCGAGAATCCTGAGCCCAGGCCGGGGACGCGCAGGGAGAAGCGGACTCAGCAGCTCCGGCCACAAAGGCGCTTTTCAGCCGCCCCGGCTCAGGGAGAGGAAAGGGCAGAAAGCCGCGCCCCCCATCCCTGCTCCGTCCGGCTAGGTCCCCTCCCCCCGCGTGGCCAGTCTTCCCAGTTCCAGCTAAGGCTCTGCCGGTGCGGAGAGCCGCATCTCTCCCACCTCTGCTCTAGATGCAGCCCAGAAGGGCGTGAGAATAGCACCTGAGAATAACGGGATCCTTGCGCGGATCTGGGGAGCCCCCTGCAGGGTGAGAGTGGAGAAGAGGAAAAGAAGCTGCGGCTGTAAGCCTGCACCTGGGGGAGTGAGACCATAGTTATCTTGGCCGCTCCAGCCTGGGAGCGGGAGACCTTGGCGCACACCATAGCAGGGACACCGCGGGAGGAGGCGCAGAGGGACAGCTTCCTTTTTTTCTTTCCCCTCCGACCTCTCACCTCGGACTTGGTTTCCTCCTAACAGAAGGACACTTTTCCCCTCTCCTTCACTAGTCGCCTCCACCTCCGCAGAGTTGGGGGGTGGGGGAAAAACAGGAAAAGTGGTAGCTCCTTCCAACTTTGTCGTTTCGTCCCCTAAGGAGGCCCCGAGGCCCTGACCTGCGGGGGCAGCAGCCCAGTGCAGAGCCAACTCAATGGAGGCCTTTTGCAGCCAGGGTGTGGGAGATAAGCAAGACTGAGGGGGCTCCCAGGCCTGTCGGAGCCCCTCCTGAGCCTGTCCCTTGTTCTGCCCACTCTGCTGCAGGTGGCAACTAAAGAAAAGGGTCACAATGTTCCACAGCCAAGGAGGAAAGAAGAAATGCCCCTTTTCCAGTCTCTGGGTAGGAGGAAGGCTTCAGGGCAGAAGCAAAAGGAATTCTTTCTCCCCTGAACAGGTTTTCCTAACACAGTAACCTGGAAAACTATGGCAATTAATCAGAGGAAATCCGTACCCCTCCCTCTCCCCTCACCTCCCCACTCCATACACAATTAGGTGGTGTAATGGAAAGTATATAGGGCTTAGAATCAGGAGTCCTGAATTCTAGTCCCAGCTATGCCACTTTAAATTGTGAGAGTTTAAATTGCTTTTCCTCCTGGGGGAAGTCCAGCTCTCAGATATAAAATGAGGGTGGCAGTTAGGGTGGGGAGGGTTGGAGGAATGTGATCTCCCAAGTTTTCTTTCAGTTCTAACATTCAAGATCACTGGCCAGGCTGGATGAAGTGGCTCACACCTGTAATCCCAGCACCTTGGGAGGCCGAGTCGAGAGGATCCCTTGAGCTCAGGAGTTCAAGACTAGCCTAGGCAACATGGCAAGACCTCATCTCTACAAAAAATAAAAAATAAATCACTGGCCAGAGGTGGTCCTTCTCTTCCAAGGCATTGCCCACCTCACTCTAGGCTGATTCAGTTCCAGTGCTCAAAAATGGTAGTTGAATTTATCTTAATTATGTAATTCCAAGGAAAGCCCCTGAGATAGGCAGAGCTTGGAAGACTTAGGAGCCCTCTGATTCTCAGGTGGGCCCATCTGTTATTCTCACTGAGGATGACTTTTTACCCCAAGATTGTCATTTGGACCCTAGGATAGCCCTAGAATAGACCCTAGAATAGATGTGTCCTGGTTCTAGGACGTTTCCCATGCCAAAAGCAATTTCTGCCCAGCCCCTCCTCAGGTACATGGTCTGGTGACCTGACCCTTGGCCACCCCTGTCCCAGCCCTTTTCAGTCTCTTCTTTTCAGCCCACAGAGCTTTTCTACAATCAGGTCAGGAGCCAGGCTTCTGTCTGCTGCCTAGCCAGCTCCTGGCCCCCAGCTCACCCCAGCCCTTCCTGCCTGGCTGGGTGGCTGACCCCCGGTCCACGCCTCAGCCATTTCCCGTCTCGCCTGCCACCATCCTCCTTTCCCCGCCCTCGCTGCCTCTCCCAGCTTCACTCTCACTAGTCAGTCCCTCCTCCCCTCCCCATCCCAGACTCTTCTAGTCAGGATCCCTCCTAACCACTCTGTCCAGCCAGTAAGGATTTTTTCCCCGGGGGCTGGTGACAAGGAAGATCTTTAAGGCTAAAGTCTCTGTAGGTGAAGCTGGACTCACCCTCCTGGGCTGCCACAGGAAAACGGAGGAGCTGGCAGTGCCCTGGCTCAGGTAGGGAGAGGCCCTCCTTACCTCGGTCATCAGGCGGTCTGCACCACTGTTCTCCTCATCCTTGAAGATGATGTCGGGGTTGTAGTTGGGCACGAGGTCCCGAAAGCGCTCGGAGCCCCTTGCCACCCTCCCCTCGGCAGGCCCACTGGCGCCCAGGGTCCGCTCGGGCACACCGGGCACAAATTGCTTGTAGAGTAGCGGCACGAGCTGCTTGCGCGCATAGCGGCGCCGGCCAACCGGTCCCCGGCCTGGCCCGCAGCTCTGGGCTGGCAGCGCCAGAAGTGCCAAGCAGCACAGGGGCAGCAGATTGGTCAGGAGAGCCATGGATACAGCGGACCTGGGCCAAGAGCGAGCGTTCTTGTCCTCACTAACTCTCCTGTCAGTTAGGCATCTCCACAGGCACCAGAGAGGGCAGCAGGCAGAGCTGCCCCCAGAGTGCCCTAGAGCTCTTGTGGCTCCGTGCACCTGGCTGCTGCTAGCTCTGCTCACGTGCCCCCCGGGAGCGGGGGGGCGTCTAGGACCTGCTACTGACGAACCATCATAGCAGGGAAGGGGGGTCGTGGGTGAGTGCCAGCCCAGCCTGTCTCTGCTGCAGGACTCTGGTGCTGCCAGAACGCCCGGACTCCAGACTCCGCCTTAAGTGGCCCCTGGCCCCGCCCTCCGCCCTTCTCCCAAGATCGTCCCACCCCCTCTCACCCGGGCGGGGGATCTAGCCGGTCACTGCTGGTCCATTTTGCGACTGAAGTGTGTCCCATCCTGGAAACCAGGCAAACACCTGCCTAGGAAATCCTTGTAGCTTTACAGTCCTTGGCTGCCTAAATATCTTTCTACCTCCAAGCCTAAACTTGGAACCACACCACCGTCCTCTGATACTCGAATTGGAATTTTTGCTCTCTCAAAGCCTACCCTGGCAGGCCATGCCCTCCGCTGTCATCCAGGAAGTATGCGTTCCAATTTCTGCCCAAGACAAGCCAAGCCCTTTGGGCAGACAACCAGAGCCTCCCTTCTCTGTGGTCCTCCCCAGATCTCCCCAACTTCCATCTCTCCTCACACTCAGCATTAAGCAGGACTGGGAGGTGAGGATACCAGGGGCCCATTTCTCTACTAACTTTACAATCTCCTTTGGAACTTCCCCAGAACCAGGGACAGAGCTTGGTACTTATTGTCTGGTTTAGGACTTCCAACTTTTTTCCCCTTCTCTTCTTTGCCAGGCATCTAATAGCTGCTGCTTTTCAAATGAATAACCTGCCGGTTGGAAGCTGCTGAAGGGCAGTGGACATTCAAAAGTCTTTGTAAGAGGTGAGGATCACTTCCCTTAACTGTCCATCTAGGCAATTCTCCAGCTTTCTCCCTCTCTGGACTCCTGGGGCTCCATTTTCAGCCACTCAGATCTCATCTCAGAGGCACCACATCCAATTTCTTTTGTTCAGAAGTCATTTCTTCAAGAAGCCTTCCTTGATGTCCCAACACTGCCCACCTGTGTTCCCTCAAGAACCAGTACTTAACTGCAGTGGTAGAACAGTATTAGAATTATTTGGCACCTTACTAGACAAAGCAATCTTAAGCACACACATATGTATCATGTATCTCCAAGGTTAAGTGCCTACTCTACAGAAGGGTGCTCTGCAAGTATTTGTGGAATCTACACTTTGTGTTTCATACTCACTCTCCCCTCACCCCACTCTATGGCTAGTACTCACAGCAACTTAGCGTACATTAGAAAAAAACCAGGCCAGGCACAGTGGCTCACTCCTGTAATCCCAACACTTTGGGAGGCTGAGGCAAAGACTGCTTGAGGCCATGAGTTGAAGACCAACCTGGTCAACAAAGCGAGACCCCATTTCAAAAAAAAATAAATAATTAGTGGGGGATGGTGGTACATGCCTGTAGTCTTAGGTACTCAGGAGGCTGAGGAAGGAGGATCACTTGGGTCCAAGAGTTCAAGGTTGTAGTGATCTAAGATCATGCCACTGCACTCTAATCTGGGTGACACAGTGAGACCCCCCCAAAAAAAAGATGGCTGGGTGTCATGGCTCACCCCTGTAATCTCATCATTTTGGGAGGCCAAGGCAGGTGGATCGCTTGAGCTCAGGAGTTCAAGACCAGCCTAGGCAACATGACAAAACCCCATCTCTACTAAAAATACAAAAATTAGCCACGCATGGTAGCATATGTTTGTTGTCCTAGCTATTCTGGAGTCCGAGCTGGAAGAATGGCTTAAGCCCAGAATGTGGAGGTTGCAGTGAGCTGAGACTATACCACTGCACTCCAGCCTGGGTGATAGAGCCAGATCTTGTCTCACAAGAAAAGAGAAAAAAGAAAAGAAAAAAGCACCTCTTCCTCAAGATGCCCGACTTTTATGACTTTTATGAGAAAACTATCATAGTAACTATCCATACAATGACTATGAGGTGAATGGTGTCCCTGGAACTTGTGCAATACACAATCTGTATAACTCTTAAGTTTTGTGCTCTTACCACCAGCATAGCACATGGGCTCTTCAAGAAACTGATGGCCTCTAGTAAAAAGCCAGGTTCTTCTCTCAGGTAGGAAATGAAAACCCTTGTCAGCCAGCCACTTATTTTACTCTATATCCAATAGTTAAGCCAGGGAGGACAGGGCTGAAGGTGTGAGTGTACGGGGGAGGTTATCCTACTCCTATGCCCATGTCCTAAGGCCATGGATATAAGGAGTCAGGGGACAAGCCAGCTTTAAGCAAGGCTGAGGATGGAGGAGTTTTCCACTGCCCAACTGCATGGCCTAACACCAGATCCAAGTCCCCAAAGGATGCTAGTAATGTAGATGAAGGGGAAGGAAAAGGATGGTGGGCAGGACCCCTCTGCTTCTCTTACTGGGCAAACTCAGGACTGGTGGGAGCAAGGCTGTTCAAATACACACAGAGACAGGCACTTTAAAAAACACAAAGCAAATCCTGGGATCAACTTTATTGCTGATGGGTGAAGCCTTCTCCTATCCCCTTAGTCTTTCAGGTAGTCCAAAGCCCCTCCAGGATAGCACAGTGCTTAGGCTCTGCTGGGCCAGAACCAAGGGAGACAATCTATCTCCCAAGCCTGGCCTGGCCCAGTCCTTTCCCTGCCCCCACCCCACCCTATTGCACATCAAATCATGTAAACATGGCTATGGGCATGGCCCAGAACAGCAGTGAGGCAGATTGATGTGTAAACAGATTTGGGACCAGGGGCTAGACCCAGTCACCCAGCTCTACCCCATGCTGAGGCCACAGTTAAGTATGGAAAAGCAGGAGGTCCTGGTCCCAAACTCTGGCTCAGATTATGCAACAGTGCAGATGGCTCTGCTCCCCTCTGCCACCCACCCTCTCAGATTCCAGGTCCTGAGGTCCAGCTAGCCTTGGACTTCCCTCCAGGCCTAGGCAGCAGATGGCAGTGTCCAGTTTTCTCCCTCCCACCCCCAGCTGGAGGTCACTGGTGCTGGGTCTTCCTAGATGTCCGGGGGAAACCAGAGACGGGCAGTGGCAGTCTGTCCAACCCTGGAGAAGAGGAGGAGATGGGCAGTCAAAAGCAGGTCAAAGGTCCAGTCCGTTAGGGACCAGACAGCCAAGCCACAGAATGTGTGGATGAGGTATGTTACCCACAAAGCACGAAGCACACGCTCTCCCCTGCTGGGGTGACGGAGTGACCCATGATCCAGAGTGTCCTAGATAACTACCACCCCCCAACAGCCTGTACCCTCACTCCCTCTCACCGAAGGCCCGGATCAGCTCTGCCCGCACAGCTGCAGTGAAGGTCTTCACCAGACAGAGTGTGGTGAGGCCTGCAAAGGCTGCATTGTAGAGGAACACAATGTAGAAATTGCCCAGCCAGTTGAAGCGTCCAAAGTCACCCAGCAGGTCAAAGCGAGTGAGCCCTGAAGTACAAAGGCCAGGATGAGAGGTGGGCTCCCCAGGCCCTTTTCTGCTACCAGTCCAACTTTGTGCTGCCTCCTGGTGGCCACATTTCAACACTGCAACTGATAGGTTGGCCTCTCCCAATTCTACTCCTCAAGCTGACTAGCAGTTGGGGACTGTTCAAAGTGTCAGTAGCTAGGCTTGCTTCAACTTCGCTTCCAGAGTCTGGTATCTTCTCCTCCAGTGAGGCCTCCTCTGGCTACTGGTGCTCCCAGGAACTCCCAGGGCCTACTACTTGTTCCTGGGCCTGGAACAAGCAGTTCACCAAGTTTTTTTAGTAGACAGAACAGTGTGGTTGCTGATCAGGCTGCTTTGGTTCATATCCCAACTCCACCCCTAACTAGCTGTGTGATCTGGGGCAATTTCCTTAAATTTTCTGTGCCTCAGTTTCCTAAGAATTAAATGAGACAACACACATAAAGCACTGTCTGTGCCAGGCACTATTCTAACATTTACTGGGCCCCTCATAATACTATCATAAATCAAAAAACTCTGCTCCCCACCTGTAAATATTCTTACCTGCATCCAACCTAAAGGAACTAACTGGAAGACCCACAAGCCTACTGTCTTACAAATTCTCCTGGCATAAATACAAATGGTAGAGTGGAAATAATATAACGTTAAGAATTAAACAGAACTGTTTTTTGTTTCGTTTAATTTGGTTTTGTCTTAAGACAGGGTCTTGGCCGGGCGCGGTGGCTCAAGCCTGTAATCCCAGCACTTTGGGAGGCCGAGACGGGTGGATCACGAGGTCAGGAGATCGAGACCATCCTGGCTAACACAGTGAAACCCCGTCTCTACTAAAAAACACAAAAAACTAGCCGGGCGAGGTGGCGGGCGCCTGTAGTCCCAGCTACTCGGGAGGCTGAGGCAGGAGAATGGCGTAAACCCGGGAGGCGGAGCTTGCAGTGAGCTGAGATCCGGCCACTGCACTCCAGCCTGGGCGATAGAGCGAGACTCCGTCTCAAAAAAAAAAGACAGGGTCTTGCTCTGTTGCCCAGGTTGGAGTGCAGTTGCACAATCTTAGTTCACTGCAGCTTCAAACTCCTGGGCCCAAGCAATTCTCCTGCCTCTGTCTCACACATAGCTAGGACTATAGGTGTGCTAATTTAAAAAAAAACAAAAACACTTTTTTTTGGGGGGGGTAGAGATGGGGTCTCACTATGTTGCTCAAGCTGGTCTAGGACTCCTGGCCTCAAGTGATCCTCCCACCTTGGCCTCCCAAAGTGTGGGATTACAGACGTGAGAGACCAGGCCTGGCCCCAGAACTGATTTAAATATGAAATCATATATAAAACACAGAGGGTGATGTGGTATTTAGGGGGAGGCAGGAGGGCGGTTGTTACCTCTGCAGCTCACATACTACCTTGGGGTGAACTAGTTACATTCTCGAACTTTTTTTTTTTGAGATGAAGATTCACTCTTGTTGCCCAGGCTAGAGTGCATGGCACGAGCTCAGCTCACTGCAACCTTTGCCTCCTGGGTTCAAGTGATTCTCCTGCCTCAGCTTCCTGAGTAGCTGGTACTACAGGCATGCGCCACCACGCCTGGCTAATTTTGTATTTTTAGTAGAGACGGGGTTTCTCCATGTTGGTCAGGCTGGTCTCGAAATCCCAACCTCAGGTGATCCGCCCGCCTCGGCCTCCCAAAGTGCTGGGATTACAGGCACGAGTCACTGCGCCCAGCCACTCTTGAACTTTTTAACCAGTTATTTATAGATATAGCTTTCAAGGCAGGAGAAGGAATGAGTATATTATCTGACACCCCAGTGTAGAGAAAGCACTAGCCTGGGGTTCAGGAGACAAGGGTCCTAGACTGACTTGACCTTGCCTCAAACTAGCTGTATAATCTGGGTCAATCAGGTAGCTTCTCTGTTTATCATTTTTCAAATAGGAACATTTACTAGATTACTCACCCAGGAGAAAGATTTAGAAAAAAGTGTGCTCCCCGACCAAAAGTAGAAGTAAATGAGAGAGGCAGTAACAAATGTAAAAAGTATGTAC
>NW_012114611.1:1948515-1953234 GCF_000951035.1 Colobus angolensis palliatus | reverse complement strand
AAAAAGTATGTACTTTGCGGCAACAGTACCCTGAAGCTCAGTGTAGGCACTTTACAGAGCCTCGCTTTCCTCATCTGTATAATGCGGATAATACCTACTCACGGGTTTGTTGTGGGAATTAGAGAAAGCATGTATATAAAGTGCCTGCTTTACATCAGTATAAGTACTCAAAAAAATCCAATTCCTTTATTTCCTCCTTTCAATACTTACCTAGGGTTCGAGAGAAGACAGGAAGTGCTGAGCTTAGGACCAGGAGACAGACACAGTTCCCAATTATCTGGGTGGAAGCAGGGAAAGGAGTGGTGAGGGTGGAAGAGCTGCAGGCACCTAGTGCCCATCCACACCCCGCAGGAGGCTTCCCTTACTCCCTCCCAGCTACCTGCGTCATGGCGGTGTCATGCCATCTGGGCCGCAGGCTCCAGAAGAGTGGAGAGCTATAGAAGCCCACAACCGAGGACACCATTAGGTAACTGCCACTGCATTAAGGAAGAACTGGCTGGCTCCTAAGAATTAATAACTCATCTCAAAGGGAACAGAGCTCTCTCTCAGCCCACTTCTTATTTATTTATTTATTTGCTTATTTATTTATTTATTTATTTTTGAGACAGGATCTCACTTTGTCACCCAGGCTGGCGTGCAGTGGTGCGATTTCAGCTCACTGCAGCCTTGACCTTCTGGGCTCAAGCGATCTTCCCACGTCAGCCTCCCACATAACTGGGAATGCAAGCACGCACCACCACGCCTGGCTAATTTTTTGTATTTTTTGTAGAGACCGGGTTTCACCATGTTGCTCAGGCTAGTCTTGAAATTCTAAGCTCAAGAAATCCACCCGCCTCAGCCTCCCAAAGTGCTAGGATTAGCACTGTGTGAGCCACTGCATCCAGCCTCTTTTTTATTTTCTTCTGATCAGATTCTACTGAACCACCAGCTCTCCTTTCAAAATTAAGTATTTTCCTTCTTTCTGAACCCGAGGTTGATGAAAACTTGCCCCATTTCCCATCAGTGTTGCTCAGAGTCCCAAAGGAGACAAAGTCCAAGAAGTGCTGTCTAGAGTCCCAGGAGGCAGGTTTTTGTATTCCAGAAGGATACAAGATGAGTACAACCTGAACGACGGCACCAAAGGAGCCCAGCTTGGAGAAGGAGACCTGGCCTAAGGAGGCACCCTGAGGAGTTGGGGCAGTGTCACTGTGAGCATTCCCCACCATCAGCACTACCCGGCACCCAGTCTTCCCACTGTCCTCAGCTTCTGCCTCCTCTCCCCAGCTGTTCTTAGGCCCTCCCCAAAGGATATGGTGGGAGGGCAGCCTGGTACCTGCATGCCTCGGGGCATGGCAGCCTCATCGATGAGCAGCTCCAGGATGTGGATGGCCACAATGAGCACAGACAGGCCCTGTGTGAGGCAAGGTCAGACTCCCATCCCACCCCAGACCACAGCTCGATCCAGAGCTAAAGGAATGGGCAGAGACTCTGGTCCAACATTTCCAGTTTCCAAGACTAGCTTCGCTTCCAATGAGCTGTATGGGACCTCATCAAAGCTGTTATTAGCAACAGAGTGCCTTTGAGGACATTATAAGATACATCTCCTCTAGGTGGATGGATTGCAAAAAGGATAAATAGCAAAAGGCATCTCTCTTCCTCCAACTGATAAGATATATTCTTGAGTCCATAGGGGAATCGACTGCTTATTCTCATGCCAGGGCAAACCTGCACAACTACTCACTGGCCCTGTGTGACCTTGGGCAAGTCACTCAGCTCTGTCTCTTCATCTACAAAATGAGGATTGATGTGCTCAACATTTGTGCTCAGCACAGGCAGGACATAAAAGCAGGCACTCAGTGAGAAGCAACCACTATTACTGATGATAACCAGGTCCCCTCATCGCCTCCCCTCTCCCTGAGAAGGCCTCAAGTACTGAGGGTCCACTCCCCACCTCTAGGGCTGGTATACCCACCGTCAGCACCAGCAAGCACAGCATAGCCAGGGGGTAGCCCAGGTTCCGTTGCCAGGCTGAAGCCTTCCGCCGCTTCTCTGTGCAGGGATGGGAGGCTGTCAGCAAGCACCTGGAACCAGGGGCTACTCTCCTTGGGGAAACCCAGGTATCCCAAGCCCTACCAACCCACATACCCAGCAGGACCCTCTGTGTCTGCAGAGCCAGGAGCTGTCTGTGTAGCAGCTCCATGTCTAAAGGCAGCCAGCAGGAAGTAGGATCTGAGGGCAGAGAAGATGGTGTTGCTCCCAAGTTGGGCAGTCTCTGCCCAGGCCAAGCCCACCACCCCATCAGGGAAGAAGTGCAACTCACTACAGATCCTGCGGGTCAGGGCTGCCTCCTCAAAGGCTGAGCAGTACAGCTGCTCCTCCAGGTCTTCCAGCAACTAGGGGCAGGGGAAAGGAAGAGACTAACTTTCAGAGGTTCCCTGACCCAAAGGCCCCAGGAGAACCCTGTTCTTCCCAGGGCTCCGTAGTCTCAGGCCTCCCCCAAACCCTCATTCACCACTCTGTGGGTTTCATTGTTTGGTTCCAGCTCTGCAGGAAGCTCACCCTGCAGGATCAAAGAGCAAGGAATACCACATACCCGGGGCTTGACCAGCAGCTTCCCAGTGACGGAGAACATGCGGGCGAGACCCAGTGGAGTACACACTGTGAGAACAAGAGCCAGTCACCTGCCAGACCCTGCTCTCCACCCCTTGCCTAACATGTCCCTCCATTCCCCCTCCTTCCAGCCTGGTTACTCTGGTCCAAGGACCCTACCCATTCCCTCCCAGACCCTGTACACTCACCCAGGAGCAGAAGAACCCCAAGGAAGGAGATGCATGAGTAGAGGTAGGGGAGATAGTACTCCCAGAAGTCTAAGGATAAAAAAAAAAAGGCATGTCAGCTCATCTCTTCTTGCTTACTGGGGGCTGACAGGCCTCAGAGTCTAGACAAGGGCACAGTCCCCACAGGGGTTAGGCAAGTAATACAAATGAAGAAAGCTGGCCAGCATCAGCAGGAGAGGGAATGGCAGGGCCTATAACAAACGGGAGATCCTAACCCCTAACTAAAGGGTATAACTGCTATTTGGCCCCCATCACCAGGGACTAATGTAGCCAGATCTTCTCCTTGTCAAGCAAAGTTAGATATCTGGATATTAATATGAAACCTCCCAATTTAAAATGTTAGCAACTGAATAATATATATTTTAAAAACCATTGCATAGGCCAATGAAACATTTCTGCAAATTGGATTTGGCCAGATGTCTATCAGTTTGAAACGTCAGTCAAAGGGAGAAGGTGCCAACCTTTTCCACTTCAGTGGGTTACAGTCATTCCAGGTAGGTGGACATGGGCCAACTGAAAAGCCACACAGCCTGGAGGAAGCTGGGCCACTCACCATAGAGTGACTCTCTGCTGGCCTTGTTGTTATCCACAATGGCTGATGCCACCCACACCATACCTAGCACCAGCAGAGTGAGGAGCATCAGCATCACCACTGTCTCATAGACCCGGCCCAGGACACCCTACAGGAGGAGGCAACAGGTGAAGGAGGTTAACATCAGGGCAGTGTGGGGATGGAAAGACATCGGAGATGGCGGCCAGCCTGCGGGAACCAGAGAGGTCTGGATTCAGGAGATAAGAGAGAGGGTTTCCCTCTTATTCTGCTAAGTTGCTCTGTCTTCCCACTCCCCAGTCTAAGGTCACCCCACATACCAGGTGTTCTTCATTTGCATCTCCTTTTCCCAGACCCATTCCTTGTCGTTGTCTGCTCTGGGAGGCTGACCTCTGAGGTCTGCATCCCACAAGCTCTTTGCCCTCTAGTTTCGTATCCAACAGCAGAATGGAAGGTAGAAAAGGGGTGAGGGTATGTTTCCTGTGAGTCCTCCCACATCTGCCACCATGGTTTTGGCAGTGTTTATGACATTAAGACAACAGCTCCTCTCTGGGCAGCTTCACATCCCTGGCTTCAGCTATTAGTGGCTTCTAGAAACTATTTCCTCCCTTTGTCTCTACAGGCCTAAGGGTGGTAATGACTTCCTACTGTCACTAGAGCCTCAAACTTCCTTTAACTAAACCTCTGCAAATAGCCTCTTTATTAAAATCTCTTCAGTTGAACCATGTGTGTGGAATTCCGTTTCCTGCCTGGATACATATCCCCTACTTACCTTTCTGGAGCCAGCAAAGCCCTCGGACTCAGTGAAGAAATATGCAAAGGGCATGAGGAAGATGAGGGACAGGTTGGAGAAGAGAAAAACAAGGTTCCAGAGGCCTAGAGCAAAAAAGGAAAAGCAGAGATGGTCAGTAAAGGGAGGGGCAACTGACAGGAGACTGACCATTTGCAGGAGAAGCGGAAAGGGAAGGTGCGACACATGACTGATTGGCCCACGGCTGCCTGAGTCTGCCCGACTCTATCTGCTCTCTGCTCCCTATCCCCACCCCAAGCCGCCTCTAGGAGCCACAAACCATGGATGAGGGAGCCGTTGAGCCACTGGATGTAGTAGTTCCGAGGCAAGGAGAGTAGCACCTCATTGCTGATGATGGAGAAGGGCAGGAGCAGGACAGCACCCAGGGCAATTGCCAGGGTAAAGGTGCACAGCTCGAGCCTGGGCAGAGAAGGGGAGAGTGTCCTTGCTTAGCTCAGCACTCACTACGCTGTGCTGGAGAAATTCCATTTGTCCTGAGGGTACCTGTGGCTTCCACAATCAGCTGTAGCAATGACAGAGCTCAGGAAGGAGCCGTCCAGCTG
>NW_012114611.1:1944732-1948275 GCF_000951035.1 Colobus angolensis palliatus | reverse complement strand
GAGCCGTCCAGCTGGGGTTCTACCCACTGCCGGCCCGCCCTAGCCCTTTACCTCCAGGGAAGCCCCAGCTCATGGGATGGGCACAGCTTCGGGCAGGGTAAAGGTGCACAGCTCGAGCCTGGGCAGAGAAGGGGAGAGTGTCCTTGCTTAGCTCAGCACTCACTAAGCTGTGCTGGAGAAATTCCATTTGTCCTGAGGGTACCTGTGGCTTCCACAATCAGCTGTAGCAATGACAGAGCTCAGGAAGGAGCCGTCCAGCTGGGGTTCTACCCACTGCCGGCCCGCCCTAGCCCTTTACCTCCAGGGAAGCCCCAGCTCATGGGATGGGCACAGCTTCGGGCATTCATGGGAAGCTGGTCATCTGCCATGTCACATACCCAGGCTGTCCCCAGGAATGTGGTCCTCCCATACATGCCTATAAGTTATGCCAGGTAGGATACCAAAGCTAGGGGGCCTGGCTTCTCTTCTTTGCTCAGGGATATGGATTTCTGAGCTTACCTCTTTTTGCCCAGATAAGCACAGGGTCATCCCATGTGGCTATGCCCTGCACAAAGGCATGAGGGCAAAGGAGGACAAGGGGAAACTGAAACCTAGCTTCATAGCCAAGGTCTATGCCCTGGGCTGCATACACTGAAGAGGGGCACTTCTATCTCGTTGGTCCATCAAGGGTGGAGGGCTGCCTTCTGATCTACTGACTCAGGAGTCATCTCTCTATCTTTCTCTGTATGTGCTAGTGAACATTGGCAGCCTGGAATATGGGCCTTCCTCTCAGAACCAAGCATGCCCCTCCCTCAGGGGTTCCCATCTTCCCCACACCCTGCTCCTTTTCCATCAATCTGCATCCCCACTCTGGTCGCTGGGAGGTGAAGCCAAGCTGGAGCCATTTCCGGTGACTCAGGCCCCAGTGGATGTTCCTGGCCATGAGGCTCCCACAAGCTCCTGGCCTAACCAGGAAGACAGGAACAGCAGCTTTTCTGAGCGTCCCCAGGGTGAGGTAAAGCCGGAAGCCAGAAATGGGGTGGAAACAGAAACTCTGTCTTCACTGTGTGAGACTTCCCCCTTCTCCCTCCAGCTCTAGGCCTCCCTAGATCCCAGTTCCTAAAGACCACTGGTGTTAGGTGCTGAGGCAGGGACACTTACGCAATCTTGTTGACTGTGGCATCTTCATCATCCACTGTAAGAGACAGAGGCACGGGGAAGAGGCAGGACATCAGGGGGCAGCTCTGAGGCCGTAAGTATTAAAATGTGCTCCCCACCCCATCCCTGTCCCCTCAAAGAAGGCAGAGCTGAACAGAAGGCTCCAGGAGACCACACATTATGAATTCCATAGCCTATTCTGCAGTCAAGGTGGCAGCTTAAAAATCAGTGGTCCCAGGTAAGAGAATACAGGCCAGACATTCCTATACTTCTTTCCTCCTCCCTAGATCTCTCCCATCACAGGTTCCTCTTTATATGCTCAAAATATTAATATAATAAACAACTAGTCTGTGAGGTTGGTTACATCAGTGGCTGGGTCTAGGAAAGGGAAAAGAGAGGAGGGGGAAGGGAGATTCACAGAGAAGGTCCCCAAGGGAATTACTCTAGGGTAGCTGCCTTGTTGGGTGGGGACTCATCCTGAGCCATCCTGAGAGGAGGAAAGGCTGGGGCTAGAAACTGGGGCAAGTGTGCCCCCACCTCCAATTACACAATGTCTAGGGAAGGAAAGCTGCAATCTGAGCATACTCAGACTCCCCATAAAGAGAAAGGCCACCATCACCAGGTGCCCCAGTCATCAGGGAGGTCTCTGGTCCTGGATGTGGGAGCACTAGGAGAGATGACACAGAGACTGTGCCCGTAATGACATTCACCCAGCAGTTGCTCACTTCAGGTTCACAAAGGGCTTTCACATTAACCATCTCCTTTGGTCCACACAACGGAGTAGGTAGACATTGCTATGCCCATTTTGTAGGATGAAACTGAAGATCAGAAATGTTATATGAAGGCCGGGCGCGGTGGCTCAAGCCTGTAATCCCAGCACTTTGGGAGGCCGAGACGGGTGGATCACGAGGTCAGGAGATCGAGACCATCCTGAGCTACACAGTGAAACCCTGTCTCTACTAAAAAATACAAAAAACTAGCCGGGCGAGATGGCGGGCGCCTGTAGTCCCAGCTACTCGGGAGGCTGAGGCAGGAGAATGGCGTAAACCCGGGAGGCGGAGCTTGCAGTGAGCCGAGATCGCACCACTGCACTCCAGCCTGGGCGACAGAGCTAGACTCCGTCTCCAAAAAAAAAAAAAAAACAGAAATGTTATATGACTTGCCCAAAAGACACTTCCATCTAGCTGCCCTTGCCCCTGTCTGTGCAGAAAGGGAGGCTGAAGAGGCAAAGGATCCAGAACAGCCCCACACAGCCACTGCTCCTTTCCCAGTGGGCACCATAGGCCCATTCCCCTGAGGCTGGTCCATGGCAACTGGAACTCTGGCATGAGGGAGGGAAATCACAGTACCTGTGGTGAACTCAGCAGGCTTCTTAAAGCGGGTCAGGAAGATGTGGCAGAGGATGTACAGTGTTGCAAACAGAAGTGTTGATATCTGTAGCAGAATGTGAGCTGGGATGAGAAGCTCTAACCTTTAGCATATTCCACAGCCAAGGGCCTCTCTGTTAATTCCATGGCCATTACTTCCTTAAGATAAGGCTCCATACTTCCAGGGGTTCCATCTGGAAGTATATTCTGTTCTGATCCCCCAGGTACTTCCTTCTAGTCAGAGCCCCAGGGGCCTCGAAGAAGGGCCAGACAGGGGCTGCCCCATGCACCTGGGGAAACAGTACCATGCCCAGCCCTACAAGGACTTCACTGGGAGAAAATAGCTTCAGCCCAACTCTGGTTGGTAAATGGGCAAAGAAAACTCCTAGAAATGCACAAGCACACACATTTCAAACCAGTTACAGAACCAGAGGGAATTTACTCTGAGCACATTATTAGGAAGGGAAGCAGGTTTGAGGGGAGGAAGATGTCTGCATTGTCCTGGCACCCCATCACTACCCTACCCTCCTACCTCCACCCACACTGGTGCCTTGACCCAAAGTAGGTGTCATGTTTCTAGACCAAGTCACAACTTCTATTCCATGCTTATTCAGGGGCCTGAAAGATCAGGTCTGCTGGGCCAAACCAGAGCCTCATTTAATCCTCTACTCCTAACAGTGGGCTTTAGCTAGGGCCCAATATCTAGTGTTTCTACAGTTGGCTAGACTGCCAAGTGACAGTGATGGCGGAACTCGGCCACGTTCATCTGCATATTCACTCCTACTCTACTCCAAGTAAGCTTCTACTGCCCAGAGGAGGAGTCATTGGCCAGCTTGGCTCTATAATCAAGAACAGAGAGTCTCGACCAGGCACAGTGGCTCACGCCTGTAATCCCAGTACTTTGGGAGGCCAAGGCAGGTGAATCAATTGACGTCAGGAGTTCGAGACCAGCCTGGCCAACATGGTGAAACCCTGTCTTTACTAAAAATACAAAAATTGGGCTGAGCGCGGAGGCTCACGCCTGTAATCCCAGTACTTT
>NW_012114611.1:1938664-1944247 GCF_000951035.1 Colobus angolensis palliatus | reverse complement strand
CCTGTAGCCTCAGCTACTTGAGAGGCTGAGGCAGGAGAATTGCTTGAACCCAGGAGGCGGAGGTTGCAGTGAGCCAAAATTGTGCCACTTTACTCCAGCCTGGCGACAGAGAGAGACTCAGTCTCAAAAAAAAAAAAAAACAAAAAAAACTGTGTGTGGTGGCAGGTGCCTGTAATCCCACCTACTCGGGAGGCTGAGGCACAAGAATCACTAGAACCTGGGAGGCGGAGGTTGCAGTGAGCAAAGATCATGCCACTGCACTCCAGCCTGGGTGACAGAGTGAGACTAGGTCTCAAAAAAAAAAGGCCAGAGAGTATCAAGAAGAGAAGTTATTGTGTTTGAGATATGCCAAGAAGACAGGATCAGTCTCATGGGTCTTCCAGTCTCCAGAAAGGGCTGACCCCACAGGGAATACACATACAGTTATCTATACAAGGAGGGAAGAATCCACAGAGATGCAGGAGCGCCATCGATCTAGAACAAAGTCATAGCTTTTGACATTAGGGAAGCAGAATAGAAGGAGCCACTCAGATTGTAGCTGCAAGATTTTTATAGCCTGTGTTCTGCCCTGGGCTTGCGTAATAGCCAGGAAGGTGGGAGGGCTCAAAAGGTCAGGCTGGAGTTCCACGCAGTTCCAAGAGGCTAGGTTGCGCTTCAGCCCCTGGATGAGAGCCAGGTGGGGGAGGCACCATAAATCTTCAGGCTACCCTTAGCCAGCACTGATGTTCTCAGCTCATGGGACTGAAGGATGGGGGAGACATCCAGGAGGCTGCCTCTGTCCAAGGTCTCATCCCTCCCTGTTCTCTAGGAATGTGAGCCTCCTGCCTGACACTGTCTCAAGACCTGGCTGTGCCTCTGCAATATGCCCAACCCACCATGTGGACTGTCCACCAAGAAACACACAAGGAAGGCTTGCCGAAAGCAAACTTCTACTGGAGTTGCACACTCAGACTAATATACTTTCCTGTCCTCACAGATAAGAGCAGACCTAATTATGTCCTGGCTCAATTTACCCTACCTCCAATAGGCTGCCCAGGGCTGGCTAGAGCCCAGCCTGAGAAAAATGAAGGGAATGACCCCAACACTGGGTTCCCCCACTTACTAACATTTCTTTCTGTTTTCCCAAGCCATTCCCTTTCCATTTACTATTTGGAGATGAGGGTTGCCCTGGGGAGCTCTGGGGAAGGAAATAGAGGAGAAAGGAGAGAGGTAAGAATTCAAAGCAAGGCTGAAGAAGATATGACTCCCTAAGCTCCACTGGGTACCCCTACCCCAGAATCGAGGAGTCCACTTCTCTGCGGCTGGTTCAGCTGTCGCTCTAAGTGGCAGGGATGGCGTAAGGAACAGCAGCCAGATACCCTCTGAAGCCCTGGGAGGACAACTTACTGGGGAAACCCCGGAATAGCTGAGAGGCTGGGAACCCAGCCTTGCAGGGTTTCAAACAAACACTAATGAGAAAGAAGAAAGACGGGGGGATACTTGGATACTTGGTTGTTCCTCATCTGTACATATTAGGATCCACCCTAGTAAGACTCCTTTCTTCCAAAGCAGGAGATGACCCACCAAGTCTCCAGGTTCCTCCTGTCTGCCATCCCTACACCTCCCCTCTTTTCTGGAATCAAGCTCAGAGTGACGATTTCTCCCCTTCATCCAACGTCAGCTGGGTTTGCCCTCAACCCAGTTTGAGAAGCAAACCCTTCCTTCCCCGATTATCAGACTAAGGCGGACTCCGCAGGCTCTCAGATGCGCTGGGTGAGGGGTGGGAGGGAGGGGCAGGGAGGGGCGTGTTGGGGAGGAACGGAAACGACGGCCTTTGTTTACCGCTCAGGGACCCAGCTGATCCCATCTAGGGGATCGCTAGCCGGGCACCCGCCCTTCTGCCCGGATGGAGGCCTCCGTCGCCCACCGCTGGCCCAGGCATGGTTTGACGGCGCTCTGAGACCAGGTGGGCTCGGACCCCAACCCACCCCTCTCCCGCAACCCCCGCTTCTCCCCGCCGGGGCCCGGCACTCACAATGCACTCGCGGATCCTCTCGTGGAATAGCTGTTCTCGCACGGATAGCACTTCGTAGTCAGGTGCTTCCATACTCTGCTCAGCATGACTGGAGCCGGGGTGCCTCCGGGCCCGGGGAGGACAAGCGGGGAGGAAGCCGCCGCCGCCGAGCACCCGGACCCAGTGTAGGAGCCTTTCCTCGCAGCCTGCAACAGAAACTCGGGGCAGTCTGGGGCTCAGATACAGCCGTCCGGACGCCCCACCCTTAAAGGGGCAGGCACCACCCGCCTCGTTTTAAAGGGCTCTGTCCTTCCTTTGCTCCCTCCCCTTTAAGGTCGGGTCGCGCTCACGTTTCAACGCAAACACCGGCCACTAGGCTCGCTACGAGGAAGCGCCGCTGAGGTTCCATCTTTTTAAGAGATCTGGTGACGACACAAGGGGTGGGCGGGTTCCTTCCATGGGGAGGAACTCATTGGCTCCTGGAGAGCTGCCGCTCATCGCTGGAGGAGCGCTGATAGGCTCGTCCTGTGAAGGAAGGCGGGATCTTTTGGGCCTACCGCCGCTGATTCTAATTGAGCAACTGTCTCTCTTATCTGGGAAAAGTGACGGTTCCTGGATTTTAGTAACAGCCAAGATTTTAGTTTGACCTTGGTTAAATGAACCATTTGAATCAGGCCAGCCAGGCAGGATGTGAGGGCACCCTAGGGGTTCTGAAAGGTACCTCTGCCCAGTAACCGATCTTCTGCAGTACCATTTTCTGTGTGTTTGTGTTGAGGTGCCCCTCCCCACACCCCCACCCCGGTTTCCCGCCGCCAGGGGTTTTCACTCCATCATTTTTGTGGAAGGCCTAGTGTGCGCTAGAACAAATACTGAAAAATACTGGAGAGAGGACTACAGAAATACCCTGCAACTTTGTGAAGAAATGCCCACAAGGATCACTGAAGAGTGGGACTGAGTCAAACATTAGCTAACCACTTACTATGTGCCATTCAGTGTATAGTCGTTATCTCAGCCATGTTACCCAGGCTGATCTCGAACTCCTACCCTCAAAGTGCTGGGACTCCCAAAGTGCTCGGATTACAAGGCGTGACCCACCCAGCCTATTATCTTATTTTATTTTATTTTATTTTTTTTGAGACGGAGTCTCGCTCTGTCGCCCAGGCTGGAGTGCAGTGGCGCGATCTCAGCTCACTGCAAACTCCGCGTCCTGGGTTTACGCCATTCTCCTGCCTCAGCCTCCCGAGTAGCTGGGACTACAGGCGCCCGCCACCTCGCCTGGCTAGTTTTTTGTATTTTTTAGTAGAGACGGGGTTTCACCGTGTTAGCCAGGATGGTCTCGATCTTCTGACCTCGTGATCCGCCCGTCTTGGCCTCCCAAAGTGCTGGGATTACAGGCTTGAGCCACTGCTCCCGGCCGGGATATTATCTCATTTTAAACATCACTACAACCTTTCAGAGGAAGGTGTTGTGATTCAACTTTTATTTATTTATTTATTTATTTTTGAGACGGTGTTTCCCTCTTATTGCCCAGGCTGCAGTGCAATGGTGCGATTTCGGCTCACTGCAACCTCTGCCTCCCTAGTTCAAGCGATTCTCCTTCCTCAACCTCCTGAGTAACTGGGATTACAGGCATGCACCACCATGCCGGCTAATTTTGTATTTTTAGTAGAGATGCGGTTTCTCCATGTTGGTCAGGCTGGTCTCGAACTCCCACCCTCAGTTGATCCACCCGCCTCGGCATCCCAAAGTGCTAGGATTACAGGCGTGAGCCATCGCCTCCGGCCGAGATTGTGTGTGTGTGTGTGTAATTGAGTCTTGGAAGTAGACAGGATTTAGATGAAGGGAGATTTTTTTTTTAAGTTATTTATTTTTGAGACAGGGTCTCACTCTGTCGTCCAGGCTGGTGTGCAGTGGTGCGATTATGGCTCACTGCAGCCTGCAACTCTCAGGCTCAAGTGATCTTCCCATCTCAGCCTCTTGAGCAGCTGGGATCACAGGCGGGCACCGGCACACTTAGCTGATTCTGCCATGTTGCTCAGACTGGTCTTGAACTCTGGGCTCAAGCTGTCGGCCTGCCTTGACCTCCCAACATGCAGGGATTACAGGCGTGAGCCAACAGCCCTGACCTCCTCTAAATTCTTAAAGCAACATCCAGCTGCATAGTTCAGTGGGCAGTTAAAAATTGGCCATAAGGCTGGGCGTGGTGGCTCACGCCTGTAATCCCAGCACTTTGGGAGGCCAAGACAGGTGGATTACCTGAAGTCAGGTGCCCAGACCAGCTCGGTCAGGGAGACCCTAATCCAGCGGCGCTAGGGGAAATAAAGACACACACACACAGAGAAACATAGAGGTGTGAAGTGGGAAATCAGGGGTCTCACAGCCTGAAGAGCTGAGAGCCCCCAACAGAGATTTACCCACATATTTATTAACAGCAAGTCAGTCATTAGCATTGTGTCTGTAGATATTAGATTAACTAGAAGTATCCCTTATGGGAAACAAAGGGATGGGCCAAAATAAAGGGATGGGTTGGGCTAGTTATCTGCAGCAGGAGCATGTTCTTAAGACATAGATCACTAGTGCTATTGTTTATAGTTTAAGAATGCCTTTAAGCGGTTTTCTGCCCTGGGTGGGCCAGATGTTCCTTGCCCTCATTCCACTTAACCCACAACCTTCCAGGGTGGGCGTTATGGCCATCATGAACATGTCACAGTGCTTCAGAGATTTTGTTTATGGCCAGTTTTGGGGCCAGTTTATGGCCAGATTTTGCGGGGCCTGTTCCCAACAGTCAGAAGTTCAGGACCACCCTGGCCAACATGTGTGAAACCCCTCTCTACTAAAAAATACAAAAATTAGCTGGGCATGGTGGTGGGCACCTGTAATCACAACTACTCAGGAGGTTGAGCGAGGAGAATTGTTTGAACCCGGGAGGAGGAGCCTGCAGCGAGCCAAGATCCGCCATTGCACTCCCGCCTGGGCAACAAAACCGAAACTCCGTCTCAAAAAACAAAAAAAGACTGGGTGCGGTGGCTCACGCCTGTGATCAAAGCACTTTGGGAGGCCGAGACTGGCGAATCACCTGAGGTCAGGAGTTCGAGACTAGCCTGACCAACATGGAGAAACCCGTCTCTACTAAAAATACAAAATTAGCTAGGTATGGTGGTGCATGACTGTAATCCCAGCTACTTGGGAGGCTGAAGCAGGAGAATCACTGGAACCCACGAGTTGGAGGTTGTGGTGAGCTGAGATCATAATATTGCACTATAGCCTGGGCAACAAGAATGAAACTCTGTCTCTAAAAAACAAAAAATTGTCCATATATGCATTGTTTCATAATATTTGTCTTCTTAAGTTGTTATTTAAATATTTTGTATTATTTAACTTTACCTTCATTTATGTCTTTCCTCTTTTCCTCCTGTCTTCTCCTCTTCAAGAATTAGAAACACATATTTGGCTTTTTTTTTTGGGAGATGGAGTTTCCCTCTTGTTGCCCAGGCAGGAGTGCAATGGCGCGATCTTGGCTCACCGCAACCTCCGCCTCCCGGGTTCAAGTGATTCTCCTGCCTCAGCCTCCCAAGTAGCTGGGATTACAG
>NW_012114611.1:1933975-1935859 GCF_000951035.1 Colobus angolensis palliatus | reverse complement strand
CCTGAGCTCCACCTCCTATCAGATCAGCAGCGGCATTAGATTCTCATAGTAGCTGTGAACTGTGGATATAGGTTGGGTGCTTCTTATAAGAATCTAATGCCAGATGATCTTAGGTGGAACAGTTTCATCCTGAAACCACCCCTCACCACACACATCATTCATGGAAAAATTGTCTTCCACAAAACCGGCCCCTCGTACCAAAAAGATTGGGGACCACTGACTGCTGAATAGATGGCATACTGGTTCATTGTTGGTGCTGGCTAATTTTTAGAAAGTGAACTGCAGTCTTCTTCCCCATCGTTTGCTGTGCCCTCTGGGGTTTTGAGGAATGAATCTACTGCCATTTCTAGACCGCAGCCCTTCATTGGATTTCTCTTTTCTAAGCTAAACATCCTCAGTTGTTGCGGGAAGTCAGGGACCCCGAACAGAGGGACCTGCTGAAGCTGTGACAGAAGAACATAAATTGTAAAGATTTCATGGACATTTATCACTTCCTCAGTCAATACTCTTATAATTTTCTATGCCTGTCTTTAATCTCTTAATCCCGTCATCTTTGTAAGCTGAAGATGTACTATGCCTAATACTCCTTACCACTCTCCTCACCCCTTGGAGAAAACTCCATTGTCTATGTTCCTCTTGAAGCCCAGACTGGATAAGAGATTACACAGGCCAGATGCAGTGGCTCACACCTGTAATCTCAGCACTTTGGGAAGCCAAAGTGGGTGGATTGCCTCAGCTCAGGAGCTGGAGAACAGTCTGGCAACATGGCAAAACTCTGTTTCTACAAAAAATACAAAAATTAGCTGGACATTGTAGCATGCCTGTAGTCCCAGCTACTTGGGAGACTGATTTGGGAGACTGAAGTGGGAGGATCGATTGAACCCAGGGGCGGAGGCTGCAGTGAGCCCAGATTGTGCTACTGCATTCCAGCCTGGGAGCCTGGGCAATAGTGCAAGACTCTATCTCAAAACAAAACAAAACAAAAAAGACAATAACAAAAAAATCAACAACAACAAAAATATTGCACCAGGTGAGCAGTGAAGAGTATGGTGGAAATATTCACCTGCCTAGCTTTGAGCACCGTTATATAGAAGGAATATTAGGGTGACAGCCTATCCTGTCAGCTGGGTCACAACCCTGCTCGTGGTACACATTGATTTGATCATAGTGAGGCAGCAGAAGTTTCTACATGCCAGTATCATGAGATGCTAGGGCCAGAGAGGCTGAGGGATCTTTTTTGGTTTGTTTTGAGACATCTTCTTGATGAAGAAGCTTTATTATTTTATTTTATTGAAATGGAGTCTCACTCCACACACAGGCTGGAGGGCAGTGGCACGATCTCAGCTCACTGCAGCCTCGACCTCCTGGGTTTAAGCGATTCTTCTGCTTCAGCCTCCTGAGGAGTTGGGACTGCAGGGGTATGCCACCACTCCTGACTAATTTTTGTATTTTCAGTAGAAACAAGGTTTCACCATGTTGACCAGGTTGGTCTCGAACTCCTGACCTCACGTGATCCTCCCACCTCAACCTCCCAAAGTGCTGGGATTGCAAAAGTAAGCCACTACGATGAAGAATCTTTAGAACACAGAAGAAACCTTCCTATACACCTCCATTTTATGTCTCTATCCACCTTTTACTCTCTGCCTGAGGCCCCTTAGAGCTTTGGTCCTGGGCTTAGTCTGAAAGTGGGGAGGAAGTAGATGGATAGTCATCTCTAGCTTTCAGAGTTAAAAATGTTTTTTTGTTTGTTTTTTGTTCAGATTTTTTTTTTTTTTTTTTTTTTTGAGTCACAGGGTATTGGGGTCTTGGTCTGGCACCTAGGCTGGAGTGCAAAGAAGCAATCTCAGCTCACTGCTTCCTCAACCTCTCGGGCACAATTGATCC
>NW_012114611.1:1929887-1932465 GCF_000951035.1 Colobus angolensis palliatus | reverse complement strand
CTATTCTGACCTAGTCTCCAAGTCCTTGAAGAAATGACTTCATTGAAAGGAGAATATGCATTAACCGGACAAAGGTGTTGGGGGCTCTCATGGCAATAGAAGGTACCACAGGCAGAGGAAAGTGTATGTTTAAAGGCTCAGGCATGAATGAGGTAATGAGCTTGATTCTGTCTAGTTGGGCATGATAACATACAGCAGGCTGTCAGTTGGGAGTGGGTGGGGTAGAGCATTTGGGTATTCGTTTTGGCTTATGAACCAGATAGCAGAGAGGTGGAAGCTAGCCTTAGCAACACAATGACGTCAGTGTCTACATGATGATGCCCACATTGTCAGGTGGTTATTGACTTTGTATCAATATTGAGTTTAGATTAATGTGACAACATGCTGCTGCTCCCTTACTGCATGTTGATCCTAAGGCGTTTTGTTTTGTTTTGTTTTGTTTTTTGAGACGGAGTCTTACTCTGTTGCCTAGGCTGGACTGCAGTAACACTAACTCAGCTCACTGCAACCTCCACCTCCCAGGTTCAAGCAGTTCTCCTGCCTCAGCCTCCTGAGTAACTGTGATTACAGGCAGCTGCTACCATGCCTGACCAATTTTTGTATTTTTAGTAGAGACGGGGTTTCATCATGTTGGCCAGGCTGGTCTCGAACTTCTGACTTCAAGTGATTCACCCTCCTTGGCTTCCCAAAGTGCTGAGATTATAGGCATGAGCCACCACGTCTGGCCCAAGGCCATGTTTTGTTTTGTTTTGTTTGTTTTGTTTTTTGAGATGGAGTTTCAGTCTTATTGCCCAGGCTGGAGTGCAATGGCCATGTTTTGTTTTGTTTTGTTTTGTTTTGTTTTTTGAGATGGAGTTTCAGTCTTATTGCCCAGGCTGGAGTGCAATGGCCATGTTTTGTTTTGTTTTGTTTTGTTTTGTTTTTTGAGATGGAGTTTCAGTCTTATTGCCCAGGCTGGAGTGCAATGGCGTGTTCTGGGTTCACCACAACCTCTGCCTCCTGGTTTCAAGCGATTCTCCTGTCTCAGCCTCCCAAGTAGCTGGGATTATAGGCACATGCCACCATGCCTGGCTAATTTTCGTATTTTTAGTAGAGGCGGGGTTTTACCACATTGGCCAGGCTGGTATTGAATTCCTGACCTCAGGTGATCCACCCGCCGCGGCCTCCTGAAGTGCTGGGATTACAGGCGTCAGCCACCACGCCTGGCCAAGGCCATGTTTTTATACGCATCCTACCTCAGGGAAGCACCCTAGAGGAAGGGGTTGAGGTCCAGAAACTCCCTGGGTGTGGTGTTTTCTGTAGCCTCCTGATTCACAGCGGCCTAGCATGAGGCCCAGCTGCCTCCAGTCATGGACAGAAGAAAAAGCAACAAGTGTGTGAATGCTAGGGATGGCAGGTCAGTCACTTCCGGCTTGTTTGTCATCTTTTCGGCACAGGTACAAGATGACAAGGGCAGAGTTCACAAATCTGAGCTTGGCTCTCCTGGACAGAGAACTCCTTGTCAGTGGTGCCATCTGCAGGGCATTAAGGAATTTGCCAGGAGTTTGATGGGATTGGGAGGGGAATATGGCATCTCCAGATAAAATGCTCTTCCCTCCTCCCTTGCTCAAGCCTGTTAGTCTAAGCATATCCCTAAATCACAGCCCGGGTCCTCAGTAGGGCTGAAAGACTCATGTACTAATGATCTTGTGGCAGGCAATATTTAAGGCTTCTAGTCCTACAAGGCAGGACACAAGGCTGTGGTATCTCTCCCCTTCTTCCCTACCAATTAAATCTGTCATCTCTAAAATGAGGCACTGGGCTTTTTTCATTTTAACAGTGAACTCGGCCGGGCGCGGTGGCTCAAGCCTGTAATCCCAGCACTTTGGGAGGCCGAGGCAGGCAGATCACCTGAGGTCAGGAATTCGAGACCAGTCTGGCCAACGTGGTGAAACCCTGTCTGTACTAAAAATACAAAAACATTAGCTGGGGCGTGGTGGTGGGCACCTATAATCCCAGCTACTTGGCAGGCTGAGGCAGGAGAATCACTTGAACCTGGGAGTTGGAGGATGCAGTGAACCAAGATCTCACCACTGCACTCCAGACTGGATGTCAGAGTTAGACTTCATCTCTTAAAAAAGAAGAAGAAGAAAAAAGTTATACTTATTTTCTGAATAAATGGCCTATGCTTCTGTAGTAGCTCTGGAGAATGGCTGAGCAGACATGTCAAGACCTGGTATACCCTGCCCCTCATCTCCCAACTTGGATGCACATCTCTAAGTTTACAGGTCCTTCCAAACTCCAAAGCCCTACTTGCTACCCCTTCTGAAAAAGGCAGAATGGAAATCTATAGTGTGAAAGGGAAAATAGTCCCAGAAGATTAAGAGGTCCTGATTAGTGACAGAACAAGAGGCTAACCAAATGTCTCTCTTCCCTAGGCTCCTCCCCTGAGAGTTGATAAAGAAGCTTGGGCCCTGAAAGACAGTGAATGTTACAAAACCTTAGGGCTTAAAATTTATATTGAGTAGAACAATAAAGAATCTGGCTGGCTGGGCACAGCGGCTCATGCCTGTAATCCCAGCACTTTGGGAGGCCGAGG
>NW_012114611.1:1913483-1928606 GCF_000951035.1 Colobus angolensis palliatus | reverse complement strand
CTCCTGTCTCAGCCTCCCAAGTAGCTGGGATTAGAGGTGCCCACCACCACGCCCAGATAATTTTTGTATTTTTAGTAGAGATGGGGTTTCACCATGTTGACCTGGTTGGTCTCAAACTGCTGACCTCAGGTGATCCGCCTGCTTCAGCCTCCCAAAGTGCTGGGATTACAGGAGTGAACCACCGTGCCCAGCTTAAAATTTTTTATTGTATATTTTTGAGAGTTTCATTCTGTCACCCAGGCTGGAGTGCAGTGGCATAATATCGGCTCACTGCCACCTCTGCCTCCCAGGTTCAAGTGATTCTCCTGCCTCAGCCCCTGATGTAGCTGGGACTACAGGCACAGGCTACCATGCCCAGCTAATTTTGCATTTTTAGTAGAGTTGGGATTTCACCATGTTGGCCTCACTGGTCTCGATCTCCTGACCTCAGGTGATCCACTTACTTTGGGCTCCCAAAGTGATAGGATTACAGGCGTGAGCTGCCATGCCCAGGCCTCTCAGTTCTTTAAAAGTGTCTGCAGCTGGGAGCACCCAGTGGCTCATGCCTGTAATCCCAGCACTTTGGGAGGCCAAGGTGGGCAGATCACAAGGTCAGGAGTTCGAGACCAGCCTGGCCAACATGGTGAAACCCCGTCTGCACTAAAAATACAAAAATTAGCCAGGCGTGGTGGCGGGCTATAGTCCCAGCCACCTGTAGTCCCAGCTACTTGGGAGGCTGAGACAGGAGAATGCCATGAACCCGGGAGGTGGAGCTTGCAGTGAGCTGAGATTGTGCCACTGCACTCTAGCCTTTGGCAACAGAGCGAGACTCCGTCTCAAAAATAAATGAATAAATAAATAAACAAAAATAAAAAATAAAGGTGTCTGCTTTCTTTTGGAGCCTGTGATGGCTACATTTGTGTTGCTATGCTAGGCCTACAGGCTCCCCACCAAAGCTTTTTCTCTGAATTGTTCATGCCAAATCAGATTATATTTGGAGCTGAGAGCTACAGTCATCCCTTAGTATCCCTGGAGGATATCAAAATCCATGAATGCTCAAGTTCCTTATATAGAGAGCTCTAGTGTTTCCATGTAACCTGCACACATCTTCCTGTATACTTTAAGTCATTTCCAGATTACTTATAATACCTAATACAATGTGAATGCTATGTAAATAATTGTTATACTATATCATTTAGAGAATAAAGGGGACAAGTACATGTTCACTTCAGACACAACTATCCATTTTTCCAAACATATATTTTGAGATAGGGTCTTTCTCTGGCACCGAGGCAGGAATGCAGCAGCACAATTACACTGGCTAATTTGTTTTGGTTTTTGTTTTGCAATGACAGGGTCTCCCTAGGTTGCCTAGGCTGGTCTCAAACTCCTGGGCTCAAGTGATCCTCCTGCCTTGACCAAAGTGCTGGTATTATAGGCATGAACCACCAGGGCCGGTTGCTTCCAAGTATTAATCCAGTTAGTCAAATCTAGATATGGAACCCACAGATAGGGAGGGCTATTTTGTAAATTTGTAGGATTTATGGGCTAAAAAAAAAAAAACCTGGGAAAATTGTAGACGTCCCTACTTTTTTTTTTTTTTTTTGAGATGAAGTTTCGCTCTTGTTGCCCAGGCTGGAGTGCAATGGCGCAATCTGGGCTCACTGTAACCTCCTCCTCCCAGGTTCAAGCAAATCTCCCGCCTCAGCCTCCCGAGTAGCTGGGATTACAAGGGTGCACCACCACGTCCAGCTAATTTTGTATTTTTAGTAGAGATGGGGTTTTTCCATGTTGGCCAGGCTGGTCTCAAACTCCTGACCTCAGGTAATCCGCCTGCCTCTGCTTGGATTACAGGTATGAACCACTGTGCTTGGCCTCTTCTCTGCTTTTTCAAAAAAGCCTCATGCATTCTTTCAGTCTTCTTGGTCTTTAGCAGCCACAATTTTCCTGTACTTTACGGATTTGAAATCTACATTTTCTCCTAGGTTAAATCCTCTATTTACATTCTCTGTGCCTACAAGTCTGTTACATGTAGCCAAAATATTTGAAAGGATGTAAACCATGCCAAATGCTATAATTATCCTAACCTTTACAAATGTTGCCACTTTACCCTCATGTAATGCAGTCCTCTCCCACCAATGCATATGGCTTATTGTTTAGCCTTCTTTCTTAGCATGACTTTTATTGACCACCATGAATTCTGGTCCTACTTTTTCCTATCACAATAGGGCTAGAAACTGCCTTTACTTCACCACCCTCAAAGTTCCTACAGTCAGATGTTTTCCCAGGTCACTGCTTTTTCTTAAGACAGGGTCTGTCACCAAGGCTGAAGTGCAGTGGTACAATCACAGCTCGCCACAGCCTCAACCTCGTCAGCCTCACAAGTAGTTGGGATTATAGGCACATACCACCACGCCCAAATTTTTGTATTTTTTTGTAGACGGGGTTTCATCACGTTGCCCAGCCTGGTCTTGAATGCCTGGGCTCAAATAATCTACCTGCCTCGTCCTCGTGCTGGGATTAGAGGTATGAGCCACCATGACCAGCCAAAGATCACTTTGAAATTTCTTATTACACTAACAAGGTTAGCAGGCCACTTTGAACAGCAGCAACTTAGCAGATATTCAAAACGTATACTTCGCATACGTAACTCAATAGTAACTACCCAGTCATACTCTGAAGAGCTAAACGAGCTCTAGATTAGCAGAATGACTTTCATCCGTTTCCCCGCCCCCTACGCCAAGGGATGAGGTGGTAAACTAGTCTGAGAATCTAGGGCTTCTGCCTTTCTCGTCCCTTGAGCTTCCTTTTCCCTAGGGGTGACTGCACAGGAAGTAGGATCCTTGACACCACCAGCAAATTGCAGACTCTATACTCCAAATACAGGTGAATCCAAAAACCAAGACACTTTTAGAAAACACACAGGAAACAAAGCTTTTGATGTTAATGACTTTACTTTGAGACACGATGGAAAAATATTATAGGTACACATGGAAAAAACATGATCACCAAATGAAAACAATCTAACCAGAAAGCTTTAATGTCTGTCAGCTAAGCTGAAGCTGAAATCCTGGGAGCATGACATGCTGCAGGGCCAAAAGGAATGGGTAATTAGTATTCCTCTCCTTCTTCCTCACCCTCTCCTTCAACAGAATCCACACCAACCTCCTCATAATCCTTCTCAAGGGCAGCCATGTCTTCACGGGCCTCAGAGAACTCGCCTTCCTCCATCCCCTCACCCACATACCAGTGAACAAAGGCACGCTTGGCATACATCAGGTCAAACTTGTGGTCCAGGCGAGCCCAGGCCTCGGCAATGGCTGTGGTGTTGCTCAGCATGCACACAGCTCTCTGAACCTTGGCCAGGTCTCCACCAGGCACCACAGTGGGAGGCTGGTAGTTGATGCCAACTTTGAAGCCAGTGGGGCACCAATCCACAAACTGGATGGTGCGCTTGGTCTTGATGGTGGCAATGGCAGCATTGACATCTTTGGGAACCACATCACCACGGTACAACAGGCAGCAAGCCATGTATTTACCATGGCGAGGGTCACATTTCACCATCTGGTTGGCTGGCTCAAAGCAAGCATTGGTGATCTCTGCTACAGAAAGCTGTTCATGGTAGGCTTTCTCAGCAGAGATGACAGGGGCGTATGTGGCCAGAGGGAAGTGGATGCGGGGGTAGGGCACCAGGTTGGTCTGGAATTCTGTCAGGTCAACATTCAGGGCTCCATCAAATCTCAGGGAAGCAGTGATGGAGGACACAATCTGGCTAATAAGGCGGTTAAGGTTAGTGTAGGTTGGGCGCTCGATATCGAGGTTTCTACGACAGATGTCATAGATGGCCTCATTGTCTACCATGAAGGCACAATCAGAGTGCTCCAGGGTGGTGTGGGTGGTGAGGATGGAGTTGTAGGGCTCAACTACAGCTGTGGAAACCTGGGGCGCTGGGTAAATGGAGAACTCCAGCTTGGACTTCTTGCCATAATCAACTGAGAGACGTTCCATGAGCAGGGAGGTGAACCCAGAACCAGTTCCCCCACCAAAGCTGTGGAAAACCAAGAAGCCCTGAAGACCGGTGCACTGGTCAGCCTGTAGGGAAATAAAAAAATTAATATTTTAATGCAAAAGACACATTCTCTTAGAATTTCTATTTAAACTTCTTAGATTAAGAACCATCTCATTGACATAAGCATAAGGAAATGGGAAAACAAACATATCCACAAACTGTCCATAACCTAGGGGACTATCTGATTTAGAACCAATGAACATAGTAAGCAGTCTATTCCACATTTTGGTAGGTGCTGAAGAATGATGTCAGTCACTCCACCCAACTTGCACTGGAACCATCTCGCCGCATTAAATGCATATTTATATATTGTGCTTACCAGCTTGCGAATTCGGTCCAACACAAGGTCAATGATCTCCTTGCCAATGGTGTAGTGCCCTCGGGCATAGTTATTGGCAGCATCTTCCTTGCCTGTGATGAGCTGCTCAGGGTGGAAGAGCTGGCGGTAGGTGCCAGTGCGAACTTCATCTGGAGAAGGAGGGAGAGAAGGACGGAGGGAGTGGGTGAGTCACCAGCGGAGCCCCCAGGACAGACTTCCTGTCCCAGCATCCTGGGATCTCACTTGGGTTACTGAGGTCAACTCACCAATGACTGTGGGTTCCAAGTCTACAAACACTGCCCGGGGCACATGCTTGCCAGCGCCAGTCTCACTGAAGAAGGTGTTGAAGGAGTCATCTCCTCCCCCAATGGTCTTGTCACTCGGCATCTGGCCATCGGGCTGGATGCCGTGTTCCAGGCAGTAGAGCTCCCAGCAGGCATTGCCAATCTGGACACCAGCCTGGCCAACATGGATGGAGATGCACTCACGCTGTGGGAAGGAAAAAAGGTAACACAATTTAATCTATTGGTGACTGTCAGGTGGAACAAAATACTCATGCAATCTTTATTTTTTGAGAGATAAGGTCTGTCACCCAGGCTTGAGTGTAGTGATGCCGTCTAGGCTCACGGCAGCCTAAACCTCCTGGGCTTGAGTCATCCCCCTACCCCAGCCTCTGGAGCAGCTGGGACCACAGGCACAGGCCACTACGCCTGGCTAATTTTTTCATCTTTTTTTGTGGAGATGAGGTCTGGCTGTGTTACCTAGGCTACTCACGTAATCTTAAATTTCCTTTTTTAAAGCGACATAAGACGTACTACTCTTCTGAGAACAGCTTATCGTCTACATTGCTTTTAATGACTGTTACCTTCCCATCCTAAACTGGGAAGGCCTCCTTCCAAACCAATACACCTCAGTCACAGCTTCCTCCTTTGGAGGACCAAGACAGGAAGGTGGGCATCCACCCAGCACTCAGGCCCCAGAATACCACTTTTAGACTAGGTGGCCACATTTCCGGGCAGCTCCTAGCACAGGAAGCACGTGGCCAGACCAGCGCAGAAGAAATGTCTGTCCGCAGGGACAACGGGCGGGGCTCTGCGGCACAGGATGAATGCGCAATTCAGGGCGCGCGCTCTCGCGCCCCCCGGCGGCGCTGCAGAGGCACGAAATGGCCACGTCTGCAAAGGCGCTGCCCAGGCCGCCCATCCTCCCTTTCTCGCCGGCATCAGGCTGGGCCTAACACCTCCACAGCAGTCTGAGCGCAGTTGGGGATTATCGGCGGCCCAGATCTGGGTCAAGATCCGATTTCCGTTTCCTCAAAATCCCTCACTGCCACCACCTGCTCCCCTGAATTCCTAACGCAGCAGAGAGACAGGTGGCCTCTACAGACTGTTGTGGTCGAACTGTCCTAATTCACTGATGTATAGCGGTACATTGACAGGGCCCTTCCCCACATTCCTCTTATTGCTTTCATTAAAAAAAGAAAACTCAGGTTAACAGGAGACACGCCCTGTAGCCCGTCTCGCCGCGACCCAGAGCGCATGAGCAGACTGCAGTGGCGGTTTCCCGCCCAGGAACGGCGTGAAGGTAACGGTCGCGCGTGCGCGCTTTTGTCTCCAGCTGCTTCCCACCCCCGCTTTTCGCGCTCAAGAGGAAGTGAAGGCTGAAAGATGTTAGAGTACGCGCGCGCGCGTCCACCCAAAGCGGGGGAAGGGCATGCGCTGGAAAGGACCGCAGGGACTCGAGGGACCGCTCCCAGTACAGAGTTACGCGCTGAAAGAGAGCTCCGGATACTGCGGAAGGCAGCCGGAGCCCCTTCATCCCTTCCAGAGTCCGATAAGAAATCCTGGCGCCCCTCGACCTTTCCGGGCCCCAGCTACTTACACACACCGAGGTCTCACCACTCCCGCCCTGGCCTCTCGCCTTGTTTTCCGCCCTCCAAACGGACGGCTCTGGAACCAGACCTCCCCGGCTGTATACAGGGCCCCCGCGCCCCGCCGGCTCGCTTTTCCCTGCTTCCCTGAAAGCAGCCGGGAGCCGCGCGGCTCACTCACCATAGTGGCTAGGGATTAGGAGGCGAAGGCGGCAGGAGCAGACACCGGGTCCCGGTTACCGTCCCCGACAAGCTAAGAGTCGAGGTAAGTAACGCACTGGGGCGGGGCCGGCGCTGGAGCCTCTTAAGTAGCGGCTGCGGAGGGGGGGCGGGCACAGGCGGTGTCGCGGCCGCGGGCCCCTCCTCCGGCCCCGTGCGCCCACTCGGCGCCCGGCCTGGCCGCCGCAGAGGCGGGCTCCGGGCCCCGAGCTCCCTCCCTTCGCGCGGCCGCGGGGCGGGGTCCGCCACGCCTGCGGGCAGCGCGCGCCAGTGCTGCAGTGTGCGGCGCATGGCTGCGAGGGCCTGGCCAGGGGCGGGGGCGAGTCGGAAAGACACGGACCAGGGAATGGGTGACCAGGCTTGCCTTAATTCGGAGGACGCCTAGGACTTGAGAGAGCCATACAATTTGAAAGACGAAGCACCGTGAAATGCAGAAAGTTGTGGTTCGGATAGCTCAGCTGATTAATTTCGTGTTGCCACAGTTTGTCAGTGAGTTTTGCCTTTTTATTTTCGCAGTTCCTTTTAAGGCAGTGCATTCTGTACTTACCTGATAATGTGAAAAACGCTTTAGAAAACCGAATAGGTGTACATGGTTTACTGTAATGACTTGTTCTCCAAAGTAAGAGTACCAAATGCTGAAAGCAGATAGATATTCAGTCATTCGAAGAGTGCCCAAGCATTTAACACTGAAGCTGTTAAAAGGGCAAAGTAGGCCCCAATTTTAGATCTAAGCCATCACTTTTATGGAACAGTCCTAGGGGCTTTTTGAAAAGGAGATTTAAAAACACATTTCAGAGGTGGTAGCTGAGTTGAAGAAGTGAGGAAAGACTTGCATAGGGAGGAAATAAATTGACACTGAAGGATGTTAGGAAGTAGGGATTCCTTGTGCACCTTAAGAGTTTTGTAAGTAAGACTGCTTGGCCTTGTGTCAAGATACATCGATTGGTTATAGCTTAGTGCTTGGAGGCCCACATTATAGGAGTAGACTAGGTCTCCCTCCGCCCCGCCCCTGGAAAATCTATTTCAAGACGATAAACCACATTGCTAATCCTTGGAAATGCAGAAGGTGGTTAGGTTTAAAATGTGGCTTTGAAATGGTCCTAGCTGAAACATATTGATGTTACTATTCAGAATATCTGCCCAGTATATGAGGAACAAAAAGGTTAAACCTAAAACACTAAAAATTCATAGTTCATATTCAGTTATTAGCCTATTAAAAGTTGGTGCAGCCTTCATCCTTCGCACCGAATTTCGGACAAATAGCAAATTTATGTGGTTAATAAGTGTATGTTGTAAGGAGTTATATATGTGTATGTCTGTATATGTGTGTCTCCACCCATCTGAACCTGACCTGCAGACCAAGAGGTTCTTGTTTATTTCTGATAGTTTTGGTAGTCTTGTTAAAGGCATTTGATTAAAAATCCAAATTTGCACACATTTTTCCAACTGGGTAGAGGAGGCAGGAATATATTTGAATATTGTTCTCACTTGTTTTGTCCCTCTTCTTATTCTTAAAAAAAATTAAGCCTGTCAATTTTAGCAGTGAGGGATGGTATACCAATTTTAGTGACGCTAATATTAATAAGTTCTGATAACCCACTATCATAGGACCACCCCCACTCTTATTCTTAAAATGAATCTGAAAATCATTAGCTTGCTTTAACGGGAAGAATGAATGTTAGGGAACCACCCTGCTGATCTCCATTTTGCTGTCGGCTCTGGATAAAGCTATTTTATCCAGAAAAGCTATCTCTGGGCAAAAAATTTGAATAGTTTAGTAACCGCAATAGGTTTCTGCTAGAACCATTTTGAAGCCACCCTTTAACCCTAACCACTTTATGTATTTCCAAGGATTAGCGATGTAGTTTATGGTCTTGGGATAGATTTTTATGGGGGAGGGGAGAACCTCCCTTCTAGCTCTCTGCAGATTATCAGAGCCACCACTTCAGGGATTTCCTCCCAGGGGCCTATATGTCTCCCCAGATACTTCCTAAAACTATTAGCTTTTATCTGTGTATTCTCCTGTTGTAAATGAGGAAGTATTTGAGGGCCTTTTTTGTTCTTTTTTTAGGTCTTGATTATACCTCAGGTTTCACAGAGTAATCAAACTAAAAGAGAACTTCTTTTTATTTCATTTTATTTTTTTGACCAAAACTCCATCTCCAAAAAAAAAAAAAGTGGGAGGGAATTGTTATGTGATATTGGGACATCTGAGCGTTTTGTTTTCATAGGAGTTTGTCCTTGCCAGCTTTTTTTTTTTTTGTTGAGATGGAGTCTTGCTTTGTCACCCAAGCTGGAGTGCAGTGGCACACTGTGAACTCTGCCTCCCAGGTTCACGCCATTCTCCTGCCTCAGCCTCCCTAGTAGCTGGGACTACAGGCACCTGCCACCACACCCGGCTAATTTTTTGTATTTTTAGTAGAAACGGGGTTTCGCCGTGTTAGCCAAGATGGTCTGGATCTCTTGACCTCGTGATCCGCCCGTCTTGGCCTCTCAACGTGCTGGGATTATGGGCATGAGCCATCGCGCCTGGTCCCTTGCTGGCATTATTAAACTGCTTCCTTAGCTGTAAACATCTTATGACCACGGGTGGTATCTGGTAAGGAATATGCTTTGCTAGTTTAAATTTGGAATTGATTTTGAAATTGCGTTACCCTAGCCCTTTTTTTTTTTTTGAGACAGAGTTTTGTTTTTGTCACCCAGGTGGGAGTGCAATGGCGCAATCTCGGCGCACGGCAACCTCCGCCTCCCGGGTTCAAGCGATTTTTCTGTCTCAGCCTCCCAAGTAGCAGACATTACAGGCACCTGCCACAACGCCCAGATTATTTTTGTATTTTTAGTAGAGAAAGGATTTCACAATGTTAGCCAGACCAGTCTCGAACTCCTGACCTCAGGTGATCTGCCCGCCTCGGCCTCCCAAAGTGCTGGAATTAAAGGTGTGAGCCACCATGCCTGGCCATGTTACCCTAGCTCTTATGTTCCTGTTTCCCTAACATAATACCTCCTCTACTCTTCTCTACTTCTCTAATCTTAAGGGGAGATGAAGGGTGAAGGTCATTTTTTGTAACTTCTTCCTGCTGACAGTGGACATTGATCTTTGGGACAGGATTCTCTCCTAAGAATTTACAGTTGGTGGCTGGGCGCGGTGGCTCATGCCTGTAATCCCAGCACTCTGGGAGGCCAAGGCAGGCGAATCACAAGGTCAGGAGATCAAGGCCATCCTGGCTAACACGGCGAAATCCCGTCTCTACTAAAAACACAAAAAAATTAGCTGGACGTGGTGGCGGGCGCCTATAGTCCCAGCTACTCAGGAGGAGAATGGAGTGAACCTGGGAAGCGGAGCTTGCAGTGAGCCCAGATCAGGCCACTGCACACCACCCCGGCTAACACCGTGAAACCCCATCTCTACTAAAAATACAAAAAATTAGCTGGGCATGGCGGCACACACCTGTAGTCCCAGCTATTAGGGAGGCTGAGGCAGGAGAATCTCTTGAACCTGGGAGGCAGAGGTTGCAGTGAGCCGAGATCATGCCACTGCACTCTAGCCTGTAAGACAGAGTGAGACTCTATCTCAAAAAAAAAAAAAAAATTTGCAGTTGGTTTCTAGGGAGCCACGGGAGGTCCATGTTTGCATGATGTTCTGATGATTTTTTTTTTCTTTTGAGACAGAGTTTCACTCTTGTTGCCCAGGCTGGAGTACAATGGCACGATTTCAGCTCACCACAACCTCTGCCTCCCAAGTTCAAGCGATTCTCCCGCCTCAGCCTCCTGAGTAGCTGGGATTACAGACATGCGCCACCTCGCCCAGCTAATTTTGTATGTTTAGTAGAGACAGGCTTTCTCCATGTTGGTCAGGCTGGTCTTGAACTCTCGACCTCAGGTGATCCGCCCACCTTGGGCTCCCAAAGGGCTGGGTTTACAGGCATGAGTCACTGTGCCCCGCCTTTGTATTTTTTAGTAGAGACGGGGTTTCTCCTGCCTCGGCCTCCCAAAGTGCTGGGATTACAAGGTGTGAGCCACCACACCTGGCCGAATCTTTTTTTTTTGAGATGGAGTCTTGCTCTGTCACCATGCTGGAGTGCAGTGGCAGCGATCTCAGCTCACTGCAACCTTTGCCTCCCGGTTCAAGCAATTCTCCTGCCTCAGCCTCCTGAGCAGCTGGAACTATAGGCACATGCCACCACACCCATCTAATTTTTGTATTTGTAGTAGAGACAAGGTTTCACCGTGTTGGCCAGGATGATCTCGTTCTCTTGACCTTGTGATCTGCACGCCCAGCGATGTTCTGATGATTCAATGGACATAGCCCTGCCCAGTACTGAAGAAGTAAAAATCTTTGGATGCCTGATCTGAGGGGCCTAAAGGCAAGATGTCTTTATTTCCCAGGTCAGAAGATGGTATGGATTGGAAGCCTTGTGCCAGCATCCTCTTTATGTTGGATTGTTGTAATCTAAAGAGGTTCAACAAGCAAGGGCAAAAGATTAGTAATAACAAGATATTGATTAAAGGTCCTAGGAAGAGTAAAAACTAATTGATACTCAGAGGGTGCTTTTTTTTCCTTTTTTTTTTCCCCAGATGGGGTCTTGCTATGTTGGCCAGGCTTGTCTGAACTCCTGGCCTCAAGCAATTCTCCAGCCTTGGCCTCCCAAAGTACTGAGATTATAGGCCTGAACTACCAAGCCTTGTCTAAACTCTACTTTTATAGGAGTCTTTGTTTTGTTTTGTTTTGTTTTTGAGACATTGTCTTGCTCTGTAGCCTATGTTGGAGATGGAGAGCAGTGGTATGATCACAGCTCACTGCAGCCTTGACCTCCTGGCTGAAGCAATCCTGCTACCTCAGCCTCCCTAGAAGCTAGGACTACAGGTGCCCAGGAAATTTTTGTATTTTTGTAGAGGACAACCATGTTTCCCAGATTGATCTCAAATTCTCCTTGCAGGCATTATTAAGCTGCTTCCTGCCAGGCGTGGTGGCTCACACCTGTAATCCCAGCACTTTGGAGGCCGAGGCAGGTGAATCACCTGAGGTCAGGAGTTCAAGACCACCTTGGCTAACATGGTGAAACCCCATCTCTACTAAAAATACAGTAATTAGTCGGGTGTGGTGGCGGGCTCCTGTAATCCCAGCTACGTGGGAGGCTGAGGCAGGAGAATCAATTGAGCCCTGGAGGTAGAGGTTGCAGTGAATTGAGATCGCGCTATTGCACTCCAGCCTGGGTGACAAGAGTGAAACTCTGTCTCAAAAAAAAAAAAACAAAAAAGACAAAAAACTGCTTCCTTAGCTGTAAACATCTTATGACCATGGATCATGACTGGCAAGAAATGTACCTTGCTAGTTTTAAGATGGAATTGATTATTTTTTTTTTTGAGATGGAGTCTGGCTTTGTCGCCCAGGCTGGAGTGCAGTGGTGCAATCTCAGCTCACTGCAAGCTCTGCCTCCCGGGTTTACGCCATTCTTCTGCCTTAAGGCACCCGCCACCACGCCTGGCTAATTTTTTGTATTTTTAGTAGAGATGGAGTTTCACTGTGTTAGCCAGGATGGTCGTGATCTCCTGACCTCGTGATCCACCCAGCTTCCCAAAGTGCTGGGATTACAGGCGTGAGCCACTGCACCTGGCCTGGCTCCCCTATACTTCTGTTTCCGTAACTTTTTTTTTTTTTTTTTTTTTTGTCTGAAACAGGGTCTCTCTTGCCCTGTTGCCTAGGCTGGAGTGAGTGCATTGGTGGGAAGTCAACTCACTGCAGCCTCCACCTCCGGAACTTAAGGGATCTTCCCATCTCAGCCTCTTGAGTGACTGCGACCATAGACGTGCCACCACACCTAGGTAGTTTTTTATATATGTTTTTTTTTTTCTTTTTTTTGTAGAGATGGGGTTTTTTCACGTTGCCCAGGCTGGTCTCAAACCCCTGGACCAGTGTAATCTGCCTGCCTCAGCCTCGCAAAGTGCTGGGATTACAGGCGTGAGCCACCACATCCAACTGTAACACATTTTTATGCCAGAAGAATATTGAATAATGATAAATTTATTTTGCCTCTTTTTCCTTTTCTTTCTTTATTTGTTCTTGTTTTTTGTGTTTTGTTTTGTTTTGTTTGTTTGTTTTGATTTCTTTTTTGAGACAGAGCCTTGCTTTGTTGCAAGTGCAGTGACAATCTCAGTTCACTGAAACCTCTGCCTTATGAGTTCAAGCAGTTCTTCTTGGAGCTCAACCTCCCAAGTACCTGGGATTACAGGCATGCGCCACAACACCTGGCTATTTTTTATATTTTTAGTAGAAACAGGGTTTTGCCATGTTGCCCTGGCTGGTCTCGAACTCCTGGCCTCAAGTGATTTGCCCGCCTTGGCTTCCCAAAGTGCTAGGATTATAGGCATGAACCTCCATGCCCAGTCTGCCTCCTCTTTATTACCTGACAGGAAAGTCTGACTTTTTTTAAAATCCATACTTAACCTACATAGGTCTATTTGTTTTGTTTGTTTGAGGCAGGTGGATCACTTGAGGCCAGTAGTTAGAGATCAGCCTGGCCAACATGGCAAAACCCCGTCTACTAAAAATACAAAAATTAGTTGGCCCTGGTGGCACGTGCCTGTAATCCCAGCTACTTGGGAAGCCAAGGCATGAGAATCACTTGAACCCAGGAGGTGGAGGTTGCAGTGAGCAGAGATCATGCTATTGCACTCCAGCCAGGGTGACAGAGTGAGACTCTGTCTCAAACAAAAAAAAATGGGGGGGGGAATAGAAAATTGACTTTGGTGGTGTCAGATAGGACTAGATTCAATTCTAGCTTTGTCAGTTAATAGTGGTATGACCTCAGACCCTTAATTATCTTTCTCGAGCTTCATTTATGAATGGGAATCAGTATCAACTTGGAATCACCTTTTTCTCATACATTCAGTCCCATTAGTTAATGTTGTCAATTTACTTTCAAAATGTGGCCACTACTTTTTATCACACCACTCTTATTTCACAACTCTTACAGAATCTGATATTACCTTGTTTGTACATTTATTTACTTGTTTAAAGTTTCTTCTTTTATTTAAACTCCATGTCTCTTTTTGCGGAAGTCTATCTTGGTTGCCCTTTCAAAAACCACCTTCTTCCATTCCTCCTTGTTAAGAGAACCTCCTTTAAACTGCCACTGTTCAAAGGGTATTCCTGAGCTCAGTCCCCGGGGACAAATCAATGCAACCTTGTTTCCCTTTGCCAGATACTTGCTTTTTCAGTTTCCTTCATCATTGGAGCCGATTCTGACCAACGGGACATAAAGAGGCAAGTCAGCTGAGGAGTTTCTGGGAATGGTTTTCTTCTCAGATAAAGAAATTACCCCCTTGAGGAAATCCCTTTTGTTTCACCCCTCTCCCTTTGCTTTCTGCCTTTGGAAATGTTCTTTGAAGATACGATGCCTAGAGCCAACTTAAGACCTTGAGGGTCTAATGCAAAGAGAATCATAAAGATGCCGGTTCAGTGCAGTGGTCTGATATTGTGAAGCTATCGACCCAACCTTAAAACCAACTTATCTCCACATTTATTAATTAAATAATAAATTAAGGAAACTAAATAAATATTAATGAATAAAGGAAACAGTAAATGTCCTTATAATCTAAGCCAGTGCAAGCAGACTTTATCCCTAGAGACAAGAACAATACCTGGCACATAGTAGGTGCTTAATATGTAATTTTTAAAAAGTCGAATATTGAACTTTGTGATTGATTGGATATGATGTGAGGTAAAGTAAGGAATAGAGGTTATTTTGTAGGTTTCTCATTTTATTTATTTATTTTTGAGACAGAGTCTCACTCTGTTGCCCAGGCTGGAGTGCAGTGGCACAATCTCAGCTCACCACAACCTCTGCCTCCCGTGTTCAAGCGATTCTCCTGCCTCAGCCTCCCAGGTAGCTGGGATTACAGATGTGTGCCACCACACCTGGTTAATTTTTGTATTTTTAGTAGAGACCGGGTTTCACCATGTTGGCCAGGCAGGTCTCGAACTCCTGACCTCAAGCTATCCGCCCACCTCGGCCTCCCAAAGTGCTGGGATTACAGGTGTGAACCACTGCACCCGGCAAAGGTTTCTCATTTAAATAACTGGGTGAATCATGGTACTTTTCACTGAGATCAAATTATTGAAGAAAGAAGTGGGCGGGAAGTAAGAAAAGGTCAGTTTTTAACACATTTTGAGGTTTAAGTGTCTATAGTACATATGCTTAGAGATATCTGTTAGGCAAACATGCTTGCAGATATGGAGGGGGAGAGAGATACAGATTTTGAACCTTCAATATGAAAATGGTAATTAAACTATGGGAGTGGATAAGACAACTCAGGGGGAATGTGTAGGACTAGGAAAGTGCTGCTTTTCTTTCTTTCTTTTTTTTTGTGGTGCTTTTCTCTTTCTTTCTTTCCTTCTCTCCTTCTTTCCTTCTTTCTTTCTTCCTTTCCTTTCCTTTCCTTTCTTTCCTTCTCCTTTTTTTTTTTGGTACGGAGTCTCATTCTCACCCAGGCTGGAGTGCAGTGGTGTAATCTTGGCTCACTGCAACCTCTGCCACCTGGGTTCAAGCAATTCTCCTGCCTTAGCCTCCCAAGTAGCTGGGAATTACAGGTGCTTGCCATCAGGCCCAGCCAATTTTTGAGTTTTTAGTGGAGACAGGGTTTCACCATGTTGGCCAGGCTGGTCTT
>NW_012114611.1:1910840-1912138 GCF_000951035.1 Colobus angolensis palliatus | reverse complement strand
TAGCCAGGATGGTCTCGATCTCCTGACCTCATGATCCGCCCGTCTCGGCCTCCCAAAGTGCTGGGATTACAGGCTTGAGCCACCGCGCCCGGCAGCTGTAGGGATTTTATAGATATTCTTGATCAAGTCGAGAAAATTATCCTCTGTCCTGGTTTACCAAGAGAGTTTATCATGAATGAGTGTTGGACTTTGTCAGATGCTGCTTCTGCATCTGTTGATACGATTATGTGATTTTTCTTTCTTTTTTCTTTTTTAAAGTTTTGCTCTGTCACCCAGAATGGAGTGCAGTGGCGCCATCTTGGCTCACTGCAGCCTCCACCTTCCGGGTTCAAACAATTCTCGTGCCTCAGCCACTGGATTAGCTGGGATTACAGGCGCCCACCACCATGCCTGGCTAATTTTTTTGTAGTTTTAGTAGAGACCCTGTTAGCCAGGATGGTCTTGATCTCCTGACCTCTTGATCCACCTGCCTTGGCCTCCCAAAGTGCTGAGATTACAGGCGTGAGCCACCACGCCCGGCTTCCTTTACTTTTTTGACCTAGTTTCTCCTACAGATCTATAAAGAGTTGTTGGCAGCTCTGGATGCACTGCCTATGACTTAGCCCTGCTCTGCATGAAGCAGTTTAAAAAAAAGGGAGCTGTTGATTTTTTACTTTGTTCAGCTTTTACTTGTTTTCATGGAGTGGTGACTTCCAAGTTTCTTTTATGCTGGACTGGAAACTGGATGTGTATATCTTTTCAAAGCAGTAACAAGAAGGTCAATGAGGCCAGAGCAGAGTAGTGAGTGAGGGGGGGGAGTGTTATGAAATGACATTGGAGAGGTAGCCAGGGTCTAGCTCATGTAATAGTGTTGTTAGGCATGGAGAGATTTTGTGTTTTATTCTAAAAATGATGAGAAGCTATTAGACAGTTTTGAGCAAAGGTGTGACATGTTCTATTTTAGATTTTAAGAGCATTGCTCTGGCTTTTGTGAGAGTAAACCACAGGAGGTTAAGAGTGGAAGAAAGAAGACAAACTAGAAGAGAATGGGCAGTAATGCAAATAAGAGATGATAGTGGCTTGAATCATGGTGATATTGTTGAGTTGGTAAGAAGTGGTGGAAATGTAAGTTGTTTTGTTTTTGAGATGGAGTCTTGCTCTGTCACCCAGGTTGGAGTGCAGTGGTGCGAGCTCGGGTTACTGCAATCTCCGCCTCCTGGGTTCAAGTGATTCTCCTGCCTCAGGCTCCCAAGTAGCTGGGACTACAGGCGTGTGCCACCCCGCCCAGCTAATTTTTTTTTTTTTGTATTTTTAGTAGA
>NW_012114611.1:1905930-1908523 GCF_000951035.1 Colobus angolensis palliatus | reverse complement strand
GTTCAAGTGATTCTCCTGCCTCAGCCTCCCGAGTAGCTGGGATTACAGGCATGTGCCACCACACCTGGCTAATTTTGTATTTTTGGTAGAGATGGGGTTTCTCCATGTTGGTCAGGCTGGTCTCGAACTCCCAACCTCAGGTGATCTGCCTGCCTCAGCGTCCGAAAGTGCTGGGATTACAGGTGTGAGCCACTGTGCCCGGCTACAAAACCTCATCTTTAAAAAAGAAGAAAAACAAAATAGGTAATCTCTCCTAATTCTCCCTCTTTTTCTTACTAACAGAACCCTAATTTCGTTAGGAACAGGGTCCTCAGCTTCTGTTCCAACTGATGGTGTCCATGTGACTAAGTTCTGGTGAAATGTTAGTGGAAGTTGTTTGGTGGGGCTTCTGAGAAAGTTTCTAAAACAGGATTGATAGGATTGATTGAGCTAGTATGTGTCATTGGCCCTTTCTTTTCTTTCTTTTTTTTTTTTCTTTGCCTAGAACATGGACAAGATGGCTGGAGTCCTATGGAGTTCTGGTAATCTTCTTATGACAATAAAGCAACCTTATGCCATATGATATGCTAAGGATGGAGGAAGATAGAGTCTAGGTGCCTGATGACAACATGGAACTGTCACACAAGCCCTGGATTGCCTCCCCCTGGACTTACTATGGGAGAAAATGAAACAATTTGTTTAAGCCACACTAATCTTTTTTCCTATTTTTCATTTTCTTTTGTTGAGTGTGTGTTTGTGTCTGTTATTTACAGTTGATTGTAATTCATAACTGATATGGTAGTGGGACTGTGTAAGTTTTGTCTTCTGATGCTTTTCTTTTTTTTTTTTCTTCTTCAGTGAAACAGGGACGGGGAGATCATTAACTAAATGTAAGGACTGGGGAAGGAGTGTGGGAGGTTTGTGAGGAGAGAATGTGTAAAATAGTTATCTCTAAATGGTAGAGTAAATTAAGTAGGGAGGTGTAGTAGGTCATTCAGACATCTGTGGTTGTAAATATAAAATGAGATCAGTCATCTGGGTTGTATTTTTCTCTAGTCAGGTTTACCTGCTCAGGAGAAGGTATAAACCTGATGGTGAATTGGGTTTAACCAGGATTTATATTTTGCTAAAGCTATTGTGTCACTATTTGTGAAATAGAAGAATATACTGTAGAGTCACTAAGAAGACAGTTGACTGAATGGATTTGTAAAAACATGTAGCCGGACGCGGTGGCTCATGCCTGTAATCCTAGCACTTTGGGAGGCCAAGGCGGGCAGATCATGAGGTCAGGAGATCGAGACCATCTTGGCTAACACGGTGAAACCCCATCTCTACTAAAAATACAAAAAAAAAAAAATTAGCCAGGTGTGGTGGCAGGCACCTGTAGTCCGAGCTACTCGGGAGGCTGAGGCAGGAGAATGGCGTGAACCTGGGAGGCGGAGCTTGCAGTGAGCCGAGATCACGCCACTGCACTACAACTTGGACAACAGAGCGAGACTCGTCTCAAAAATTAAATAAGTAACATAAATAAATAAAAATATATAAAAACATGTAATTACTGGCCAGGCACGGTGGCTCACGCCTGTAATCCTAGCACTTTTGGAGGCTGAGGTGGTGGATTGCCTGAGCTCAGGAGTTCGGGACCAGCCTGGGCAACATGGTGAAACCCCATCTCTACTGAAATACAAAAAATTAGCCGAGCGTGGTGGCATGCGCCTTGAGTCCCAGCTACTTGGGAGGCTGAGGCAGGAGAATTGCTTGAACCTGGGAGGTGGAGATTGCAGTAAGCCAAGATGGTGCCACTGCACTCCAGCCTGGGCAGCAGAGCGAGACTGTCTCAAAAAAACAAAAAATATGTAGTTAATAAAACCAGTAGACTTGAAAGCAAAACTTACACATATTTTTTGAATAGGTAAAATTCCCATGGTTCAAACATTGAAGAGGTAAAAAGATACACAGACATACCTTACTTTATTGCATTTCACTTTACTGAACTTTTTTTTTTTTTCTTTTGAGACAGTTTTGCTCTTGTTGCCCAGGCTGGAGTACAGTGGTGTGATCTCGGCTCACTGCAACCTCCGCCTCCTGGATTCAATCGATTCTCCTGCATCAGCCTCCCAAGTTGCTGGGACTACAGGTGCCTGCAACCATGCCCAGCGAATTTTTGTATTTTTGGTAGAGACACTGTTTCAACCACGTTGGCCAGGCTGGTCTTGGACTCCTGACCTCAAGTGATCCGCCTGCCTCGGCCCCCCAAAGTGCTGGGATTACAGGCTTAAGCCACCCGACCTGGCCTTTTTTTTTTTTTTTTTTTTTTTGAGACAGAGTTTCGCTCTTGTTGCCCAGGCTGGAGTGCAGTGATGCAATCTTGGCTCACCACAACCTCTGACTCTCTGGTTCAAGGATTCTCCTGCCTCAGGTTCCCAAGTAGCTGGGATTATAGGCGTGAGCCACCGTGTCTGGTCCACTTTACTGAACTTCACAGATGATGAGGGTTTTCACTTTCTTTTATTTTTTTTTTTTAAACGTATTGACGGCCGGGCGCGGTGGCTCAAGCCTGTAATCCCAGCACTTTGGGAGGCCGAGACGGGCGGATCACAAGGTCAGGAGATCG
>NW_012114611.1:1902964-1905534 GCF_000951035.1 Colobus angolensis palliatus | reverse complement strand
CAGGAGAATCGCTTGAACCCTGAAGCCAGAGGTTTCAATGAGCCAAGATCACGCCATTGCACTCCAGCCTGGGAGACAAAGTGAGACTCCGTCTCAAAAAAAAAAAAAGCTTTTTTATTATTGTATTTGTTATGGTGATCTGTGATTAGTAATCTTTGATGTTACTATTGTAATGGTTTTGGAGTGCTACAAATACAAGATCACATATGACAGTGACCTTAATATATAAATTTGTGTGTTGTGATTGTTCTACTGACCAGCCATTTCCCATCTACCTCTTCTTACACCTCCCTGTTCAATTAGACACAACAACATTGAAATCAGACCAATTAATAACCCTACAGTAATCTCTGAGAGAGGCTAAAGGCTAAGCCTCTTGTGCTAAACAGCCAAATTGTGAATGCAAAGGAAAAATTCTCAAAGGAAATTAAAAGTGCTACTCCAGTGAACACTTATATCTATAAATGATAAGAAATAAATGATAATAAATGATAAGAAAGCTAAACAGGCTGGGTGTGGTGGCTCACGCCTGTAATCCCAGCACTTTGGGATTCTGAGGCGAGTGGATCACCTGAGGTCAGGAGCTCAAGACCAGCCTGGCCAACATGTTGAAACCCTGTCTCTACTGAAAATACAAAAATTAGGTGAGCGTGGTGGCGCACACTTATAATCCCAGCCACTCGGGAAGCTGAGGCAAGAGAATCACTTGAACCCCGGAGGTGAAGGTTGCAGTGAGCTGAGATTGTGCCACTGCACTCCAGCCTGGGTAACAAAGAGAGACTCTGTCTCAAAAAAAAAAAGCGAAACAGCCTTATTGCTGCTGATAGGGAGAAAGTTTCAGTAGTCTGGATAGAAGATCAAACCAGCTACAACATTCCCTTAAGCCAAAGCCTAATCCAGAGCAAGACCTCTCAGTTCTCTTCAGTTCTATGAAGGCTGAGAAAGGTGAGGAAGCTGCAGAAGAATAGTTTGAAGCTTGCGGAGGTTGGCTTGTGAAGTTTAAGGAAAGAAGCCATCTCTATAATGTAAAAGTGCAAAGCGAAGCAGTAAGTGCTGATGTAGAAGCTGCAGCAAGTGATCCAGAAGATTTAGCTCAGATCATTGATGAAGATGGCTATACTAAACAACAGATTTTTGGCCAGGCACAGTGCCTTATGTCTAATCCCAGTGCTTTGGGAGGCTGAGGTGAGAGCATTGCTTGAGGCCAGCCTGAGCAACATAGCAAGGCAATTTTTTAATCTCAACAAAAATAAAAAAATTAGCCAGGTGTGGTGGCATGCTCCTGTAGTCCTAGCTACCTGGCAGGCTGAGGTGAGTGGATTGCCTGAGCCCAGGGTTTTGAGGCTGCAGTGAGCTATGATCATGCCACTACATTCCAGCCTGGGCAACGGAGCAAGACCCTGTCTCCAAAAGAAAACAAAAAATGAGCAATAAAAAAGATTTTCGATGTAGACAAAACAACCTCACGTTGAAAGAAGATGTCATCTGTGACTTTCATAAGTAGAAAGGAGAAGTCCGTGCCTACCTTCAGAGCTTCAAAGAACAGTATGAATCTGTCGGGGGCTAATGCAGCTGGTGATTTTAAGTTGAAGCTAATGTTCATTTACCATTCCAAAAATCCCAGGACACTAAAGTATCATGCTAAGTCTACTCTGCCCATGCTCTATAAATGGAACAACAACACCGATGACAGCATACCTATTTACAACATGGTTTACTGAGTATTTTCAGCCCGTTGTTGAGACCTACTGTTCAGAAATAAAGATTCTTTTAAAATGTTACTGCTCATCAATAATGTACCTGGTCACCCAGGAGCTCTGATGGCCACGTACAGGGAGGGAGATTGTTACTTTCATGACTGCTTAACACAGCATCCATTCTGTAGCCCATGGATCTAAGAGTAATTTTTACTTTTTTTTTTTTGAGACGGAGTCTTGCTCTGCCGCTCAGGCTGGAGTGCAGTGGTGCGATTTTGGCTCATTACAACCTCTGTCTCCCGGGTTCAAGCAATTATTCTGCCTTAGCCTCCCAAGTAGCTGGGATTACAGGCACCTGCCACCATGCCCAGCTAAGTTTTTGTATTTTTAGCAGAGGTGGGGTTTCGCTATGTTGGCCAGGCTGGTCTCAAACTCCTGACCTCAGGTGATCCACCCGCCTCGGCCTCCCAAAGTGCTGGGATTACAGGCATGAGCCACTACGCTCATGTGGTGGTTTCTTGAGATGGAATCTACTCCTACTGAAGATGCTTGAACATTATTGAAATAACAACAAAGGATTTTAAATATTTCATAAACTTAGTTGATAAAACAACAGCAGGGTTTGAGAGGATTGACTCCAATTTTGAAAGAAGTTCTACTGTGGGTAAAATGCTATCAAATAGCATCGCATGCTATAGAGAAATCTTTAATGAAAGGAAGTCAATCACTGCAGCAAACGTCACTGTTATCTTTAAGAAACTGCAAGCCGGGCGCGGTGGCTCAAGCCCGTAATCCCAGCACTTTGGGAGGCTGAGACGGGCGGATCACGAGGTCAGGAGATCGAGACCATCCTGGCTAACATGGTGAAACCCC